>NW_027116805.1:0-577500 GCF_024137725.1 Prorops nasuta
GAAATTATTATAGGGATTTTAATTTATTGTCAGAAAAATACAGCATCCGCTCAATGGATACAAGCTTTATCAATATTGTGACAAAGTAGGTATGCTTTAATTTTAATCCATAATATGCGCAAGTGCATTGTATTTTCTTGGATGTTAAATGAGTAGCTCGCGGGGGGAATTAAATCAGCACACGTGCGCCTAGCCCTAAAGTGATGAAACATAATTGTGAGGGTAGCATAAAAAAGAGTGAACGAATGGGAAAACATAAAAATTGGGAAGAAGATTAATTTGAAAAATTTCACGCCGCTCGATGATCAACCTAATTTCCCACCAAGCCATCTGGGCAGTATCGTAAAAAGTAAGTGTCGCTCGTAAAATTCTGTTTCACGCGATCGATATATTTTAATGAAAACAATTTACAAGGAAAAAAGAGTCGTTGTGCACCGCGACATCTTGTAGCAATGATTCGATTAAAATTCTGCTTAACATGGAGCGATTTGTTTGATCGTTCTTAAATTTTAAACGCAAACTGTCTTATGCTTCTGGTAATAACTATGTCGATTAAATGGGAGGTTGTAAATTTTAAATTAAAAAGTGGTTCGCGCGTTGGAGACAGCAGGCAGGCCGTTTACAACTGGACCAGATCTAGCTTACGCGTATATACATAGGTATTAGGTGCCTATTAGCTTTCGAATTTTCTGCTCGCTGCTAGAGTAAAAATTATGACGAGTCACCAATCCCGGCTCTACGATCCTGGTAAGATGGCAGCAGGCGTCGCATAATGAAGAACGTTATAGGAAGGACGCATCGAGGGGCTCGAGGAGCGAGCCGGAAACCAAGGGAGATATCTAGAAGAAGAGAGTAACAATAGTCGTTGTGCATAGAAATGGGAGACGACGTTCTTTCGATAAAATTCCAGAAAAAAGAAACTGCGGAAGAAAATGCTCTAGCTGAATTTAACCTTTTCTATATACTCTACCACTCGCCTTAACTTCTCTATAGTTCTATTCCTGCAGCCTTTCTTTTCTTCTTTCTTCTCTCCCCAAGCCCAGTCTCGATCTCCATTGGCCATGCAACCCAACGAATCTTGACGAATTACAATTTGTCTTTCTTATCTCTTCGAGTTCAAATGTACGACAGCAATAATTAAATGGATGAAATAGAGCATTAGATTTTATAGCGGAAAACGCGTGCGCGCACATACACACACACACACATATAAAAAGAGAGGGAGTGTTTTAAAACTCTCATCTTTAAAATTTAATTGAGTGAAATAGAATATTGAAAGAATTATTTAATGTCCTATATTTCTTTATTTATTTTATCAAACAAATAAAACCTTTTCTCTCTCCCTTTCTCTTCTTGTTCAAAGGATAATAAAGCTTAAAGGGTCAAACGTACGATATAGACTTACATATTTCTTATTTTCTTTTCAAACTCTTCATCATCGATTATCGAATGCCAATGACTCTTACGTTGATATCATATAAGTGAATAGTTGATATTTCCAATTTTCGTAGCTGATCATCCAAATTGTTAAAAAGTTTGTGCAACGTGTAATCGCGCGTAACAGAAAAAAAAGAGAAAAGAAAAGAAAATCCTGAAGTTTAAGGCTCTTTAGTGGACTAAGGTCGTTTTATTGCTTGGCGTATCTACCGGAGAAATGGAGACCGTCAGCAGTTGCCAGTGACCACCGGAAAATCAAGCTAAAGTGATTTAAGAAGGAAAACCCGCGAAGAGCCAACCAATAGTGTAGCTTTTCTGTTTGCTCGATTCTTATTGTTCCTTAACATCTTCAGTATTTGACGGAGACCGTGTTTCTGAAAGCGGAAGAATGTATCCAACTTTATCGAACCCTGCTGTTTATCGTTGGATATTCGACTTTACAGAGTTTTCCTATATAGGTATAGTATTAAAAAACCCTAGTAGCGTGTGGTTAACAATAATTGAAGAGAGTGGAGAGGAGTGACGCGCGGTGTATAAACTATTTAACCTACTCAAGAACAAAATAACCATTACTCTAGAATAATTTGAAATAAAAATTGAATTTTTTACACTTAATGATTTAGCACGAATCTTGGAAAAATTGTATAATCCTGCTTCTCTCTCTCCGTCTTTCGTTCATTACGTATAGCTATACATACATATGAGCTTTACCGATGATGCGGAGATTTCCCTGCTATCTCTAACGGATGATGAAAAATTTTAAGCAGTAATAATAGTTGAAAGAATATATATGATATAAGCCGGAAAGTTTAGCATTTGAGAATCATTTGGAACTAATACCTAGGAGAAGAATAAAGAAGGAGGTGGAAAATGGAAAAGATGTCACTTGTAACGGTTGGTAATAAAAGATGAGCGCCTTAAGCCCGCAATGCTGTGTCCCTAAGGATCCTTTCAGTTATTACTGTCTGGCATTAGGAAAATTCAGTTTTGGCTTGGAGCTTGGATGAGTGAAGGAGCAGGAGCAGAGCACTGAGCAGAAGCAAGAGAAACCGAAAGGGGGCTATGGGACATGGACGAAGAGCATGCTGGCTAAGAGGGGTTGGAGGAGGAGGGTGAATTCGCGCTTTGGCGGTACTTCAAACAACATTCGGACGACATCCCCGTTTAATTAATCATCCAGAGGTAGTTTGCGAGTTTAGAACCTCAGAGACGGGATTCGGTCGAACAGAAGGGAAGTTTCCAGGAGAGCTTTGCGACTGATATTCTATTTAATTTTGAAGGAGCGTGTTTCGAAGCCGTTCTTGGGGTCGGTCTCTAAAATAGGCTGAAGGGAGGGGGAAATGAGGGGCAGGAGCAGAACCAACGGAGAAAAGCATCGAAATGCTCGTCGTCTTCTCTCTTCCTTTGTGATTGCTGAGTCAAATCACTCGCCTCGTTTACCCGACAGCACTGGAATTGTAACCATACAACGTGCACCACTCCGAGGAAGCCCCTCTCTCTCTCTCTCATACCTCTGTTTGTTTTACGTTAACCCCTTTTATACATTCCGTGTCGTACGGATGAGTCGCCTGTGGATCTCGTTAAATTCGCATACGTGAGTTTCCTCGATTCTTACGTAAATTCTTCGCGCACGTACCATTCTCTCCCCAACCGCCGCACCGCGCCGAGCCGAGACAAGCCGAGCCGAGCCGAACCGAGCCGAGCCAAGCCGACTCATATTAGACCCGATGCTAAAAAACTTTATAGCAATTTATTACATACAATTTGTATAAATCTTCCTTCTCATCTATTTCTATATACGTACGGCAAAACTGCGAAGAATCAAACGGTGTAAACAAAGATCTATGGAGAAATGATGATGCTAATGATTTTTAAAAGATCCATCAATTTCGTTATAAATTGTACCATTCATGTTTAAATAATCTTCTTTAATTATGATGTACCATAGATTCACAAGTGTTTCAGTTAAAATTATATTAATATAGAACAAACAGACATTGATTACAAGCATCTCAAAGCAAAGTTTGAAATAATAAATAAACACATTTACTGTGCCTTGTACGTATGTGTAACAGATTTGTAGGATATCAATTATTTTCGAGTTGGACGAAAGATATAACTGCTACATAATCCAAGTTTTGTAATCAACTACAATATCGATATCTATATCGATCCATATATGGATATAACTTTGGACTTTCCTCACTGTGTGAATCACATTTCATTAGTATACTTATTATCGCAAAGTGTGCTCTGGATTATTAATTAATTAAATGTTTAAATTATTCGTACCGCACGAGCCAGGTCAAACAGTGGGTATTTATTTATAAAACTCGGGCGTTCGATAAAAATAGATAAAGGAAAGGTAAACGGGAAACAATATTGAAAAACAAATTATTTGCGTAAAACGTATAACCTTGCAGATTCGTTTTTCATTGCGTTATACATTAATTTACTTGCGAATTCATTTTTATTCAATTTATATATATATATATATATTATATATATTGCTGCTTTATAAATTCCTTCACACACTCTCTAATTTACAGGATGAAGCGTTTAAAAACAGATGACTCAGATATTCGAGTAACCTTTGACTTTAGACTAAAACATCATGGAACAAACTTGGGCAGCTCGAAAGAGCATTTACCGTTACGCAGTATTTTTTTTAAGATCTGCACCATCTTTTATATTTCACGTTGATCGTGATTTTTTAAAATGATACACCTGGTATATTGTTAAATATATTCTTGTAGCTGACCTCAAGAGCTTTCCAAAATCTACTTGTTATGTTTTAATTGATTCTACTCGTTTATGAAATATTTCGATTTGAAGGTGGACACGGATGGGCGACTATGCGTTTACACATATAGGTACGCGTAACAGTCACGCACACACTCCTTCGGTTAAACCCAATCTTATTTGCAATTTCAAATCGAAATATCTTGTAAGCAACTGGATGAAATGGAAAAATGACAACGGAGCTTTGGAAAACTCATATAAGATCAGCTTCAAGAATATGTACCTGAAAATATATAGGATGTTCCATTTGAAAAATGCTCAATGACCTGGAAATATAAAAAAACAGTAAGATTGAAGAAATGAAAGATAGCACAGCTTTAGTCATCCTTGGAGCTGTGTGATTTTCTAATGCGGTATTTTAATCTAAAATCACAAGTTATACTGAGCTATTTGAGCGACCTATGCTAAATGGTACGTCGCGATCCTATCATAGAAACAGCTTAATAATAACTTTAATTACGTGATGTAGGATTTAGCTGGAAGGTTTTCCTTGATGACTACTGTAGAAAAGAGAGGAGACGATTCCTCGCTCCAACTGTTTAAATTAAAGATAAGAGAACTGATAAACATTGTTGCTGCAATACTGTCCGGAGCAGAGATTTCCATTTCTTAGTTTAAAAATGAAAATCGAGCGAGGACAAGTGTGATTCGTGAATGTATAAGCCCGATTTTGTGGCAAACGAGACAATTTTCCTTAGCCCCTTTTTCTCACGGCCTCCCTCTTTTAACGAAAGAGATTCGCTATTTACTCCACGGTGTTGTGAGGTCTATTCGTTTGGAAAATCCCCTTGAAAGAAATCACGCGCGTATTTTCTATTCGATAAACATTGGCTCCCATAAAATTTCGATAGGGTCGCTGCTTTGACGTTATTGCTATACGATTAAAAGAGTCGCGGCGGTATAGGGATGGGGAAATCGATGAGAGGCGCTCGTGTGACGTGACGTAGCGTGGCGTGGGGAAATCCATCGGTGGATATCTTTGGAATAATAATAACGCACGAAGGATTGTTATTTAATCGTTGTCCCGTGGTCCTATCAATCACCGCGGTCACGTCCTGTGTGTGCAACATTACCATCGTTTCCCCTCCACTTTTCCTCCCTTCCTAGCTGCGATGCATCGCAAACTACCGGATGATACCCGATAGGCTTATTGCAACTATAGAATCAAAATGCATTGTAATATATGTCACGTAAATCCGTCAGTTATTTGACCAAACGATAATCAAGAGCCTGAAATAGCCTAATGCATTGGCAGATGCGAGTGAGGCCGACGACTAAGCGAAACGTGAAGAGAGCCATGCAATGCCACGCACTCCACAAGGCTATTGCTCTGTATTATTGCCCTTGCGCGACGTCCAACGACAAAAATTTGCTCGCTCGATTCTCTGCACTGATTCTACTGGTTTATCACTCGTCTACAATTTATGCAACATTTACGTATTACTTGTATAATTATCGAATGATCACAGCAATTGACTCAAGGACTAGGAATATGATTTCTGAGCTCTAATAAAATTCTCCATAATTGAATAAATGAATTATATTGTTTTCTCCCTTGTATAACGATTACAGCTAGAGAAAGAAAAATGGATCGATAGTAGCTATATGTATATACATACATAAAGGATAATAATAAAAGAGACTCGAATATGGCAAAGGCTTGCAAGAAATTTGCCTATTCATAGAGTTGCGATTACGTGGGTGCACGGGGCGGAAGATTGTTGAAAAAGTCGCATGGCAGAGCAGGGAAGGTATAGCTGGGTCTCTTGCGAGAGTTGACAAAATCAGAGCTAATAAAGCAAGCAAACTCAATGATATTATTTCGGCTCGGTGGTATAAGGTAAGAATCAATAGTTGTTATTGTTAGGGAGTCCACTTGCGAGGTCGGCTAGCGCGTCCGTTTTCATCTTCCAACGGGACCATCGGCAGCCCCGGGCAATAATGCGGAAGTTACTGCAATTTCCTTGGGATACGTTCGTCCAGTCGATAAATCGTGGACAGCGACTGGAAGAGCAAGATCGTTACTAGGAGCAGCACGAGCAAAAGGGTATGTACGTTCTAAAGAGAGTCTGATCCTCCCACGAGAGCTAGCTCTACCTTATGTCCTTCCACTCGCATTCACTGATGCCAACGCTTTTTTTCCATCTATAAAAATTTTCAACTCACCTCACCATTTATCGATTCTCACCCAAATCCTATACGTATCGATCATTTTTATAACCCACATAGCCTGCTTTTAAATAATATATCCCAGCTGTTATTAGCAAAATGATCCAGCAGTCATTTTTACTTGTCTTATCAATATGATACTTTTATAGCCGATCTACAGAGATACATATATACTCCTTTGAATATCATCACTTTCATAATGTAAGTCAAGTTATAAAAGAATTTTTCAATACGAAAGTACGATAGTTGCTCTTCGATTAAATTTAGAAAAAAAATGGGAGAAAACAGAAATGATGGTTTATTTTGTTCGAAAACATTTTTAAAGGCAATTTATCTGCAAGTTACTATATCACGCATATATAGCAGCACAGTCCTCTGATACGATGATGCGAGCGTGCTCTTCGCGAACCCGATGCAAAGATTATCTCGCGATCCCAAGCCATTATTATGATTCGACTGACAAGCTATTTGTAGAGCCCGAGGGAAGATCCTCAGACCGTTGTATCTCGCAGGGACGCATGGGATATGAAATGCCACGACCCTTTTAAATTTTCTTTAATATTTCTTTGCAATATCTCTTAATTGCTCTTTCCAATTAGTTCATTAATTTCGAAAGTAAAGCAGAAGATAATAAGCGTGTACGCCGCGTTTACCCGAGCATATTAATGTGATTTTCCAACAAATGCAAAATGAAACCGGGAAACTTGTGGAAAAGATGATCGAGAGTCGGAGTCGGTATAAGCAAGCGAGGGAATTTCTCATCATTGGTGTGTATCGTGAATCGTGAATCGTTTGAAAAACTGGGCTGGAATTTCAGTGAAAAGATGTCAGTTTTGTGCATGCACTTTGAACGCGATGTATTATTGACAGCGAGCGTTTCATGTGCGTGTTTATTTGTGATATATACATATATGCGTACATAAAGGAGCGGTGAAACCTGCAGACTAACTAGTTTTTCGGTTTCAGGTTTGATTTTCGATTTGGGTAAAGATAAATCGATAAGGTAAATAGGCATGGAGATATTTAAAGCAATGTGAAAGCGCGCGCGCGCGCTATAACAATGCCATTTATTGGGTGAGATTTGCTATAATTTCGTACTCCGGATGACAAATCTTCTCTGGTCGGTGCTCCATTGCACTTTCGTGCGAGGAATTCATGGAGGACAAGAGTGCCGCAGTATTTTTATCACGAATACAAGGATGATCACGAGCATCGGCCACGAAGGGTTAGGGAAGCAGCGAGATACCGAAGGCTCGATATCTTCTCGGGTACAGCTGCGGCGGCCGCGGCGGTCGTGGCGGCCGTGGCCGCGGCCCTGCTCAGCTCGACGCTACGACGAGCTCGACGTGCGCTGCATTGTGATTTGTGAAGCCCGGCCCCCACCTCCGTCTCTCTCTCTCTCTCTCGTACTCTTTACTCTCCTACACTCTACCAATGCTCCCTTGCCCCTTTCCAATCCCGCAAACCACGAGACACACAGTTCAACATTGAGCAAAAAGAAGCAAACCCAGCAGCCACTACCAGCGATCCGAAATAAATTTAACGTCCACTCATTTGCCCTATGGAACCCTAGAGAGCAATAATAAAATTAATAGCGTCAATATGCCCCCACAGCGATGCAGCCAAGTGCCATCCTTTATCGAAATAATGACGTTATACCGCTATTTTTTAACAGTCCCTTTTTTCCTTTCACTTTTCTTTTCATCGATACTTCTCCGCTTCTATACATCCTAAATCGCGATTATTTAGAGCCAAAGTCCATTTGAAAAACTTTACACATCTATAGTCTATAAATTATTTTCATCTTTTCATCCGTTTATCATATCAATTAAATTCAATTGAGATATACATATATCAGTTGAATCAATTGACTCAATAAGGGAAATGCGTACATTGTCGCACAATTTCAACATATACACCTACATAGAAGAACCCAGCTATCCGTCTTTTTGACTGTATACTTCTTACAAGCATTAAAATTTATTATATTTGCTATCGAGAAACATAAGTCTCTTATCGATCGCTTGGAGTTTCATTGTATAAATTTGTTGAGAATATGGGACTGATATACATGCTAATTCTATATATAAACTTTGGAGTTTCTAATTCTAGTGAATGTGCAAGGATGCCATTTAAAAACAGAAGGATTTCCATATTTTTGTTGAAAATTGCTTTTTTCATTAGTAAGGTAGCTTTCGGGAGTTTTAGCTGAATTCTCTGGTCTGGAAATTTTGTCGCCTGCTGGGCTCAGTATGGAAGGTACGAGAGTCCAGTTGGGGAATTCTTAAAGGTTGGGCCTGAAGGGGTGACAGGGAAGCAGGGGGAAAGAGAAAAGGAAGCAGCAGGATCCAGCTTGAGAGCTGAGCATGTGACCAAGGACGAGAGGACGAGAGGCCGAGGCCGGTTTGGACCCAACTCGATGTGTACTAGCTCTTGTGCGTTCAGGACTGGACCTCCCAGCTTTGCGGGCCCCGATCCTTTTTCGCCCAACTTTCTGACGCGTCCCACCGTCCCATCGCTAAACCAGAAATCACACTTCCTTCGGACTTGCTGCGCCACGGTATTACCCAAAGAACATTCGTGCAAAACCACCATGGAAAAAAGTTAATTCCATTTGCCTTAAGCCCTGAACCACTTTAGCTTCCACGGACACAAGAGCGTCAAGATTTCTACAGTTATCCGATTTGCTCCTCCCCCCCCCCCCCCCACTATTACCTTCCTTCTTCCCCACCAATCAAATCTTATCAATTATTTATATTTCAGTCCGCGCCTTCTTTCTTCTTCCTCTTAAAGCGTAACGAGTCATTTTTAACAGTATATTATTGCCAAACAAACAAAAATTTCACAATAGAAAAATTTAACTTCCATTAAAACCAGTCTCAGGTAATTAGCTAATGATATATACTATAATATATTATTGGCTATGTATAGAGTAAAATTAATTTTAATTGATAGTTCTTCCTTTGATTTGCCATTACACCGAAAGTCAACAACGGTTCTTATTTAATATAACAATTACATATGAATTTTATATGAAATTTTAAATATCCAAACTATTCATTATCGAAAAGGTTTAATGCGAATTCATTTTGTTGCATGGCCATTTATTCCTAGCGGAGATTCTGTGCGCGTACAAAATCGAATCACGTCGTGATACCGTGCGTGATGTAGCGTCATAACGCCGATAGAATCGTCATTAGTGATCAGAGTTTTCGTTGCGGATGAGCACTTGGCTATTTTGGTAATTTAATTGACGATCGGTACACCGTCCATCTCTAAAATACATACCCCCAATGAATTTCAACCTGATATTGAAATTGTTATGTTTTCCAATACCGGACCATTACAATTGTACAGGAAGAAGACCATAGACAAAAAATCAAGTTTTAAAGGAGCGCCACATCTATTAATCTTTTCTAACTACTAACCAACAAACATTTCGTTAACATGCTTTATAAAGCAGCTTTAAATATTTTCTATAATTATAAAAAAGTAATGATATGTACTATATACTGTATATATATATATATATATATATATTTGTTGAAGCATTTATTTAATTTTATAGCAACTGAAAATTAGTCGAAAATTATTGATGACCAGCACACACAATTCTGCAACGGGGAAGATTGATTAAATTGCATCTATTATTAAATAATATTCCGTGGAATAATTTGCTGTAAGCGTTAACCGAGCCGGCAATTTTGAAAATCAGATTTACTGTGACGCATGCTGACAAATGACCTGTGTAAAAAAGTTACAAACAGATTTGCGCGGTGCCCCTAGCGATTGTTCGCTTGGAATTGCAGTCTCTTCCTGCATGATTACTTTTTATTTGTTTTTTACTTCCGCTGCTTATAAAAAACAAATACCTTTGAGTTTGTTTCTAGCTAGCATACCTTATATAGATTCGACTGGATAAGAAAGTAGGATCTTAAGAATTGTTATGATAGAACTGTTCTATACATATATATTATATAGAGTTCAGGATAGGGAACTCGCGAGGCTGAAATTCCGCAGTCTAAAAATGATTTGCATCGCTCAGATGATTTTCGGAGCTTTTCATGAATATTTGTTTTCCAAACTCGAAGAAGCCTCGTATAAGCTCAGCTTTGTGCCAAGTATGATGGAACTGGTTGTGAAAGAACTTTGAATATGTAAATAGAGGCAATCAACATGGCCCATATAGACTTATTCGGACGGGTAGAATTTAACTAGAAAAAGTAGTAGATGTATAAGCAGCTTCCTGCTTTGCCTATTTTCTGCAGCACCATCAATGACAGAAAAGCGATGATGCGAATGATTGTGAGATATCACGGATTATTCCCCGCCGGACAGTTGGCTACAGGTTACTCACCTTTCTCAGCCATCCTCAGTACCGAATCTCGGCAATGACACTTCTATTTGCAGGCTCTCGATCGCTTTGTAGGCTCATCTTTATAGAAAACCTACTAGCACCAGTAACAAATGCTTCTTCGACACAGCTCCGATAGATTTTTATTGCAATTAATATTTTGCCTCATAGTGTGAAAGTTGTAAAAAAGCATAAAATAATTAACATTTCTTGTGCATTAATAGCCTCATTATTTCTTCATCTTATATAAACTCTTTAATTTCGAGTGAATCAATCTGATTGCTTATTGTTACCATGTTCTACATTTTAACTATTTATCTATAAAATTTATTTATATTTACCTTAAACTTGTGTTTGTCTTCATCCATCATTTATTCGGAACATTAAACAGCCCTACTGATTTTGCTCAGCATGTGAGACAGCTCTCTATTAACCGTATTCGCAGGAATGGTGGTGAAGCAAAACTCAAGTTTCATTGGATAAGATTGTATAAAGTAGATGCCATCATGGGAATGGAAGAGAAACGATAAGTGGAAGTATGTTGATAGAATTGTTTAGAAGGTGCGAGCACAAGACAAGATAGAAACATGGATGACGGGTTTCAGCATCCAGCTACCTTGGAACTTGAATCGTCGGTTCGCAGACTCCTCTTTCCTCCTTATGTCAATGTAAAAACAAAGTCGTAAGTCTCTGACATAGTTTTCTTACACTTTCGCAACTTCCTTCTCACTTTTTCTCTCATCCTGTTTTCTTGTTTGTGTGTGTGTATGCTTTTTTTTGTTTTCAATTTCTTTCAGCTTTGACTGAAAAGAAATCTCTTCGATCGATTACTATTTTCTCTTCCGAGTTCCGTGTTGTGCACGCTTCTCTACCATGACAACTTGCCAAAGTTTACACAATAAAAAATGTGTCTGACTGATACCATAATAAAGGGGTAATGGCCACACATTTGTTTATAAACAAGGCTATAGATATTTCTCGAAAAGAACAGAAGCAACTGTATATGAAATTTCATCAATTTTACAGAGAGCTTTACTAAATTAATAAATCATTGAGATGACGTATGTTCTTATATTGAAAATAAATTAGTCAATAATTAAATTTTCCGCTAATAATTTGTAAGCATTATGCGACACAGTTGTGAACAGTAAAATCGATTTGCAATCATCTGTAAAGTTATAATCTTAATTTGATCCTAAGTCTGATTTAGTGTATCACAAATATGGATTTAGAATTTCTCTAGAAAGATTTTAACAGTTTAGCCTAAAAGCGCTAATGTTACACTGTCGAATACAAGCAAGTATTGTTTCAGGTCCAACGCACACACACACACATGATTAATAAATACATTAATCTATGTTCCTTGGGTTTGTGTTGAAACGAATACCTGATTTATTCGAGTAAGTAGTGGGAGTCGGAATGGAATGCAACATTAAAAAGAGGAAGACTGGACAAGTAAGCTGCTTTACAACTTTCAGGCTCAGCCTGTTTGGTTCTGGTAGGATTAATGTAAATAGGAAACTTTAAAGTGATAACTTTATCTCTCCTTTTGAAGATTATATAGCAATCTCTGTATAAAATTATAGATTTTACACGACAAAATCATTGAAGCTTTGACACAGCTGAACACATACATATATAGGTATATAAATAAATTTAACATAAATTATCTCTCATTGAAAATATTTGCATAAAGTCATCAAAGGTTAATTTCATTGGATAAGTTAAAATAGGAAATATACAGGAAGAGACTTGTGTGTGTAAGGGGAAGGAGAGAGATGGTGTACGTACAGAGAAAAAGAAGAGAGAGAGAGAGAGTATGAAAAAATCCATTTTGATCAATCCTCAATACTGGATAGCGAAAAAGGGCTGGATTGGATCTGTGCAAAGCTAAGTATCGCTGACTAGTGGAACACACCGTAACGCTTCTAGCTTCAACTTGCCAAATTACCTGTAGCATGGACTATTGGACAAAAAAGAGGGAAGGAGCCAAACTTTTTTCAGTCGGAAACACTAATTCCAATTGCACATGCATTGTTGCGATAAAAAGCTGCGCGGCTATGGGTAGGGCACTTCCAATTATAGTTATTTTACGCGAGCTCACATAGATGATTTGAATAGCAAAACTTGAAAGGGATTTCAAGAAGCGCAATAATTGCATGGCTTCGTGCTGTTTGCCCAATGTGCTCCTCGAAGGGAATGAAGTTTATTTCTGACAATTGTGCTAAAATAAGTTTGGGATTCTCAAGGGCTTTATCGATTACGATTCGATAGGTACGAATTCAGTTTATATATATGTACGCATATATTCCCTTTAACTTCTCTTTTTAACCCATAGAGAAATTCTTAAATAACACCGGGGGATGTCGTAATAAATGTAAACAAGTTATTAAGACGGATATTTTTGAAATGATAAAATTGAGAAGATTAGAAAGGAGAGAGGCAATTAAAATGAGAGACCGTTATTAACTGTATTTTGGAGCAGAAAATACGTTAATGAAGCCGGAAGCGGAAGGACTCGCGAGGCAGACGAACGAGCATGCAAGTTGGTCGGCCTTAAGCCCGATTCACACGAGCGCCACTGTAAAGTCTGCCAAGTCTCGCACCAAGCACCAAGTACCTTCAAGCAACATCAAACAGTTTCAATCATTCTGTTCACACATTGCACTACCTGTCTGCGGTTAGCTGCAGCTGTTTGCACCAAGCTTGACTCGACTGTACGCAAACTGTGCATCTGCATAAATTTGGACAATCTCCCGTTATGCTTTGTGCTGAGTAATTATCTTTGAATATTCGTAAACACAATGAAAAGATTCTTTTCAGAAGCACACGGTTCACGGTTTCACTAGCTTTTTATAGAAACGACTGTTTTAAACATTCCTCGAATTGCGGATCAAACTTTTTAAATAATAAATTAGTATGAAAATTTCCTAAGTGATATTTTAAAACTAGCGTTAAATGTAATTTTAGGAAAATCCTGCATTTTTCATAGCTAAGAGTTTGAGAAAGATGTGTAATTAAATGAAGTGTCTTAAATATGTTTGGGAAGAAAGAGTGACGTTTGCATTGTTTATTTAACGCGGTAGTATTTCGATCGCGCGTATAGTTTCCTACAGAGAAGGGGGCTGAAGAGAGGGGGGGGGGGGACGTTACCACATGGTATAGACTATATGTAGAGACGACGACGACGACAACGCCGTCCGAAAAGAGAATGGCATCTCGACGTGTTCCTCCATGTGACCACTCGTGAATCCCGCGGGAGAATCCACTTTAACTTTTTAACGAGGATTTGAAGAAGGATGCATGAGAGCCCGCCGCCGCAGTTGCCGTCACTGCTCAAGTACTCGGATAAAAAGGAGAGGAACGTACATAGTGTAAGAGGAGAAGGGGAAAGAAGTGTATAGCGAGTAAACACGGAAAAGCCTCTCGTTTGCAAGTCTTGGTGAAACTTTATGAACCATATTTTTTGTCTCTCGACTTTCTTTTATTAATGAGTGACGCAATTCGTCGCCGCAGGATATGCTGGCTCTCCCTACGTAGTAGAAGCATCCGGTGGAAATATGAATGATTAAACGTACTTACGATTATAAGGGAAGGGAAGCAGAAACGGGGAAGGCAAGAAACAGGATGTGCTAGCGGCAAGTCCTGCGGGAGCTGTGAGTCAACGGGAGTAACAGGACTCGATGCATTCGATCTAGTAAGCTGGCAAAGTGGTGTTAGGACTTGGTAAATAAACCAGCTCTCTGAGAGAGCAACGCTGCTTGCTTCACGAGATGGAGAAGATTCTGCGAGTGCCACTACGAGTTTTACACTGTAAATTCTTCTTCCTCTTCGCCTCTTCTCCTCCTCATACCCCCATCATCATCCCTTTTTCAACCTCCGCCGTCCTCCCGCGCGCTCTCTCTCTCTCTCTCTCTCTCTCTCTCTCACTTGAACGGATTTTATGGGGCTTCCGCTAATGGCATGGGTGGAAGAGGGTACATCCTTTCTTCCACAGCTACAGGATCACCTTCCTCGCGCTTCGAGCTACCTCTATAACCCTGCCAACTTCTCCCTGAAAACACTCGATTCTCATACTGATCCTCTTGAACGAACGAACGCACCTCTCCCCCGAACGCTGCTCTCCGCTTCCTCATTCTTCAATCACCTACTAAACATTAAAAGCTTCGTTAAGCTCCTAACCAGGATAATTGCTCAAGTTTAAAATACTATTAAACTGTTTATGACACTTTCCTCTTACATACATTTAATTATAGCATATCCAAAGTTATTGTTTTGTAAATAAAAATAAAATTTAATGAAAGCTTGACGGGTAATATTAATTAAGAAATAGCTCTATGCATGGAATAGTGGAATAAATTAAAAATTTCAATTGATTCATTCAGCGAGCTTTGTCATTTGTTATTTGGATGATATACATATATTGGAATAAAAGATAAACAAATGAATATACAAGCGAAGGATGCTTTATACTTTTTTGTTCAATCCAATTCTAATGAGTTAGGTCGGTTGAAATTCATAGCAAGTCATAGCTTTGGGCCACAGGGAACTTGTATCGCAGGATCATTCCGTAACTCGACTTGGGCTACGTGGCAAGGTGGACCGAATTTAATCTGTCGCTGGCACATTACGTCTTGTATCTTGTGTCTTGCAACGTTCGCTGTGAGCTTAATAACAGGGAATACGAAGCTGCGCGATGGGCGGTTTCGCGGTAGCGTTAATTAACGCGTGCCTCGAGCCACACGCGACATGGCTGACTATATCCTCCACTCGACAAGCGTCATTAAAGTCTTATGCGTAGATTCTACAATCGCATTTACGTCTAAGCAAATTCTAATTAGAATCGCTCTTACGACCCAGAATTCAATTTATCAATCTTACCAAGTCAGTCGATGTGGGAAGTGAAAAATATTTAAATGGCTCTAACCATGCAATTTTTAATGTAACTCAAGTTTATCGATTCTTTGAAATTCCTATATATATAGAACAAAGACTTTATAAGTTTAACAAGATGGGATGATCGGTTGACTCGAGAGAGATTGTTAGGTTTAGACCGGTTTTAAATTTTTATTTTCCTGGTGTTTACAGGAGCGATGAGGTTGGAACCAAGGTAAATATTGTAGCACTCAAAGTATGATCCTTTGAAGAAGTGTTTTCAAGGAGGCTGCAGCTGCGTGAGGAGGAGTCCGCCGCGCATCACGCTAGATGGTCATGCAGAATCCGAAAGAGGATTTATATGAACGGACACACGAGAGACGAGTGTCGATTGTTTGATCGTGAGAGTCGACCAATACAGCAATGTCTCCTTTTTCAAGGCGACTTCATTCTCGGTGTTTGCGTTTCCTCGAAACGCCTTTCGGAACCGGTTGTGCATCGGTAACTGATTGCAACGTATGGCAGCTATGCCAGCTAGCTATGAAATCCGACCGACGGGACGTGCCTCTGCAAATCTCTATATACCCCTCTGCCAAAGGCTTAAATTCTAGCTTTCGTGTGTATCCTAGTGACATTTCAACTGAACCGATGAGCCTCTAATAATTCGCCAGCTTGTACGTTCTCGATTGCCTATTGTTAATCCGGATCAAACTATATCCTCTCTAATAAATCGCGACTCTCGGTCCTCCCACCCACCGGTCCTATCACTAACCTAAAGTCGATCCTATTTTTGCGCACACCCTAAAATAATCTTCCATCTTAACATAGCGAGGTATATTTAATTTACGCTACATGTACCTACCTACACATGCGCGTAGTCCATACATTTTTTATCATTCCTACTTTCCCCATTAATTCTATCCTCATTTTTCTTAAGATTTTTTCAAAGCACTGCTATGCACTGACTGTAAGGATATTGAGAGTCGATGACCAGAAGGATCTGATACCTATATAGGAGAGAAGCTCAGTGAGATTCATACCGTTCGCGGACTGTGTCTCGCCCGTTGCGCTTCGGAATAATGTGTTTTCTCAAGTGTAATCATTTTCCATGCCCTCGACTCTCCTCACGATATAACCCCGTTTAATTCTTTTTCCTTACACTTTTCTCTACTTTAATAGCTGGAGAGTGTGTGTCTGTATCATCCATCTGCAAAGTTTTCGCACGAATTTTCACTCTGTGTGTCTCAATTATTAGTATATACACAACTGGCGGTGCACTTATTACCTCGCAACTAAGGCAAAGGGAAATATTAGTCCGTTAAAAGGGTGTCATTGTTATCGGGAACGAATCAAACGGGACAAGCCGACTGTCAGCGAGATAGGAGAATGAGAGATGATGAATAACGAAGCTCGATGTTGGCATAGGTCGCAGCACAGCGCAGCATTGTGAGCCGATCGAGCTAATCTCCTGGAGTCGGCACGGGCAGCAGGAATTCCACTTTGATTCGCAGAAACAGATAGAGAAACCAGGCAAACCAATTGAGAGCCGAGTTGTGTCCTGTGCGAGCGCTACGCCACCGACCGGCCACGACAGCTATAGGATAGCCTTTGCTAGTTGGCATAATGCCAACGACATAATCCTCCTGATGTAGCGATCGGCTAACGCTCCCCCTCCCCCCCCCCCTCCCCCGTAAACCCCTCTTTTCTCAAGGGATTTCGATCAGATTCGCCTAAGCTGTCCTCCATCCAGCGGTCAAACTCCATTGCCTCCAATACCACACTCCTCCCCCTATCTCTCTTTTCCAATCGGATTCTACCTCTCTTCCCGAAAGATTTTATAACACTCTTTCTCTCATCTCTCCCCCCCCCCCCCCCTATTCCTTCCCGCGATAAAGCCCTAAGCTTCGCATAGCTATCATCAGCAATATAATCACATTTACACACTTTTCACTCTATTCCAATTGAAATTCATACTAGGCAGACTTTGATACAACAATGGTTCTGACCTCTTCCCCCAGGCAAATTTTCTTCGTCAATCTTGCCATTCTCTTTATTTAGTTTCCTTCAACTCTCGTATTCCTTGTTTCTATTCAATTTCCTCCCCTCTCTCTCCCTTCCCACTCGCTCTCGTCAGACCCTGTATTTTATCTACCAGGTTGCCCTATAATCTGCCAACTCCCAGGCTCAACCGACCCTGTCCTTTGACCTGCTATACTCTGTAATGTCCATCCCTCCGGCTTTCGAACCATTTAGCCTTGCTGAATATACAAGATCAACGATCAGATTTGAAACCCATGATATCAGGATAGGGCGTATCACAGTGGTCGAGATGCGAATTCATAAGCGATTTGGGAAGATTATTGATGGATGCTTTACATACGTATATATATATATATATATATATATATATATATATATATATGCTTGCTTCAAATTGAGCGCGCGTGTTTTATGTACACATACCCAAGTGTAAATACGACGAGAACTGTAGTAGTAATTATTCTTTTCACCTTTTTCAATCCCCCGTTGATGGAGCTAATTGATAATGATACTGTTAGAGGCTAAATACTCTGATACGAGGATTTCTCCGTTGGTTATCAAAGGACAAGGTGATTTAATGAATATTGAAAAGTGTACGGGCTATTTATCGGTAAAAGGGGTAGAAAAAAAAATGATTGGTTGATTAAGCTAAGAGAGAATGAAATGAGGCAATCGACCGATGGACTAATTTATCGAGCCATCAGCTTGCAATCTATATAGGGCGATTCATCATTCAAGTTCTGCAGCTGCCGTTCCAGAGGATTCCAATGACAGAGTTCTTTGGCAGTTTCTTGGCGATCTTTCACGAGTAGAGGCCGGAGTAGTCATCCGTATATTTAGATAGATGGTTGCAGAACAGTTTGAACGTTTCACCTTCGTGTCTCGCTTCGTCTCTCTCACTCTCAGCGCAGTCGCTGCAGCGATAAGTAGTACTAATGTATCGCCTACGAGATTGGCTGGCTATTGTCGTACGAGAAGGTTCACCTCCCAATCATGATAGAACGCTTCTGTCAGTACAATGCGTGCAACTTTGCGCGTGGGAAGTGAGATTCCTTCAGAAAGGCGAGTTGTTGGCTCGAGAGACGCGCGCTGATCTGGAAATCTCTTGACCCGTATCCTTATCAGCCGGATCTTACAACTCCCGCATTTCTTTCTCGACTTCCTTACGTCCGCTCTCTAATGCTCTCCAAAATATATATCCTGAATGTACCCATCGAATATCCCATATCCATCCAACGATCGCTTTAAAACACTAATATTTTTACGTTATCCGTAGGATACTTAAAAACTTTAATTTAATTACTAATTAATTGTGATTGTATAAAAATTAGAAGAATTTTCCGCACACATTAACGAGTAATATAGTTGAAAAGCTGGGAAAGATATATGAAAATACAGGTTTTTCTTAAAGGCTTCATTGAAGAAATTTGAGAAGGAGGAGCGAATTGCACTTGATCATTAGAACCGTACAAGTTTCCAAAGGGAAACGTAAGAGGGAAACGCGAGTATGCGAACGAATGGAGGAGAGGATGGAGATTTTTCGTGAAAAAGGATAATCGGACATCCGGCTGAGTATACGACTCTCTCTCTCTTTCTCTCTCGGTAAGAGAGGAGTCGAGCATATTTGGTTGCTGAAGAGCAGGAGATTGGGGGAGATTCACCGGTGGCATAACTCGGTCGAAGGAAGGATCGTAGAGATCTGGAAGGCTGGGAAGGCAGCAACTACTTTAATTGGACTAAGGCAAACAGTCGGAGTAGCTTCACGCATCATGGATCACGTCTGATAATAGCTCTCCTCGTAGGTCTCGTACTACCAACCAACCAGTGATTGCTATAGTTGACCGAACCTTTCTATGAATAAGGCCAGTTAACATCAACCCTCTGCTCTCTCTGTCTCTCTCTGTCTCTCTCTCTCTCTCTCTCTCTCTCTCTCTCTCTCTCTCTCTCTCTCTCTCTCTCTCTCTCTCTCTCTCTCTCTTTCTCTCCTCTTCTTACTTTTTCTTCCTCTACTTTCTTCTAAGGCTGTATGATTCTACGGTTACTCCTTAAGACTCGTCGCTCTCCCAATTCTAAGAATACGCCAACTGCTTCAGACTTGGCTAGGAAAAACCGTAAGGAGAGAAAAACATTGAAAATAAAAACTGTTGAAAATTGAAGGAAAACAGACGAGTGTAAAGGGTGTAAAGGGTGTTAGGGTAAAAAGGTATATACTTTCCTCAAGGGTGATATTCGAGGAAGCAAGTACATGCAACTAAGAATTCTTTCTTTCGTTTCCATGTAAACTAAAGAATTTAAAGTGACCATGCAATTACGTGAGAGAAATTCGACAAGCGACAAATGAAACGAGCTACTTCCCGCAACATGTTCCGTTGGATTTTTCTATAGTAGTAGCTAGCTAGAATACACAAGTAAATATAGGTTAGAATAAATTTTTCAGTTCATTTTATTTACGGATTTTTCTCGAGTTTATCGAAGGATATTGATGAAATAGGAGAAAGGATGCTGTACTGACTGATCTGGTAGTTTTCATTGGGAGGAAGTTTTCATCTAAACTTGAACGGGGATCTTGATTCGCGGCACACGGGGATTAATCCTTATTGTGCCGCAAGGTAGTTCGCACACCACCGGAAGTAACGATACACCGTGCCTGTGCTGGCTGTGCTCGCGCCGAGAGAATAATGGATTGGAAGTGGGGATTAAGGTGAACGGGGTGTATATAGCAGAGTAGCTCTGTATAGCTAGCGCCGCTCGGCCCTCCCCTACGACGGCTGCGACGGCTGCGAGATCCCGGGTCGAAAGCCCGAGAGCATCAGCAAATGCTCGCGTGGTACCCACCCGCGCCAGTGCACTACTCGCAATTCAATCCTATACATGTACCACGTACATACGACACGTATACGTCCAGTAGAATGAAACTGTATTGCCGCAGCTACCTCGAGGCTCGAGAGCTCTGCTTATCCATCCCAGTGTTAATGCGCTCTTCAGCCGCTAAATGTCCTGGACGTGAACGCCTTGACGGAACAAGAAAAGCAGCCTAAAACGCTCCTCCCTTCTCACCCACGCCATGCTTACCTAGCAAAAAATCTTTCCACTCGACTATCACACATCTTCACACCCACGTCTGCTTAATTAACGCGATCAACGGTAGATTCTACCACAATTCCCCTTGGCAATAGCATATTAATACCCCCTTAATCTATAGAGCTTAAATGTGAGGAAATTATAAAAAATAGTTTAACATTCCTATATCGCCTATCCAATAACCTATGCTAAAGCTTGATTGGAGCATGCAGCAGACACCTAAGTTACTCCCTTTGCTCGTATATAACATATACATATATGTATGATTGGACCTGAATTTACGTTTAAGGTTGATACACAAGAGTATTTATGCAGCGAGACAAACGAAGAGCTCTATAATAGAAGGTAAGCTATATAATTGAATAGCCTCGAGAAGCCTAAACTTTGAATTACAGACCCGGTGCACGGCCATAATTCCAAATTCAATACGTATTATATATATGTATATATCTAGACTTTTCTCAAGTTCGTCGTGGGATCTTTTCACGGCAAGATGTCGTACGTTTAAACTGCTTAATAGTGGACTCGATAAATCATCGGTGAGATTAATTTTTTAATTACATTTCACACGGACCAGTGAGTAGAGACGGATGTGAACGGATCGACGGAAAAGTAGGCGGACACGACGGAGCGGGTAGTTAGGAAGGCTAAAGGGTACGTGGAAAGGGAAGGGGACCAGAGTCGGGGCCGGGCCAGGCCGGCAGTGAAGCAGGCAAGAAGGCAGACAGATAACAAGCAGCCAGCTGGTCATTTCTTTTTTAGCGGCTATATTGCTAAATGTTTCCAGAGCAGCGAGGCCATTTTTCAGCGGCGATCAACCGTCCAATTTTGTTCGCTTGGCAGATCTCGGAGTAGTAAGACACCGTGTCACGGGACTCGTGCGGTATATATATATATACTCGTATATATTATACATGGGAGAAATGGTGGATATACATGAGAGATGTAGATGACGAGAAGGTAGAATCGATCTTGCTGTCCGGAGTGTCAACTCTCGGTGGGCTAAGCAGCATTTTAAAGGTGGCTCGCTCGGTTCAGTCCGGTTGGTTGATGCTGCCTGCACGAGGAGTGTTCGGAGTGTTCTTCGTTTATGGCAGGGTCAAAAAGTCGGGTGGAAAGAGGGGGGAGAGAAAAGAGTTTGTGTCGCGGTCGGTGGCAGGCAGACGGCAGACGGTGAACTTATGCCAGAGAGTCGAAGCTCCACAGTAAACATAACGAATACCGGCTGTGAGAGTCGTAACTTTATGCCGATGGGCACTCCCACGTCTCATCCCGTGATCTCCGGGGACGGCCTGTGGCCTCGGCTCGCGTGCAGATAGTCTCTTATGTGCTCTCCCTCTCTCTCTCCATTTATCTTATTCCCTCGCTACGTCGTTCCGTTCCATCCTTTGTCACTCGATTTGCAGAGAGAGAGAGAGAGAGAGAGAGAGAGAGAGTATCTTCCTATCCTTCGCCCCATTCTCCTTCTTGCTGCATGGTTTGCTAAACGTCATCCTCTCCCATTCCCTTTTTCCTACTCTTCGATCTCCGCGGCGCGTCCTCCACCAGAGTCCCCCTTTCGCAACCAACATTACCTTTCCTTCCTTCCTCCTTGCTAGACCACGATCAACCACAATGTTTCACTTTTCACCCTTGTGCTAACAACATTGTCAGCAGAAACACCCTCGTGGGATGAACTCGGAAAACGGTAAATTCATCTTAACCCGTACTGATTTAGAATTAGCATTTTTTGCTTCGACATCTCCCACACACGGCGCCATTGTTTCCTCATAAACGATGTTTCGAATATAAGAAAAACATTATCGGCAGGAGCTCTAATTGTATAATTTACAGTGTACAATACAACTCAAGAATGTACAGCATATACCTACTGCTCGATCGATCCACTATCGACACAGCCTGTCTGTATACTTTAGCTTCAATTTTTATCTATATTAATGTTCATGTGATAGGGATGAAAAGAATGTTCTTTTCTCTGCGAGAGTTTCACTTGTCCGATGGTAACTCATTGTAGAGGTAAGGCGGCGAAATTAATATTGAAAGCGGCAACCGACGATTGATTTCGTGATTGGAGTATTAATCATCTGGTAATGAGAAAAACGACGGAAAATGCGGTAGCTGGCTAATTAAAGGATGCCCTCTGAATCTTTGAGAAGTTTGGCAGTGCCGAAAAATCTTCCTTTTGCTGGATTTCAATTAAACTACCTGAAAACTTTGAGTTTATTACGCCAGCGGAGCACGTAATAAAGATCCGATAACGAGGTCCTGGCGATAATCAGCTTATCGATAATCAAACGATTTTCACGATATTTTCTCCGTCCAACAGCCACGGACCTTAAACGCTTTGCCGGATCAGATTAACCGATTTTCAATGCTACTTCCTCCTCGCTAAATTGAAAAATCTCCCACCTCCATTTAATTGGGACTCTTCGCTTTCAGGTATCATCAACTGCAAGTAGCACGAGCTCTCGCTCGAGCGTTCCCTACACTTAATTTTTCATCGTGCACACCCAACTTTTCATACGTACCTATATGTATCTGTAATTAATTCAAGCCAACCTACAAACCATAATTAGAAAAGAGTATATTTTAAGGAGAATTAAAACTCTGATAAAGTTTTTATGTCTTGCATATAATTATATAAACTTAATAGTTATTAATACATTCTTTAATTTGACATCTTTAATTAGTCAACGGATTTCCCTATCAATGAGACAATACAGTGCTTTAATCTAGCAATTTCTAGCTAACACGGAAATAATCGTAAGTTAAAGAATTTATAAAATGCTGCTTAATTTATCAAGGACGAAATTAAATATTTGTAGAAATTTCCCTTTCGGTTGATTCCTCCAAATCATCTTTACAGAGTTTCAATTGACACGCGGAATACACGCAGTATATACCTATATCTATCATGTAAGATGTAGCATTTATAACAAACATTCGAGGGAAAGACAAAAATGAATCGAGTCAATGTTTCTCATATTTCGCCTACTATAATAATCATCGATCGCTTCTCGATGATATTTCGGGAGGGATTGAGCCAAGGCAATTTCAATCTTAATTTCAATCCGTGGAATATATCTTTGCGAGTATAAGAAAAGATAGAGAGGCAAGGACGCAATTCCGAAGCTTAAAATCCTTTCGACATTAACGAATACTATTAAGGTGGATGAATTTCAGCGGGCTGCAGAGCAATCGATATGGGGACGAGGGGGTTAGAGGAACACCGACTGGTATGAAGTAGATTATTAAAGAGGATAAAGCGGATTAGCCGATCGTCATTCGAGATTTGCACCGGCCCGTAATTAGCTACGATAATCTGTAGAGCTCTGATTGAAATTTTCATTTCAATAAAATTTGTAAGTTTTAATAGTGAGCCGGAGCCTACCAATATCCGTCTGCCTCTCTCTCTCTCTCTCTCTCTCTCTTTTAAGGCGAATCTCCCTTATATTTCAATCGACTCCCGTCTGGCTGCAATTTAATATCCAACTCTTATTCCTAATAATTATTCAATATAACACATGTTACATGTACATCTCTTAATTCAACGCAAATGATAGCCTTTTAGTGCAAACCATAACTCGACTAAGTGAAACATTCATTCATTCTTAATTTATACCTTATACACGACTTTATTTAAATTCTCTATTACATATATATTTTCTTCACCATTTTCCATTCTTTTAAATAAATTTGGTAACTCAATTTGACAAATTATTCACTATTATAAATGTTTTCGTAAGGAGTATAAATTGCAAAAGCGCAAATATTTTCTATCGAGAATAGTAAAGAAAAAGGTGCTCATGCGCTAACTCCTTCCTCTGTAACCACGACAGATTGCTGATAATTGAGAGTAAACCTGATTGAAATGTTCGTCTCTCTTCCTCTCTCGCTCTTTGCTTTATCTCTTTTATTGACTGAGAATTTTCTGTCCAAGATTCATCGATTAAAGGTAGAATCTATCAGATATTCCGTTCACTCGACTCTTCATTTAATTTCAACAAATCTTATTCAGTGAGCCAGATGAGCTACCTTTGATAACAGCGCGCAATGCGATATATTTAATTAAAGCACAATATCCTCCTAAAACGGCATTTAATTATAAAACCAATTTGTCACGCCAATCATATTAGTGTTCGCGCTTCACAAGCGTCTTTCATTAGGCAAAATAATTCTTCTCCAGTCTCTCCATACAAATGCCCATGCAGGCACTTTGCTATGTTTTTTATTATTCCGCTTGGTAGAGCTCGCATGAGTATAGGTATATAGAAAAATGGCAATTTCTATTTAAAACCATTGGATTTGAAGGAAACACCTGATTTCTCTCTCTCTCTTTCGTTTTTTACTTGGTTTTGAACATTGAGTTATCTTGCCACTGTGTAGCGAGATAGTGAGAAATAAATGGGAAGCAAGGGACTATCGATGGGAGTAAATTTGAAGGAATAAGGAGAAAAGGTAATAGTATAAGAGTAAAAGGATGCGAGGAAATCGAGTGTCGCTATGACAGATAAGACGAGATTACGCTTACTATTGAAGGATCCTACTAAGCTTCAATTCGACTGATAGCGGACGATTCTCGCTTAAACCGAGCGTGAAAGAAACAAAAACAAGGTTCACCTTTACCACTGACTGACATCTCGAGCTTCCCCCCCCCCATCCTTACTCTCTCTCTCTCTCTCTAGCCAGGGGGCACCAGCCGGTCCGACAAATCGTCCAGCACACACACACACAAACAACGCGTGACTTGTTCAATAAACCCGACCGAGTAATATCGTCGCACTATTGTAATCTTCCTTCCTATAAAGAGAGAGAGAGAGAGAGAGAGAGAGAGAGAGAGAACCCCACTACTCTCGTCCCCTTGTGAACCCGTATAGTAAAACATTTTCTATCCCCGTTCTCTTTCTGCACAGTAATTCCCAACAAACTTATCCTTTCCCCCGACCATGAAAATGTTCAGAACGATATACAAAAGAATTAAAACTTGTAAAGATATTCTACAATAAATTATATACGGTGTGCAGAGATCAATTGTTTTATTATATGTATAATTATTACAATTCAATTTTCAAAATGATTCTTACGTTCAATTTAATAAATTTGAGTGATTTCTTTATTTATATTTATTGATAGTTTAATCCCCCTATACCCACGTTACACGCCCTCTAATCAAACATGACGTGCAATTTTTGTTGAATTTGGAAATAAATGGTAAATATCAAAAACCAAATAATTGACTTATATATCGGCTGTTTTTATATTGCAAAAAGGGCAATATACTCAAAGTCGACATCTCTATATAGATTTATTTATATAATATGGAAACTTTCGATCATATATTCTCATATATCTGCTATAGATGTGAGGAACGGAGGATAATTATCAGAAATTAAGTGGACTAAGCACTATATACAAGTATAATATATTGGAAGGAAAGAGAAGGAATGTTGTGTGCGCACGGTGCACACGGTTAAGGCGTATTTCTCACGATTATTTGTCTTAGAGCGAGCAAAGCCAGCCAGGGCGGTAGGACGGCAGGACGTTATTTCTCAAGGATAAGCGCGGCCGAACAAAAAGAGATAAATAATGGTTACACACACACAATGGTATCCTTTTGTCCTCTCTCTCTCTCTCTCTCTCTAATAACGCGAGCCATCGATATGTCTCGGCCGGCATATCAACCGATCGGCCGGGTCAGCACGAATATCCGCATCGCGATACGAAAACACGCCCGATCGCTTGAGATAACTCAACGAACGGATCGCCAGTGATGAGTGCACTTGCTTTTGGAATGACGAACTAACGCTTAGAATTACACTGAAAATAATGCGTCGAGAGAATCGTTGAGATTCGACTTTAGCCTCATTATTCTTGCCCAGCCCTTTAACCTTGCTTTTTCTCTTCGATTCTATATAATTCTCTACAGTAGCTATATCGCCTTAATATTTGCATTATTTATTTCAATTAAACATTTTTTAAATAATCTGTAAAATTAAACATAAACATATTCGTAACATACACTTATATTATGATTTTAATTGTTTTATACGATAAACGGTTTCCACTACTATAATGTGCATGCATCGATACTTCATAATAAATATATATGCTGTATGATTGTTTTCAGCTAATGGGCGAAAATCTTGTGCTATATATATATATATATATATATATATCAGGGGATACTGTTTAGCTACGTGTCCTACTTTCTTGCTGATGCAGAGCAAGCCAAGCTTTTTTAAGAGCGGATATCCACAATACGATATATTGCCGTGGATGATGCGAAAGGATTCACCGACTCTATCCAAGCCCTCTTCACTGATAAAATAATTCTATCGTTTAGCTTCCCAAATGAGTAAATCACTATTTTATAGTACTAACTTTACGCTTGTTATCTATTCCGTAGATTAACCGACTATTTTTTAATATTATCTTTTACTATATTACACAAAGACGGTTGTTATATGAATATTATTGTTTCTGAAAAACCTTACATCTACTTATGAGACAAGTCCTAAAGAGATAAACCAGGCAAAATATTTGATAATTGTATTTATGGTAAAGCTTAACACAGGTTGGGACCAAACTACTAGATATCGCGTAGAAACTTAACCAACCAATTCCGCCTGAAACTAGGATTAAACTCGTAGAAATAATGATTATTTGGGATAAGTGCATGGCTCCAGGAATATATATCAATACTAAAATAATGCGCGAGAATTTCAAAATACCTAAATTATATTATAAATAAAAATAAGAAAAATATGACAATATTTATATATGTAAATTTTTAAAGGTTTTTCATAGTTTTTATGCACAGTGTTCAACCTTCGGGAAAATATAATACGCGATCACACAAAGAGAATTGCTTTGCTTCTGAGGCTAGAAAGATAAAATTGGCCGCGGAGCTTAACACTGTTTGCAAGAAAGCTAGATAAAATTCAATTTAACCTTGACAAATAAATTTGATCCATATAAGGAAAAGTAATTTTCGCTTTACGTGCATTATTGGTAAAGAATATTTTATCGCGGTATAGCAATTTGGTAGGCGACGAATGAGTCGAAATAGAAGCAGCAAGAAAATCAGCCTGCTGCCGCCAGACGGAGTGTGTGTTAGCTTCTCATGGCTTGATCGATGCAGGTAGTGAGGAATGCATTCCCACATCGCGGGTGCAGCTTTTATTCCTCCTTCAAATGCAAGCGGGCATCTGACTAGGCGTGCTCTCTCCTCTCTCTCGCACGCAAACTGATGCATCGAGAGCTCTTTTCCTCTCGTAAGTAGGAATTTCTTAACGCCATCCCTGAATCAGTAGAGTGTCAAGTTCTTTTCTATATTGAAGATTGGGGAGAGGCTCGCGTAATAAGTAGCAAAGGAATTAACCAGACAATTGTGGGTGGCTATTAAAATATACGTGAGCAAAACATAACAATAAGTAGGGAGCTATGTATAGGGGCCTGAAATGAAGGACTTTTAATCTTGAATAAATTTTTAATTCAAGATCACACAGAGTATATATATAATGGGGATTATAATAACTGATAGGAGAATTTTTTCTCCTACAAATAATCCTTCCTATCGGAAATTTTCGAGCGGCAATGATTAAACGGTGGCGGGCAGCAGCCGCCACGATATATATATATATATATATATATATATATATATATACATATATAGATAAACCGAAAGGGGTTCGTGTAATATTAAATTGTTAGAAAGTTTTAACAAACCAGGAAAAAAAGTTGTAAAAATGGAAAGGAAGCTTTCGGCCAATGCTTTAATAGGGAAAGAGCGTAGAGCAATTTTGCAATCAAAATTCCACACGTATTTTATTCGACCGAATGAAAGGTGCGGAAGGCTGGTGCAATCTCGTCGTTGCGTGAGCTTCGCGTTCCGGAAACGTCAGAATGGAATTTTCTTTCGAGCAAGGAAACTGTAATAACGCGCATTGGAAAATACGAGACGCCGTTCGTACTTTTTAGTTGCACATGAAAGGAGTTTGAGGGTGGGAGGTAGGAAGCTGGGGTGGTGTGGCGTGGTGTGGCGTGGAGAGGTCGTGCGGCCAACAGCAGCGGGTTGTAAAGCAGGGAAAAAAGGTGTAACACGGGGGAGGCTAGGTGGAAAGAGGTTACAAGAGCGAATAGAAGTTAAAGGTCAGGATATGAAGGTAGCTTGCGAGTTATAAGTAAAGCCACCCTGGCTCCCCCCTCCCTCCTCTCACTTATAGTTTCCTTTTCACGCTTCTAACGACGCTTTCCGATTTCCATTCCATGCACTAGCTTTTCCACTAGCCCCCTACCCTCCTCTTCTTCTTACCAACCTTTTCCATAACTTATTGGAAACTCTCGTAAAAAGCCAAAATATCCGCGTAGCTAATAATTCTCTCATCAGGCGATGGTTAGAAATAAATTATTGCTCGAAATTAGCTGGAAAATATATATGAAGAGAAGAGTTGGGTGAATTCTTCTTGAGAAGAAAAAAGCGCTGCGGGAGAAGGGAAATTATTTTTCTACACTCGCGAAGTAGATCCATCGGAAAATCCTATATCGATCCCTTAGGAATTCTTTCTGCGGAATCCTCGCGATCGACACTAATTTTTTACGAGCAATATCTATATATGCTTTGAAGAGAAAAGTAATCGATCGTATATATACGTATATAATAACGTAATATAAAATAACAAAGGGTCCATGGACATATGGCGCTGCATGGCTGGAAGCGAAAAGACTATCGGAGCTTTGAAAGAAACTACTAATAATCAGGCAGCTATAGAAGTGGTAAGGACGCATAAAGCTGCTATTATCCTCGGCTACTATACCCTCGGCGGGCGGGCGGACGAGCGGCGATAGATGGAGCGCACGTATGCGGCATTTTACGAGTTTGCGTGCAACCCTTAAAGGAGAGGCTTGCGGTTTAAAAATGGAAGAGGGGGGAGGGGCGTGCGGATGGTCCGTATACAGTACGTAGAACGCGCGCGAGAGAAAGCGTCGAAACGGAATAAAACATACGCTCAAGCCTCGGCCAGTGGTTCACGCATTTATTCTCAACGTCCACTGCTGGAAAGACGAACGGCAAGCGTTCTCCGTTCCGTCCATTACTTACCCAAGTGGATGGTACTACTGCGTAAAATCCTCTTTCTTTTCACCCAAGCATCCTTGAACCACTATTTATGCGACCACCGAACGCTTAACATCTTTTTCAGCCACTAAGCTACTATCCCACTCTACGATTACGAGCTACTTGTTGTGTAAGCCTATAGGACTGTCCGCGAAGATATCTCCCTGCATTCAGCCATGCATCCGTAACAAACAAAAAAAAATAAGATACTGGCATAGTTTCGCTTCATCGATTATTTAATTCCATCGTTAAACAATAATACAACCGCTATTAACCGGCGCACTATACATGCATATATCTATCATTCAACCTCCGAACCATTCGTAATAATAATATCTATCTGTCCTTCGATACAAGCTAATTGGATAACTCGAAATTCAAATTGATTTTCAGTTGGAATCCTATTAAAATTGTAAATGTTCAAAAAAACAGCAATTATCCATACATCTACCTTGCTTTCTTTTCTCATCAAATTTACAACTTATCGAGATGATGGATCCTTCCAGCGTCGCAGAGATTTTGCAAGGTGTATTGCCCACAGCCCTGAAGATTTTTTATCGCTATACAAATTATAATATTAACCATACGATCAACGAAACATTTGCCGCAATATTGTGCATGGCTATATTTATAGCTCTGCGCGTTGAAATTTATTCAACAACTTTACACTCATTATAATTGTAAATCTTATAGAGTAACGTTTATCCATATGCTTTTACCTTTCTCCTCTCTTTGTATTTACAAGCTGAACGGTATGGAGTTTTCGAGCGAGAAGGTAATTAATAAGCGAGGCAAAAGTCAATTATCAGTAGAAATTGAGAATGAAAAATGGTCGTGTAGTGGTAAAAAAAAGAAATGATCGCAGTGAGTGATCTTACGTTATCGTTGAAGAATGGTGAGTGTGCAGTGCAGTGGGGTGCGTTGGGGGGGGGGGGGAGGCGCAGGGTTGCCAGCACTCTTGATCGGACTTGCGGTAGCGTAGCAGGACTAGCGTAAGGGGCGTGCTGACATGCAGAGAGCGAGATAGCGGCTTGTCTCGAGAGCGGTATCGTTCGATATATCGCGGGAAGTGCCGGTCTGCGTGCTGCACCACAACCCTCTTGCACCCCTTGCACAGAGATATATTAACGCCTACGTGCCGAGTAGGCCAAAGTGAGATGGAGGGAGAGAGAGAGAGAGAGCATTGCTACTTCCCAACTTAGGGAACTGCTCGCTCACGCTTCAACACTCCCGTCAGCCACGCCTCTGATTCTCTTTTCGAGACCTCACCTCGCCTCACCGTACCACTTCACTCCGCTCCACTCCACTCCACTCTTCCTGCTTTTCATCCTAAACGTTCTGGAATTCTCCAAAGTGCTCCCGATAAATCCCACAGTCCCTCAGAAAACTCTGACCATAACGAGCTTTTTTAATCGAAAACCATTATACCAAAACAATCGTGTTGAAAACTTGGCGGCGAATATTCTGATTTTCCCAGATATTATCATTATTGTACAAAGTAATTGGATCGTGAATTACGAGAGAGAGAGAGAGAGAGAGAGAGAGAAGAAGCCTGTGGGAGCCGTGGCTGAAATATGCCAAGCGAATTCTGTTGCGGAGCAGGGCCAAAATATATTTAAGCTAATTACACTGATAATTTTCATAAGATCTTATCGTCAGGATGATTGGATGAAATTGTTGGTGGAACGGTGGCGGTAGTAATAGAAGAGCAGGTGAAAATGAGGCCGAAATAGTTGTTACAGAGGCAATTATGAGGTTCGCAAGGGTGGAACGCCCTTTTCACATGCGTGTCGTAACGTAGCACAGCACCTAATGGAAATGGACTGGCGCGGTGGTCGGACGAGGGCTGCGAGGGCGGCGTTGGCGTTATCTATGTTGGTACTTCAACACCAGCATTATGTACCACTCTACATCACGCAATAGTCTTGCCCTTAAATCCCCTTTCTTCCTCGCACACACACACACATGTTCTTGCGGCTCACTATCTTACGAAAATCCCCCTTGTAGTAGTCTTTCAACTTTGCTTTTTAAAATTCCCATTTGCGTCACCGCAAATTTTTACACCGATTGAGCAATCCCTCAAAGTTTGCCTTGCCTGAAATAGTTCCACCGCTAGTGTCCTTGCATATCTGCGCACAAACCCCATAAACTGTCATCAATCTGATTAAGGTGATATAAGGCTAGTTTTTGTTATATAAAAGTTGTACAGAAATTAGGGAAATGCAATATAGTTCCAAGCTAGAGAATAATCCAGCGCTTGTCATTATTTCTTCCAAAGTCATTTTATTTATCAATTCAAGGTCAAATTGTTATTTTTTTTTGTATATTCTCGTAGTTGCGCAAACTTTCAAGAGCTTTTAAAAATATCACATTAACGTAATGTTCGATCAAAGTATTTGTTACATATATTTATATATATATACATGTAACTTTAAAACTCGCGAAAGGGAAAAGTCGAGTCTTTGATTTTTAAGGGTAGAAGCGCTACGTATGGTATTAAATGTTATTTCTAGCATGGAAAGAATCAAGATAAAATCTTGTTGAGCGTGTCGTCATGTATTTTACGGTGAATGTGTATTTGTTGAAGTAGTATCTAGGTCATTATTATATATCCAGTATCTGGATGATAGCAAAGGTTGACTTGGCTAAAAAAATGTTTGCGGGTATAATAGGCTTTTTGATGAAAACGCAATTTTTTGTCGAGTACCGGTCTCCAGTATTGTTTATTCGGTTAGAGAGAGAGAGAGAGAGAGAGAGAGAGAGAGATGATGGGCGGGGGAGAAGAAAGATATAGAGGAGAAAAAGGGGTGGACGTTAAAGGAGATAAGGTGAGGAAGGGAAGAGGTGGTTCGGCAGCGGTTGCAAGAAAAATACAGCGGAGCACGTTTAATGGTTGATTCGATGGGAGGAGAGCTATTTATTCAATGGATACAGATGGTTGTTTGCGTGGGGGATAAGGAGTCGTTCTCCGGTGTGGCTCGAAGCGCCATAAAAGCCCGAGACTCTTCGCCTTCGGGCGGCCGATAAAAAGTTGCTACGCCCCCTCCGCGGCGGGGCGAGCGAGTTTCCTTCGCGCCTCCAGTTAAAGCCTCCTTACCAGACTACGGTGCTGCGCTGCTTCTACGCTCCTTCTACGCCCAATCACTATCGAGATCCAGCACCGTGTCGCCTCTGCATCCACATGCACCACCAGCTCCTACAACGTCCTCGGTATCAGCATCAACGCGTCAACGTCACCGTCAACGATCCAGCTACTGTTCGGGGATTTCAATCGGTTTCGAACGACAGTCCACCCTAGCCCGATAACATCTTCGACTCTACTCGAAAACTTTTTACCAACCCCTTTTCTTATACCTGCACCAATGCACTCTATACTATACACAGGCACAAACACCCATGTCTCTTGCCATATCTATACTAAATACATACATATATGTGGAGCCCCACATGTATAGCTTTCCTTACAATCCATTTATTTTTCATATAGAAATACATACAAAACTAGTATATACATATAGTACAGTATAGCAGGTAATGTTAAGCAACGTTAAGCCTGCAGCTTATGGTTTATAGTTGAAATTGATACTTTGCCATAAACGAATGGACAATTTACGATCGAGACATAGCGAATTACTTGTGCGGCTCTCCGTAGGTCTGAATTATACCAGCTCGATTTTCGAAAGGAGTAAAGCAAAGGGCGAGGGGCCAAGAGTGTAAAGAGTAGTAAGAGACACACCATCGTCGATCTTTGTGCATTCGTTGAGTATTTCAGATAGGATCAAGCATTACCTCCCGCATCATTCGTTACGCGCGACGATATCTTGGAATTCTTTGGAGTCTTGCGACAGGTTTACGAAGGCGTTGCCCCTTAAATCGAGAAGGAGGGAAGGCGGGAAGAAACTCGTATATATATATATATATATATATATGCGCGGCGTATAGAGAGTCCGCGAGCAGGCACGAGATATATGCTCGAGGCTCGATGATGGGAAGAGATTCAGGCAAGAGCGAACATTGAAGTGACATGAGAATAAAGACGACAGCTTAACTGCCAGCGGGCAACACCTGTCCATCAAGAAGAAGCGATATCGACTTTTCGAGTACTTACTCGGCCTGCCAATTGCTTCGCGGTACACGTACATATACGATGCACCGCCCCGATACGCCATTTCTGCATTTCCTTCAACTTTACTGCGCCTATTTCCATCTCTCGCGGAACAATATCCCAATAACTATAAACTCTTTCCTACGTACACTTTGGATATATTTAATCGCCCATCTTTACACATTCTGTCTACTTGCTAATTTTACTCTTTATTCGCCTTTCCGACTCTGCGAGGTTGGCACATCTCGACCATTCTCTTCTTTCTCTCAAATTGTATGTACGACGATGCACGCGATTCGACGTTCGCTTTGCTCCTTCGTCCGTCCCTTTCCTAAGAACTATCACGTATTGGACCCTCTGCAAAGGTACTTGCGTTGATGAAGAATACATGCAAGTATAGATACCTATCTATATGCAACAATAATTGGTATAACTAAAATGCCAAACCAAACGATAATACAGGACTTATGTTGCAGTGATTCTTTCGAATCTACCAAATGTATGTTTAATTTACTCGTTAATATTTCACGAGAGCCTAAAATTGCGATTAAAGTTCAATATTCTATTCGATTTGTCGATATAGCGTATGTGCGAGGAGAATGTACATATATGGGATGAGGGAAAATTTGTCCGCTCTTAGTGATTTATTGAAATGTTTATGGTTATAAGAATTTATCGATTCGCGGTAGATTTTAACGGGATCTCGTGCCATGGTGTAATCAGCGCCTCTTTCGGGCGCTAATGTCGGGTCACACGGATCAGATTTCTCGCTACATCTGCATATAGCAGCTGGAAAGTGCAGGGTTGCCACGAGAGCGCGCGGGGCGGGCGGGCAGGATAAGCCGGGAGGATCACATCGCAGTCGTAGATCGTCAAGTTTCGTGACGAGAAATGGCACGTATGGCGGAACGCGGCTATTACACGGGATACTAAGCAATCCAAAGGAACTCGTAAGATTCCATGCATTTAGATTGCTAAGGTATATATGTATATCTCAACGCGACAATAATCCGATCGAACGAGACAACTTTTCGCATGTACAGTATTTCGATGGAATATTTTAGTCATTCGGTTAGTTGTATTAAACAGATATGGAAGCTTGACAGTGTGCCAATTAATTTTTAATTGTCCAAGGAGTTTCGCTGGGTCGAAGACTAGCGCATATCGAGCTGGAGAGTTTTCTAGGCGATATCATCCGAGTGACTGTGGTTATATGCCCTGCAGGTGTCATTGGCACGAGGAGGCGCAATAAGAGATAAAGGGAAAAAGCAGGCGAGGAGATGAGAAATGGGGCGAATTAGCCGAGTCATAGAGCAGCACTGGTTCGTTCGTTCTCGTCAGGGCTTATTCTTCTGGTTCGTGAGGCGCGCGGCGACGGCGTCGGGCGTGAGTGAGGCGCCTCGGCGAATGAGACACGTGGGATGCGACGAAGGGGTAGATCGTTACCCCCTAAGCAGCACCCGGGGGCTGGGGCTAGAGTTGCACCGTAACGTCGTAACGGAGCACACTGCAGCTGCCTATACGTATACCCAGGCTGGCCTTGTCCGTCCATTACTCGCATCGCGTAATATTATAGCTTCCTTATTAACAACGTAAGGGCCAATATGAACGAAACTTGTCCCGCGGCGCGCGATGTTAAATTTACCTAGGACCCCTTACCAAGCCAGAGTCACGCTCTCGATCGATATGTCGCAAAACACCATTTTCCCGTGTCACCGCAAAATGTCCACCGTTATCTATTCAATTAATAATGCTGCTGCGAATAAATTGCACTATGCTTCATACAACCTATCTATATATACACATAGACATAAATATAAAGCAAGAGAAAAGTGGAAGTGTGAATTTAAATGATTTCTATCCAAGTGTGTGAAAAAAGAGAGTCGATTTGAGATCGATGTATGCCCGGTCGAAACGCATGGGTAATTTATCCGAGGATCGAAAAGCGGAAGTCCCAGCGGCCAACGGACGGAGCCAACCGAAATTGGTATGCAAAACGTGATAAATCACGCTTACGTCCGGCGCAGCTTCGGGAGAGGCCAAAGTCGTGCCTCGCGCTCGCTCAAAGCTCCGATCTTTCGCACTCTCTCATCACCACCGCGCCTCGCTTTCGTGCGTTTCATCTCTCTCTCTCTCTCTCTTTCACCCACCCACCCCACATTCCAAAATTTTATATATCTTTTGCGCGGGCGCGATATCACTACTTTATTCGCCAAAACATTCCATTTACACTATTCAATTATAATTTCTTACCGTCAACTTTTATATTCGGCTCTCTCTCTCTCTCCCCCCTATATATATATATATATAAATTCTACAAATCGATCGTTCCTCTATTCCGCAATGTAACCTAAAACCGTCATCTCAACTTGCTCAGTTTAAAATTTAAATCATTCGATCGACAATATTTATAAACTCGTTGTTTCAGCAAGAGAAAGGAGCACTTTTGGATAATTAAATATACCGTTGCATGCATGGGTACCTATATACTATATCGACCATTCCTTCGCGAGTGAGAATTATTATAAAAAGTTTGTAAACTTTTGCAGTTTATAATAATAGGCCAAAGAAAATATGCGTAGTTACTTTAATAGGGAAACCAAGTTATACCATTTCTGTCTTTGTAGATTTTCATGCTACGAATGGAATGAAATTTCCTCACGAATCCGGAAAATTCTCTTATAGAGTTTATGAAATGAAATCCGACTCGCAATTGCACGGAATAGAATTTGCATTAGGAGCCTAGTGTTCACGCGCGCGTTATCTTGGCCGATGCACACACGCCTCGGAAATTTCTTTTCCCGAAACGCGATTGTCAAGCGCAACAAACCGGCTTTTTCCCAAAACGATAAGTATCACGATAGCAATTGCGGCCCCGCGTTATATACGAGTCATAGCGAAATACAGAAACGTTGGGTAAAAGTGATATTCTTGAAAATGCTACCGTAAAAGGCTCTTACTACAAATAATATATAATTAATCCACGCGAGGCGTGAAATGACTGTACAATAAAGCGTTTTTATATATGTATATTCCAAAGATGCGCTTGCAGCCTCGGTGTGAATAACGACGCTAAAACTCTATACGATATACATGCAGTATATGCTGCGTCTTCAAAATCGTATATATATTTCAATTAATATTTCCATTTCAATTCAATTCCAATCTATTCATAAGAATATCCTCCATGGAGAGCGATGACAAAGCAATTATAAACGGGAGCTCGAGTCTTAATTAGGGGAGAAAAACTCGTTAACCGAACTTTTGTCGCGATGGAGAGAGAAATATAACGCGAATCGACAAATCTTAATGGATGCGGCAAGCTTTGTCGTTGTGGATTTGGAATAAATGGAAGTGGATGAAAAATGAAGAAAAAGTGAGGAGGAGGAGGAGGAGGAGGATAAAAGGAGGGAGATATTTGTATGCATACAAGTGAAAAGAGCATGCAGTAGTGGAGACGGAAGGGGGGGGGGTGGGGGAGGAGGATGGCAAAGTGGCAAAGTGGCAAATTTCTCACATGTTATTTCGCGTTTGGTTCGCGCGCTGCTTGTACTTCCGGTGCATTTGCCCCCTCGCATATCCGGCGCGCGCGCACCATGGCTCAAAAGCCCATACGAATAAACACAAATACAGAGGCCCGGAGGCTTTGCCTCCTTGTCGTCGTGGAATTTGTATTGCGTTTGCAAACAAGCGGAAACAAATAGCGCGGTATGGCCGGACCCCGGGGATATTAATCTTTTTCTCCCAAATCGATGCGCGCAGCCTCTCTCTCTCTCTCTCTCGGGACACACGAGCCTCGCGCGCGCACAGTCCGCGAATTAGTCTGCGGCTCCATCGACGCGTTGTCCAATCTAGACTTTCTCATAGTCTGCGAAAAAAATGCATTCATATGCGTGCCTATATATATAAAACACACGAAGAGGAGAAAGGCGGAATGGAATTGCAGGCATTGTTCGAGTGACTCGTTCCGAAACGAGCGACTTTGAAATGCTCGTTCGAGCCAATTAGCTTGCAATAAAGAGGATTGCTAGCGGAGAACAGCACTAGAGCTACTCCGTCACATGACCAAATCAAATAACGACTCGCGTCTCTCGCTCCAACAATCAAGAATTGTAGTCCAATTTCCCTCCTATCCATTCCTTTAATTCGATCATCTTCCTTCTTTCCAACTTGCATTGCTCATGCTCTTGTATAGCAAATGACACACACTGCTGCTGCTCAAGTATCATTTATAATCATCTTTTCTCGATCCTGAGAAACACAAACGGAATATATACTGTATATATATATGTATATATTTCAACGCGGCGGTGTGTGCCCAAGTGGTCATTCTCACTCTCGTCGTCATTAAAATGTACCTAAGGATGATACATACATACCTATATACATCGTAGCCAAGAGAATCAATTGGCAGAAATTCTTCTCTTCACTCAATCAGCTTTATAGCTTTTTCACAGTTGGTAAGTTGGCTATTGGCGCGAATCTTATTATAAAGCGATGCCTTTTGAAAATCTTCCGATTTTTCGCACTTTCATCTGATTCGGAGAAGCCTGGCTTTTCTTGGATATAGATTCAATTTATACAAAGCTATTGGAAGTTGACTTTTGTTTACGATATTGCATGCACATGGAAGGTAAAAGAAAAAAACGGAGTTACATTTGATTTTTGCTGAGAAATATGAAAGTAGATTTATTTAACGGACACGATGGATGATTGTATACGAGAAGTAGTGGTAGTGGGAGTGGTAGAAAAATTTGTCCGCGCGAACCGCATGCACGCTGCATCGCTGGAGAGATCTCGGTAGATCAGAGCTCTCTTCCGGGTGGGGTCAGCAGCATCATCAGTATTCCTCGCATCACGCTGAACTTTTCGAGCAATGCGCCTGAGGAACGCTCCACGCAAAAACTTTTAGCCAGCCGCAGACCGGTTTCCCTTTGGAAGTCGCCAATTCCGTCCCTGAAATTCCAACTTTATCCTTGCACCTGCATTCATGCGTCCAAAAGGACTCTTTTCCTTCGTCAGCTTATCACTCACGGAGATTAACTATGGATAATCAATCGTTTGCCCTTGCTTCTCAAGATCATTCTCACGCGAGCCAGCCCTACCATCCCTTTCCATTGAATCATGCAGTCAATGATTCGCTCCTTCCTATCAAATTCATTCTTATCAAATCTCTTAATTGTAACCGCACTTTCAGAGCCTAACAAACTAACGCGACAAACCTGAAGAATACTTAAAACAATATTATACAAACTACTTTCTTCTAGTCTATAGGATAAAAGCCTCCCACTCCCTCTATCATTTAAATCTATGTACTTTGAAAAAAAAGCGACTCTTCCACTTTTTCCAAACTTCTCCTATGGTACGTGGTATTCACTTGACCTTTTGAACGCTCGAGCGAAACTTTATATGTATATAGCAATCTCTCTCTCTCTCTCTCTCTCTCTCTCTCTCTATCTCTCTAATCGGTTATATATATTAAATAGGAGACCCCCTATTTTTATTTCTTATTTCTTATTCTTGTGGCTGATCTTGAGAGCTTCTCATAATACTTGATGAATTTATAATTTCATCCAATCATTCACTAAATGTTTCGTTTTAAAATTATAAGTAGATGAGCATCTATGCGCGTGTTTAAGTATATAGAGGTTGCGTAGCTGCGCTACTTCAGCCAAGTCCACATCTATATATGCATTTTCAAGTGGAAAAATCGTGCGAATGCCTGAACAAAATAATAAATTCATCTAGTGTTTTCTAAAGCTCTCAAGAACATCTATATGTATGAATTTACAATAAAAATAGCAGATCGCATCTTATAAAAATCTAGGGGTTTCCTTTTACTACCGTCGCGTAACATTTCAAGGTCAAATAATGATCATCAAGATAAAGTTTGGAAAAAGCAAGAGATATAGGTCTCTTATTTTTCTTTTTCTATTTTATTTTTAAATAACAGGACAGGCGGGGGGATATTTCCGAACAAATTTTGTACCATGCAAAATATTAATAATAAGATTACTATTTGTGCATAGGCATAATATATATATATATATATATAATCAAGTAATAATTATATTTCTAGTTTAGTGAGACAAATCAGCCTAGTGAGTTTTGAAGCATAGCTGAAAATGGCACTTATTTATGCCTCGCGTTAGGAAGATGACGGACCAACTGCACTCGGCATTTGGGAAACTGACGTTAATTATGTCAAGTTTATGATTTCAGTGGAAATAGAACATTAGTCTGCATTTAAGGGCGCCGTAAAGTCAGAAGCTGTCCTGCCCCGACTTATTCGACGATATAACTTTCTGTGAAACTACATAGATCATTAAAGATTTATGCTTTTTAAACAACTCTCCAAAACGTTGAAATAGGAACGCACAAGTTTGAATTTTATTCTTTAAAGAGCATACTCTGCGATGAATTACCGAAACTCGATGATAATATCATAAAGGGAAAAACCTAACCGATCCTCTATTATAAATATATGCTCCAATATGACACGAATCAGTGGTGGAATAGCTACATTAGGTGGTACACGATTTGTGTGAATAAAATTGTGCATTTTGACACGAGTGTTGGCGTGTTAAATGATCCCCTCGTTGGAAAGCGTTCGTTTATTTTTCATGTTATGAACTCTAACGGCCATAGCGAGGAAGCTCGAAAAGTTTGCTCAAAGTCCAAGCTCGCGTTAGGAAGACGTAACTATACGTATATGTATGTGCAAGAGAAATTTGTTGACGATATAGCGACGAGTAGACGAAGATGTCGAAAGTATAGCCGAGGCAAAAAAAGTGGTTGCAGCGTATATATGTACATAGTAGTACTACGTGTCTGCAGTGCGTTGTATGGGAATGGCCTGCGAACCATACGCGTATAGATGCATACACACGTAGAGACGTAGAGGAGAGAATGGGATAATTTCTCGCTGGCGCGCCTTCCGCCATCCGCCATATCCGGCACTCCGGCAGTCGTGCCAACTGCCAAGTGGTAGCGTAAAGCGGGCCGCGCGCGCCGCACGCGATTCCCGGAGATTCTCCGTTACCGCCGTTACGACCACCTTACTTCTAGCAGTAATGCAGCCGTACAGTTTGCAGCATGGTAGCTGTCCCTCTTCAACCACTTTTCACCCAGCCCACCCTTTCCACTCTCCTCTCCTCTACCACTACCAAAGCAAATAGGAGACATTTGCATATTATACGCTACGCGGCAGCACGCCCCGTTAATTTGCAATCATATCGTAATATCTTTCACTCCCAACTATACATTAAATCTCTAGGAAGGCCCGAATCGATAAATCCTTCATTCTAAAATGCTACGACTGGCTTTACACCTATCGAGCCCCTTTCAATCGAAATTCTGCTTCCTTTCAAACAACACACCTTTCACTCCAGCTCTTCTTCCTCCGTATATACATATATAGCTTTCTCTATCCGTTGATCATTTCTAAAATGTAGATGGTATTCTGTTGTTAGCTGTCACTACTGAAACTTGTAAAGTTTAACCTGTAAATCTTCAGTGCCGAAGGCAAAGAAATTGAGGAGCGCAGCCACCATTTTTTATTAAATGTATTATATATATACATACATACTAGGCGATAAATTAGCGCGTATACTTTTAAAATATTGTTCATAATAATTTTAAAAATTTTCATAGCAAAGAATTTCAACGAAACACATAGCTAAGGTCATTTAATGAAAGTGTAAATACATTTTATGTCTATAATGAGAAACGCTAGGAGCTATCCCGTACACGTCGGAGATTAATAAATTTGAAGAATGCAGAGTAAATCGAAGGTACTATTGTCGGAAGTTTTTCTTCGGATCCATTGGAGAAGAACGCGATGCTCCTGTGCGTTGCTTCTGTCTGGCATATGGTGGACGGACGTAGCTGCAGCGATTTACGTACAAAAAGTGCACGTGTCACGTCACTCATGTCCATCTAGCTATACTCACGAGAGAATAAAACTGCAGAGGACGGTGCCGGCTGCCGGTTGCCGAGTGCCTGGTGCCGGGTGCCGGGCGCCGGATGCGGTGAGGATCCACCACAACCTCTCTTCTTCCACTTGTTTCAATTTCTTTCGTTACCGTCCCTCCCTTCCACCACTCTCCCCCCTTGCTTACCTATCCACTACTTCTCGATGCTGCAGCTGGTTGCCTGCAACTGCAAAGGCCTTGCCAGTTGCCACAGTTGACCACGCACACACGCGCGCACCGGCGCGGAGTCCTCTTATCTTCCAACATAGTCTCGTTAAACCAAAACCTTCTAAATCAATGTGGTTTCTTACATTGCAGCATTTCAGTCACTTGAATGCCAGTCACGGCCGGGTCATCTACTTTAATAAACTCGTATATTATTCTGCGGACAAAATGCAAAATTTCGACGAAATAGAATTAAAAGTTGCTATTGTATAAAATGGAGCTCTCATTGATAATGGTCTTAAGAAAAATTTGTCCATATACCGGATATTATATACTGTGTCAAATCGCTTCAACAGCTGCCATTTAACGATATCTTGGACCATCTGTATTTTACAAACTATCACTGTTATTTTCAATAAAAAATTTTTGTCTTGCATCACACAATTTGTAAATGTTAAATATTAAATTTGTTAAATTCTTCATCATTCATTTTGTTTGAGCGTCTTTAATTGTTTGGTTATATATGCAAGACACACACACAATGCGGCGAAAAAGAGGAATTTGAGAAAAAGAGGGGTGAACGTATGGGAATGGGAAAGATGGTCGAATCGATTTTGAATAAAATAAATTAGCATCCGTACCTAGACATGCATGTATGTTGGGTGACGCGTACGTGCGTGCGTGCGTGCGTCTCCGTAAGCGAAGCAGAGGGAATAAGAGGTAAGTTCCATGGTGCTCGTATGTACATACGAAAGAACCACTTGGTTTCTATATAGAGGTTATTTGTGAAATGGCATACGGGACAGGAAGGACGGAAAGGCAAACGCGTTTGAATTCGTCGAGTCCTGCGAGCTGCGAGTTTCGAATGTTACCTGCCAAACCTGCAGTGTCCAGTTATATTTTCTATATATCTGCATGTATATCAATATCAGTCCCCCCCCCCCCCCCCCCTGTCTGTATCCCATATTCCTCCATATACCCGGGGCGACGGCGACGACGCGACACAACTTCTATCTTTTTCTACTGATATATCAAAAGCGCCGAAAAAACTCCACGTATCATTACTATACTGACTCGCACCTACGGAAAATATTTTACTAATTCGCTTTAAATGATAAAATAAGCGAATAAAGTTTAACAGCAAACTTTGAATTAATAAGCTGTAATAATTGAAAGAGAAAATTTCTCAAGTTTCAACTGCAATTTCAGTAATACTGACAATATTTATTCTGCAAGTAACATTGCAGGATTTGCATTATTATTAAATCAAATAACACTAAAAGGCTTTTAAAATAAAACTGTAAGCAGAGTTCTCATTTCTCCGTTGAAATGGCGCTTTTGTGTCGAGTGTATAAAAACTAACACGTTGAAACATTTACGTTGTGCTTTTCAATGAACCTGTAAACTCTTGAAACGTTCCTCCCTCCCGCTGTGCTTTCAGCGAGTTTCTCGTTCCGAGAGGGAGTATCCGACAAAAGTTTGAAACCAACGAACCAACGGAGAAGGAAATGGGCGCCTTCCTTCCGATTACCTTACAGACGCTATTACACTCAAGAATCCCCTAATCGTCGCAATCCTCAGCGATGAATTGTTATTGGCCAAACGTAATCGCCTCCAAGTGTTTCACTAACAATTAACTAATTATTCTTGTTAGAAAAACACCGTACGTCTTACATGCATGTGTCATCCAAATTGGGTGCGATACACTTTTACTTTTATTCCTTAAAGCTACTATATATTTATTTTACATTGTGTTTCTCAGACTAAACTGCACACATTACACTGCTATTTCTAAGGTAGGTATTATAACATTAAAGTGCAATGAGAAGGGGTATATAGATGGTACGATTGAATTATTCGTCGTTTAATTCTCCATGTGCTTGCTCGTGCAAACTTGTCGTCAAATAATCCTTTGCTAAATATATATATATATATATATATACCATTGCAATTACTAATGGCACGTCAAGTAGATCCGATGCAACGTTGAATAAATCAATATGAAAGCTGAAGGTGATATGGGCGACAGGGTAAATTTGTCAGGAAAGTTGGCGTTTACCGCGCGCTCGGATAGAAGTAGTTGTCATTTATTTACCTCGGCGTTGTGCGTTTGGTGGCTTGTGAGAATGTAGCTATTACCGGTTTCACGGCAGCAATGAAACGCTGTAAAAAAAAAAGAAGAAAGAAAAAGAAGAAGCGTAAGAAAAGCCCTTGAGAGGATATCTCGCGTCGTTGGTGTCGAGGCATGGCCCACGGCCCGCGAGCAAGTAAGCGTGCAAATGTATTCCCGGGACAATGTTCTTATCTTATGAGTTACGAGGGAGGTTGTTTCGTAAAAGCGTACGTTGGAAAACGTTACAGTTGCACGTTCGCGGGCGCGCACGCGGGCGTCCACGCCGACCTTCTTGCCACGCTTTTTAACATCGTTCGCGACCCCTTCCGATCCAAAGCTTAGCGCGCGCACGCGATCCCGACCCTCCATTCTTACCATATCCTCTTTCGGCATTTTATCTCCCTGTCCGACCCGTAGGACGCGACCCCGTTTCACTCGTCCCAGCATTTTCACCAGCTTAACCCGCCTTCTTTCAGGATTTACTCCATCCACCTATTTATTAGCGAAATTCTTCTTTAATTCCTGCACATTCTTTCATCTCCCTCCCCGCCTCTTTCTCAAAAGAGAAGCGCGCGAGGACGCCTTTCTTTCATACACGCTATACTGCAGCTAACCGTCTCTCTAAAAGTTATTCCCCTATACTTGTTTATATATAAATATTTTCTAATATTATTATATATATTAAAGGTCTGTCGCGCTTAATTCATTTACTTTGCTCCATGTCAATCTTAGTGAATATTTGTTAAATATTCATCGGCGCTTATAGATCATAGGAGCTGTTTCTGTACACTCGAGCGACAGAATCTAAATAAGTAATCAAAGATGGTGGCCATTAATGGATGAATGGTGTTACTGTCCTTACTAGCTCAGCTGTCGAGAGACTCGGTAGAGTGGAGGCCATCGAAGGAGGGAGCTGGAAGATAGTCTCGCTATCCTATACCTTATACATGCATATACGCAGCGCAGTAAGCTATAAGGAGATTCGGGCAATGAGAGCCAAGGAGGGAAGGATAAAGTTTAGTAAGGTCGACTATGCCGCGATCAAGTCGTAGTATTATTACAAGCTTCTATTATTATCTCTCTCATCGCTACTATCATGCTGCGCATTACGTGCGCAAGCAAAAGTGAACAAACTTGTAGAAACGATCCCATGAAATTTTCATGATTCTTTTCCATTTCAACTTTTGGCATGTTATTCGTGCGTACGGTACAATGTTGGATTATTTGGAAGAAAAAAAAGAAGAATATTGTTATGCGTAAACCAATGCAATGCTCGAAGCTTCTTAACATAATGAAAAGCGTGCAACACGACGACACTGCATGCCGCAGCCTTCTTTAATACTTAGCTTCTTTCGAATGGATGGATCTGGCTTTTGCGGTAAAAGTCTCCTCGGTCTCCTCTCTCTCTCTCTCTCTCTCTCTCTCTCTCTCCTATAGCTGCGATTTGCCCTTTGCTGCTCTGCTCCTCTTGAGCCGCGCGCGTTCTGCGCGTTGCCCGTTACCATGCACGTATGTATGTACATTGCTGCCCCAGTCGCTGAGCCATACCCCTATTTCAAATTCTTCTACCGATGCTGATTACTAGCGTCACTTTGACACCTCCCTCACGCACGCTTCGCTGCTGTGGAAGCAAAGCGACCAAAATGCACCACTCAAAGCATAATTTAAAGCGTCAACTTGGTTTCGCCTCCGGCCTTGCTCATTGCACACTTCTCTAAAATATTCCTTCCGAAAAAGCTTCTTCTTCCTTTATTAACACCTCCTCCTAATAAACCTACATTTATATAGTGCTGGAAAAACTTGTTCTCGCGACGACTAAGCAAACAATGCAAATAATATTAATCTTTTGTTGAAACGAAAAAATTAATCAATTATACGTCGCGGCGCGGCGGCGTTTCTCCTATCATTTTTCTAAGCATATAATGGATATAAAATGTCGCTGAAAGAGGATATGGCGAGAGGAATTAATTTAGCATAATATAGCCGCAGATATAATGCATACGTATATAATTTATAATACTTGTGCATGTGTATCGATAATGAAATCATTCTCTTGTTTCCTCTTAATTTGCCTTTTACATCATCAAAATGAAAATTGATACAGCTGTCAATATATCAAACGTGATATTTCAGTGTACTAGCTCCCCAATGACCTTCCGTGGGTAGGATTTTTCTGGTTTTAGCGTGATGCGCAAAATAAGTGTAATTAAAAGCCATACCGCGAATGTCACGCCGATATCAATAACATATCGGTGTGTGCGGTGTAACCATTACTGCCTTGCTAAAAACCACAATAACTGCTAATAACATTATAAACATCATTGAGAGATGCGAATAAGCTATAAGTTTCTGTGATAGCTTAGTGTTTACATGCGCGAGTATAAATATTATATATATATATATATATTTTTTCCTCAATGCGCCAGCGTACGTCACTTTTACGTAATTCAGCGTTTCTTTACTTCCACATATACACGAGAAAGTACCGCTGTAATATTCTTGGAATGAGAAATAGTTTTGCAGCGATGCCTTTGGGAAAACATATTATCTATATATTCATGATGAGAAAATTTCATAGAATGGGGATTCGATAGAAATAAGGCTGAGTTTCCTCTCGGTGAAATTACACATGTTCCTTACGATATGAATTTTGCTTACTAAATTTTGTTCTCTCTTCTATGCATACATATATGCATATGAGTAGTTCATTATGGTTTTAACTGATATCATCGGATCGAGACTTTTATATATAAGGTCCCAGGACGAAGTACTTTGACAAATCGATTTCGCCTAAACCCACTTATTCCAAGCTAATACTACAGGATAGGCTTGAACTCTGTCGCGGCGTAGGTAGGTAGTCTTCGTGCGGCTATCTAGATAAGGAAGGAGCAAGCAAAAATATGGAGTCGGATAAGGAGATAACACATTGGCTCCCGCAGTTACAGCGGTTACACCTGGCTTAGCGTGTAGAGCTGAACGATTCACCGAAACTCTCTTGTGGCATTTCTCATTCTCTTAACCAATCAACTCCTGTGTTAGAGTATAGGTATACCTATGTGTTTAAAAGACGCATGCAGGCGCGCGCGGTAACCTATGTCGGACGACTCGTTCCTTCAAAAATCTCTCTCCTCGCAAAATATCAATTCCCATTTGGAACATTTATTATCAAGCGAGAGAACGCTTAGTCAAGTGAATCCGATAGCCATCAAATTTGCGTTGAGTGGCTTAAAAAGGGAGTAGAAAGCCCCCGTAAAGAGCAAAATGATTAAGCAAAAACTTGAAAATACTGCATGAAAATTAAATCATTTCTTCATACGAGAAACAAAACAAAAAAAAAATAAGCTATCAGAAAATCCTTTTCTTAGAAAACTAGCCGGAGAAAGAGAAATAAAGGCTGAGAGAATATATGGTGCAGAGTGTACACAATAAGTAGTAGAGAATGCAGCTGGTTTGAACAAAGTATAAAAGCTGTAATAAGGAAGCAAAGCATATCATAGAGTAGAATAGCAATGTGTGGGAGTAAAGTATAGTGGTATATCTTGGATACGAGTCAACTGTAAGTATAAAACACGTTAGAAATGGAAGTCGATTGGTAAAGCACAAGCGACTGTGGAAATATCGATATCTTTGGCCTTGTTAGCTGTAGCCAGCCAAGTCTCATTGTGAATCAGTCTTTCGCCCCTCGTCCCTCGCTCCTCGCCAATGCTAAAGTGGTGTGGTTGGAGGGTTCTTGTGCACTTGGAGGAATAGACGCGCCACCGATACAAGCGGAGAGGCCAAGAGAGGGGGAGGGGGGGGAGAGGGGGGAGTAAAAGAAGACAAATGAAATAAAGGGAATCAGCGAAAACTGTCAGGCTGCAAAAAAATCCTTCTTTTCCAACCTTAATTACAGACCAATTGATATCTTATCCGTAATACGATTTTTCACCCGAGATCAAACAAAATGGATTATATCAGTTCTTACGATATTATAACTTTTGTTCATTGTAAATTTTACAGATTTCTGAGGTGATACGGAAGAGATCGATGAACATAAGAATCCCAATGATATTCTAGCAGTAAGATATAATATACCCTTGGCACCCCCCAACCATCATTCTAACATGTTGCTACTGCTCTCTACTAACGCTCCCGTCGTATTACCGACAACAGAGGCTCTGAATCCTTCATTTCCATTCTAGCTGCGGTTTCACCAGTAATATAGTTGCTATAGCTCCGATCTGGACCTACCAAGGCGATTTGCCCAATTTCTGCCTCGTTAAAAAAGAAAGTGAATCATCGTAATACTTATTTATACATACGATATGTATAAGCAGGTATATATATATATACACACATATGTGGGAGAGTGTGTTGTTTTTTGCGACGGAGAAGATTTAAGACGCTTCCTTAAATTATCTAAGAATGTTTCTTGTCGTGTACAATATAGGACGAGGGTAAAGAGTTTAAAAATTAATCTTAATTGGTACTACTCTATTGATACTATTCAGCTGAAATTAATACGAAGATACGGTTTCAAACTACATTTAAATTATTAAAACCCTGAGGTAGATATACGATATCTATCGCGAACTCTTTATAAGTTTTCGCAAGTTTATTTCTAATTTTTGCTTTACTTTTTATTTACCTAAGAATCAAGATCGAACCTATAGTGTGTTAATTGTTAAAGCATAGAATGCGTTTGATGTTTGATAAGCCAACGGCCGTATCTCCCTGCATGTAGCATTAAAAGTAATATGAAAATTGTGCTCATGATTGAGAAGGATTGGTGTAGGTGTACGCGGGGAGGAATATTGAAATAAAAGTTGTAGGCGGTAATTGGAGAGATATTATCAGGTTATGTATAATGGTAATGGAGGAAAAAATTTTTGCGAACCGGTGCAGTCTTTGATTTATTAGCAAGCATCGAAGCGAGTAATCGATAGCTGAGGAAGTTCGGTGAATCGTTAGTAATGTCGGCGCAATTATCATCCAATCGGAATCCATGGATCGGAGACAAGCTCTTTTTTTCTCATCGGGCCACGCCGAGCGATCAATTCTAATGCGTTTATCACAGCCATATATAACCTATTTCTACTCTCAATTATTCCGCTCTTTGGATTTACACCATTATCCAATGTTTTTCTCCAACAAATTGGTTTAGCAACAAATTTTACATGTCATTTCGGCCGATCCATCAAAATCACTAAAGGTTCGCGCGGCAAATCAATTACAATATGAGCTTTATACAAAAAAGTCTGTCCCGCGATCGCGCCAACCTGACTCCGCCGCACGCCAAAAGTATACCACACAACGCCAGTATTTCCTCCTCCATGCAAGTACCGCTAAAGAGAATATATAGTAAACAGCTTATTTTTCGACTTATTCCATTCTAATGAGCTACCTCATGGAAAATAACTCGTATATACGCTAGTTTTCCTTCATTTACTTCTCACTGGCGAACAAGCTCCGAGATGTCGCAGCTTATTTGTGCATGGGCAGCAGCAGATGTACTACATCTTACTTACAATTATACAAGCCTTAAAGTTTTTACTGAAATAAAGAGATGAGAGAGGGAGAGGGAGATTGAGTGCAGAGATAATAATATTGAAAATATCTATTTCTTTCTTTTTTTCCTTTTCAGGTAAGTCAATGACAAAGGAGTGCTGGTGCGAGTAAACGAGAGAGTGGGTGCAGGATACGCGCGGATAGAGGCGGCGGTAAGTAAATATTTGATGGTGGGTGAGAGAGAGAGAGAGAAGAGGAAGTGAGGGGGGGGGGGAGTCGGCGGCGGATCCGCACTGCGCGGAAGGGGGTGGAAGAGAATAAAAAAAAATTTACGAGAGACGCACAATGTTGGCTCGCGACGCGACGCCGATGCGCGATATAATTTCTTGCCGCGAGACGTGCTCGTAAACCGAACTCTGTGTTTCGCTGCCTCGCCCTCGTCCTCGCGGTGTGTTGAGTCGCCCAGGGCGGCCGTCACAGCTGTTCCCCAATAAATAAAAAAAAAACCTAGTTTAATGCAAATTCCATCGTCAACATGTGTGCAAATTGGGTTCAGCCGATAACATCCTGTCGAAAATTTGCGCAATCTCAAATTAATAACACGAGTACGTCGTCTACCGAATATGCCTGCCCCCGCCACTTGTTCTCTTCTCACTTGCGCTCTCTCACCACCCATATCAGCAAATTTTTCTCAATAAATTCAGAATGCTTCCAACAAACCGAACGAATTTCTCTTTCTGCCTTGGAAAATTTGTCCTGCAAACATTTTCCAATCCCACGCATGGCCAGCATACCTTATACGGTCCAGGTAAGCTCTTTTATCAGTACTAACGCTATTTCTACAAGAGCACAAATCAACTCTATATCCTTTTCCTCCCTCTCTACCATACCCCGTGATTTTAAACCTCCAAACACATTTTGACTTGTTTCACTCGTAATTTTACTCTGTTTACTTTATAGCTGATTATAGTTATCGCGACATTTAATAGAAGAATATTTGTAGGGATATCCGGTTGAACGATGACATTCTCGATCAAAAGGTCACTTGCCAGCCTCAGCTTCATCCGGGCTAAATGCATAAAATATTCCAATTTTTAATGCCCGACAAACAATATTTACATAGTACGGTTGTAGTGATGTTATGTATAAAACGCAACTGTTCGGCAAGTCCCCTTTTGGCGCTAGAGAATTGTATTCCTATGTGGACAACGATATTCCAAATAGTCTTCTAGCCAAAAATGCCAATTCAATTCTTTTAAATCTCATCTTTTATAGGTTATTCGTAAAATTATTTCGATTAACGATCGTAGTTACTTCCAACTGGTGAACATCTTTTGGATGAAAGATATATTCTCCACTTGCTTCTTTTCAATTTAACCTATTATTTTTCATAATCTAAGCCTTTTTTTTTTACCAAGATTTATTTTATAAATAATTTTACGGATGGACGAGTCGAGTAATTATTTTATACATTTTTTTTAAAGATATATTAATATTACTTTTAGCTATAGGATAATTGTTCCGCTAGGATTTCTATGTACTTGTTGTCCTTTAGTTTTAGGGACAAAGCCTGCTTTTTTGGGAGATTTACTTTGCAGGAATGACCATCACGATATTACTTATTTTTGTCAGTATTTCTCTAACGTATTCAGGTATTTTTTGAAATAAATGAAACAGTATTACTCAAACGTTCAAATATTAATGGCTTATGTTCAGTGGCATTTAAAACTTCATGCAGTGATTTGTAATGTAATTGATTAGCAAAGAAAAAAATAAATATATAATTTATGTATAGTGAGAGTTATACATATATACGAATTAATACTTAATTGTCGCTCTTCAATTTTTTTTCTAGGAGATCCTACGGGAAGAATAGTGCTGAGTAATATATACGTCGATAAAGTTAATCATAAATTTTATTTGGTTGCTCTACGGTAATTTTTCATTCTAAAAAAATAATATTTGGATGAAAATAACAATACTAGGAATTACGTCAAATGTGTTGTCCAGGGTAACGTTTTTAGTACTATGTCATTAATTAAGCTTTATTTGCAGGTCCGTAGCTCTGTGTGTGTGCCTTTTAGAAACTCATTGAACCTTGCTCGAGTTTTTTTCACTTAGGCGCCGTAATAAAATTTCCTACAGTTTTTCGTAACGATTAACTTTATGTATAGTATAGATACTTCGGCACGTTTTTAGTGTGTGACTTATTTTTACTGTTTACCCTTTAAAATTTACAGAGTTGAAACGACATAACGCTATGACACTGTAACATAGGATAAAATAAATATCTGTGTTTATCACTTAATTGCTCACTATAATATTCATTCCGTGTTATTCGTCACATCAGAGAGCGACTGTCAAAGACAGATTATATTTATATCCTGGAAAAAGACTCATTATTGGCTCGATTAAGTTTTAACTGCTGAAAAAACTCTAGATAGATTTATATCCACTAAGTTATCTCTACGTGAGCTAAGCAAGTGTGCATTTAATTAATTATAACTGAAAGGGAAAGCTAATAAATACTTTATATATGTATAATATCGCAGATGTACACTTGAAGTAAACATTAATTAGATGTATGGATTGTGTCCCAACTCTCTCTCTTTCTCTCTGTTAATTCTTATATCACTCTCGTAGCGAGTAACAAAATTGCCACTGTCAACCATTTACCACAGAATGTTCGCGTCAATAGACCACTATATAGATTTTCACGGCTATTCGCACATACCACTGTTGCAATTAAATTTAACTGGATTAACTGGGGTAAATTGAAACAAGTTCAAATAAAATCTGTAGCCAGTAAAATATAAGTAAATTTGCTAAACATTAAACAACTTTTTAGATAATTACTTTCGAGGGAACGAATTGTTTTACCTGTTTACAAAACTGTGAATTATAATTCAAAAGCATTATTATTAAGATGGGATGGCTTATTTCTATTTTTCTTTAACAATTTACACACAGAAGCAAATAATCCCTTATACTTGTGCGCGAAGCACTGAAATCAACTTTTCATAAAAGAAATGGGCTGATTGAATTAAAATATCTAATTGTAGTATTCTGTGTTATTATTAATTTTGTACTCGGACAAATTTCTCAAGTTTTCCAAGAAAAGTGAAATGTTGTGTACGCAAGTGGCTATATTCTATGAGATAATAATTGAGCTTTGTACCATGCAGTTTCAGATAAATTTCCGTAGCGTGACACTATTGTTGTAAGTTGTTACCATTAATTTGGCGAATCTCGAACATTATTCACGCATTTCACGACAGCAGCTAGTCTATATTGTCGATGTATCTATTCAGGGATATACGAGAATACTGGACCATTTGGATAATAGCTGACTATCAATGTCCCAGCTAACAGCTCGTTACAAGCAATCCAACTAAATAATATGGACGAAAAAGTAACAAACCATCCGTTTTTCCTCTCGAGAATAAATACATATACCTATACTGTTTTCATAAAATTGGCCTTCGATCGCCTGTAATTTTGCGTAAATTACAATCGAGATCTACAATTAAATGTTAATTAATGCGATCGCATGGGTTAAACTAATTGCACGTGTTTACATACTTAATTGGTACCATGTAACGAGTAAAATTAAATGATTCTTGCGTGATCCCCGTAGCTTAGATAAAACAGCTTTTCATTACGAATATCTCTGCACACACTGTTTCGTAAAATTTACTTGAATATTATAAAACCGGCCCCGCGCGATTACACATGTTACGTCTATAAACTTGTGTAGATATTAACTGCTCTGCCCAATTTATTAAATAATTATACATATACATACATTATAACGTGAATGTTAGGATCTCCGTTATAATCGGGTGATACTGGCCTAGGAGGCCTTACTAAATTAGTGATAGGCTGAAGAACTATCGTTTGTTCCTTCCCCACACCTACAATAGCCTTTGACTTCCTATATTACGTTTTGAATTACCCAAAATAGGATTGTATTGAGTCTGCGCCTTTGTTGCGCTGTAACTAATTTGTGATATAGTCTGTAAGTTCGTATAGTGTGAATGTCTGTGTGTGTTAGAGTTAAATAAAGAGAGAATGTTGACGGACAAGGAGTAGGGAGAGGGGGAGATTTGCCCATTTTGGAGTAGGGCATGGATAAGGCAGTTCCGGATTCGTTGGTAAAGAAGAAATTAGGCTGTTCAAGGAAACCGTCTGGCAGCGAATTTAAGGAGAAGGAGTGAGAAGAAGATCATATACCGGGCGACTCATCTGGACCATATCATCTATAGTATGTGCGAGAAAGCCAAGCCTCGCTCAAGTGGAAAGAGTATAGCTAACACGACAGAGTCGGTAGCTCCACCAATCACGTTGTCCCGACTACGACACGTGATATTAATCGGCCAATACTGCCGATTTAATTGATAATATACGATAATGAAGGATGAGGGGAGAGGCCCAAGAACAGAAAGTTGAGGAGTGCCTGTGATAGGACCCGCGGTCTTTCTACTGAACTCTCGACAGGAAAGGATGTGTCGGATATGAAGATCGTACGGAAGCTGATGAGTGCCCGAGAGGACTTGCTCTCTTCCGACTGGACCTCCTAAAACAGTGGAAGTAGCAGAAAGGATTGCCGTTTATACGTGTGTAACCCGGAGGAGAGAGATGGAGCAGAGGAATACCCAGGAGTAGCAGCTGGAGGCAGGAAAGCGAGGACGAGGTGCCTACGAATGGACCTGCGGCGAGGCTGACCAAATCCGGTGCTGACCAATGGGAAAAGAAGGTTAGAGTTCCTCCGAATTATCTCTCTCAATTGACGAGTTGGTGGTGTAGATTGGCCCAGGAGGGGAGAGGTATCACTGTGGGTTTGGGGTTTTCCCGCCGATTTTCCCGGTTTTTCTTCGGCAGGCATCGCGGTGAGGGACATTCTCTCCCGTGACCTTGCCGGGTGAAACTGGTGGATCGGTGGTGGGCTCGGCTCCTTGCCGGGATATCGCTCCCTAGGCATCTCATCACTGAATAGCTTGGGTGATTTTTGGTTCGGATGGCTAATTCCCCTTTTATTTTGATTGAATTTGGATGTTGCGTGGACCGTCGGTTGGTCGTAGATTCATCCACGACCCCGAGACGCCGGTCCCTATAAAAGCGAAGTGGTTCCTCCTCAGGTTCCCCGCTCTCGAGTCCGGTGCTAGGCGTCTGATTGGATGTGGGACGGGATCGGGACTTGCGATGCTGAACCGGAAGTATTCAGGGTGCCCATTGCCCTGAAATGGGCCCCATCCAAGCGTCACTCCGGCGGAACATTTCTGGAGGACGTAGCCCGAAAGTGTGTGCCCATGGCGTACCTCCCCATTGGACCGAGATCTCGTGGTTCGCGTGTAGCCTCCTTCGGGACTTGGCGAAATATGTAGGGATTTACCGTTTTCCCGACATCGGACCATACTCGTCAGCTGAGGAGATACCTGGCTGAGACCGTCCAGGAACTCCTATTCTCCCCCCTTCTCGGGTCGTATATAGTATGTTTGTGTGATTGTGCTAATTTGTATGGTATGAGTGTGTCGCGATATATTGGTTAAAATGATAAAAGGGGAAAGATACCGAGCTTATGTATTATTATAAATGTAAGATTCTTTATTCTGGATGTATTAAAGCTTCGGTTATTTTGTCCCCAAGAACATATGAGTTAAACATTTTCGTTCACAGCAGCACCTATGAAAACCTAGGGAAATTTTAGTAAAACATAGCATAGTCGATCCATGAGGATTTTATTGATCCTGCCGCTCTCCTTTACATTCGGGGGCTGACTAGCCGCGCAGATATATGTATGAAATTATTTTATAAGGTTCGGCCACAAGAACTGGCCTGGCGCCCGACAATCAAAATTAATAAGTTAGAACTTACCTCCCCGTAACCGGGATAGGAAAGCCTTGAAAATCGTAATTATGCATTTTTATACGATAATATTGACTGCCGAAAGGTCGGAATATATTATCCGCTATAACATATATAATGAGGGAGAGAGATAGAGCAAAAACATATAAAGTTGAAAATATTTACAATTAATCTTGGTTCAATTAAATTATTGAATAAAATGATTATCGAGTATAAAGAAACTAAAGGTATAGAAAAATGCTGAAAGAGGAATTGATAGGAAACTGTTAGATTGTAGAATCAATATACTATGGAGAACAATAACTAGCATCAATAGCAACATAACACGGATTGGTCGTGGATTTAAATTGAAATCGGTGTATGCGTACTGGGTGGGATCCTCTTTCTCTCACTAACGTGCACATGTATAATGGAGGCCTAGCGCCCGTACGATATAGTAATGTTAATAGTCTGTAGTAGGAACCTCTCTAGCAATAACAGAAACTGTACAGTGCCTATCGCGCTCGCTAGAAAATTTCATCCAGATGAACGTGCATCGTTTTCATTTAATTTTGCCCTTGTACGTGTACACTTGCACACTTTTACCACACCGATCGATTTGGCTTAGAAATAAATACCCCTATATACACATAGTAAAATATAAGTATAGGTATATGTATATACATAGGGACAGTAGACGCGAGAATGGCACGCAGTCGACCTTGCAGGCTGACGGTTGTTTTGCGCGTAAACTATTCGACGGACCCTCAAAATTACCGTATAAGCACTACAGGCTAGTTTAAACTCTAAACCGAAGCCTGCATCACTACAGATTGCGAATAACAGCTTTATCCACACGAACAATGCATTCTAATTGTTAGATAAGGGTACAGCCATATACGTTTAACGTACATCCAGTATCCACCATTAATTCTCCAAGGCACCTGCCAAATACTTGTATATATAATTATCATCGTTATTTACTCTATCTATTATAATATCCCTAGACATTTAAGCTACTTACAATACTCTACTATAATGACATTTTTAAATATTCCTTCCAAATGTCTCTGTCAATGGTGAACTTTTGAAATTGTTATCTGCCGATATCTGAAAGTTGACTGTGTGAAGCTGACGGCCCATTTCGTAAAGAATTGAATTTGCGGCAGAGTTCTGGGTTTATTTACAATAGTTCTAGAGTTCTCTAAAAAAAATTTAAATATTTCTACGCAAAAATACGCAGAAAAAAAGGACCGCCAACTTCACGCGGAAGATAGCGACCCATTTTTAAATTTTCAACTAAATGGAAGTTTGAAAAAGATTTTGAATAGGTCTTGAAGAGTTCTAGAGTTCTCTGTTTCCATTTTTGCGATAAACTCAATTTTTACGCAGTTTAAGTCAATAAAGAATGATTAAAACGTATACATATACATATACATATAAGTGACACAAGAAGGACAGAGTTCTAGGCCTTATAAAAATTAGCAGTGCATTATATTTATGTTCAAGATGATAGAATTGCTGAGTTTCAACCTATCTTTCCATTCCTATAGCCGGAAAAAATTAAAAGCACCCCCGAATCAGAGTTTTTGGCCAAAAACTTTGATTCGGGGTTGTTTTTAATGTTTCCCGGCCATAGGAGTTGGAGAATAGGTAGGAACTCTGTAGTTCTACCATCTTGGGGGTAGATGAGAGGTGCCTAAAATTTTTTTAAATGCCAGAACTCTGTCGTTTCTGGGGAGCTGGTTGTTTTTGGCCAAAAACTCTGATTCGGGGGTACTTTTAATTTTTTCCGGCCATAGGGGTGGAGAGATAGGTTGAAACTCAGCAGTTCTATCATCTTGGGCATAAATATGATGCACTGTTAATTTTTATAAGGCCTAGAAATCTGTCCTTCTTGTGTCACTTATATGTATATGTATATGTATACGTTTTAATAATTCTTTATTGACTTAAACTGCGTAAAAATTGAGTTCATCGCAAAATTGGAAACAGAGAACTCTAGAACTCTTCGAGACCTATTCAAAACCTTTTTTAAACTTTCATTTAGTTGAAAAATTAAAAATGGGTCGCTATCATCCGCGTGAAGTTGGCGGTCCTTTTTTTCTGTGTATTTGCGTAGAAATATTTTAATTTTTTTTAGAGAACTCTAGAACTATTGTAAATAAACTCAGAACTCTGCCGCAAATTCAATTCTTTACTAAATGGGCCGCCAGCTTCACACAGCCCTGAAAGTTGGCACGATACACGTGTGATAAAATAACTTTTCTCAAGAACTGATTATTCCATCAAAAGTCGCGTCTAATGTTCTTGTGGCCTAAGATACGGCAGTAAGTTTATAATAAAACACGTAGAAATGTGGAAAAATCAAGTTAAAAATTCAATATGAAATATTCTTTGTGCCTTTGAATTTCTATGTCGTTTCTTCTTTAAAAGAGCAATTGTTAAATACTATTCACCGCTATTGTTCATCATTGTCGTCGCGCTGTTGACGATACAAATAGAAGTGGAAAAAAACTTTACGACTCGAACACCCTCACGATTTATCTCCTCTACATTTTTTATTATCTTTTCTTTTTTCGAAGAGAGGCTTTTGCGAGTCTGTGCTGTTTTTCAAAGTTATTTCAACCGGTCTTTGCGTATATAAGTATATTCAGTATTTGCGAGTGCCTTTATACTATGGAGTAAAAAGGTTTAGTCGAGAAGCAACCGTTTGAAATTTTTATAATGAAGCTATCTATGTGGTATACATATATATATATATATATATATATATATATACGTGTATAGTGAAAGAGTTAATTGATGAGGTTGCGCACGAGTGTATAGGATATTACTCGACTTTTAATCAGCCAACTGAAAGATAAAAATTATAGTATTATACAACATGATTCTGTCTAGTAACACAACTTGGAAAATATTAACTCTTTTATCCCTCCAGAGCTGCTACTCGTCGATACAGTTTGATAGTTTCTCAAAGCGATAGTTGTAATATATATTGAATATTTTGACGTCTCCTCCTTTTATCCGCAGGACTTTTAGCCCCGTTCTACTCTAGACATGCAACAAAAATAGTGAGCAGAAAATAATAACGGTGAAAAAGAAGGAAGAAAAAAAAATGATATTGTTTTTGCCTAAAAAGAAGTAAGAAAAACTTGGAGTACATGCAGCAAAATGCTAGGTGAATTTTTAAGTTAGATTGTAAAAGGAACTTTAGTTTAACAAGTCCTGCAGCAAAGTTGAATTTACGCTAGTCTGCTTAAAAGGTAAAATTCTGACCTGGCATTCTGCAAAGACTAAAATTTTAAGGTTAAAGTTCATTGGAAGTAAGCTCTTTGAAGGTTCTTTATGACTTTACAAATCGTTTTCTTACAGCATACTACACTCTATGAATGAACTTTTAAAGAAGCTCGCGGCCAGTAGGCTTGAGATTAGTATTGCTTATGTGATTCCAAAGGAAGTTGCAATTAGAAGGTTCGATTTTAGTCGATTGGAGGGAATACGCGAATGGATCAAAGAGTCATTTTCTTATTGTATCGATCATATACCAAGGATCTCGTCCTTTCTCTCGCTGTTGTATTTTTATTTCTCTCGGTTCACACCTCTCTGCTGAAATACATTTTGGCCAAATGTTTCAAATTGCGGGGTAGGGCGGTGGCACCATTCGTATCGCCCGAGCACCGCCCCCCCCCCCCCCCCCCCTCTCTGTATCTTATGCCTGCCGAGCGTTTCAAGACTCGATGCCGTACAATTCTAGTTGCCCGTAAAGCGAAACTGCTCTTTTTTACGACTCTGAGACGTCCAATTACGGCGTCGAGGCGCCAATAGAGGGATGCCTTCATCGAAAATGGCCCGATGACCCGTGGGGGATTTTCAATCTTTCACTTTTGTCGACGCGTTTAATCTGCACCTTTTAAAACCATGCTAAAGCAATCGAAAGAAGAAGCCCCATGCACTTTCATCGTTATAAGGTGTCACGCTCGCGAAGATTCTCATCTCAAGCTATATGTATAACGGTAACTATTTGCAAGCTAGATTAACTACGCGATATATACTTATTGTGTATCTATATAGATATATGTATACTTTACTGTTCGAAGGGACTAAGATATTAAAGAAGCAACTACGAGTTTGAGCTCGTTATTAATGCGCGATTGGTACTTATACATATACCTACTTATTACCTATATACATATAAACTCGTAGACCTGCCAGAGCTACGGGAGTACTTGTCAAACTTGTTTAACAAGACTTTAGCAACAATTTAACAAAATCATTTAAAAGTTGGCTACTCGACTGCTTGAAAAAGCAAAGAAGAAGCAGATACAGAAAAAAGTTGAAAGGAACAGCCAAGATTTAAATGTACATAGAAGCGAGAGTCAAACTGTGTACTATGTATGTATACAATCTCTAGTCGAAAGCTACATTTTTAAATAAAATATAATGATATATACGCACGCGCGATGATATTGCTTCTTCGCAATTTCTAGTTTATAATTCAAAACTTGGTATAATTATATAGAAGTACCTATTTATATACGCGGTTCTCAAATTAACTGCAAATAAAATTCGTTTGCTTTATCATTATCACAGCTATATGTTCTCATTGAAATGTGCATGTGTATGAGTGAAATTGAATATTAATTTAATTAAACTAAATCTCTGGATTTGTGTATTTAATGTTGTGTAACTATTGGGCAAATCTCTGTAATATACATATATACGTGAGAAACTTAAAAATACGCTTTTCACCGACCTCAGGCGTTGCACCCCCGCGCCGCGCTGCTCTATTATATCATTGAAGATTTATTTAATTACGTAAAATAATTAATAAAGTAATGTGTACGTGCGTGTGTGTATGCTTTTCCGCTAATTGTTGAAATTTCCTGTAACATGATGCTGCTTTTATATACCTAATATACAGCTTACTTTTCAGCTTTAATCTTCAAATTGATTTTGTAAGTAGTGCATTTTGATAATTAAGCTAAAATAGTTTGAAAATCGGTATTTTGCATAACGCGACCCAACGTAACACTAGTATATGGTCGATTTTACATATGTATTTCCACATTTTGTTGCAATTTGTAAAATTTATACTAAAGCTTTTTCTCTTACTTTTATTCTTTCGCGCGTAAGTCAAGTTTTGTGTATAATTAAATAAAAAAAAAACAGCTGAGAAAAAATGCTGTTCTGATGTTATTCAGTTAGAATCAATTAAAAGCGGATTGCTCGACTGGTCGACCAATTTGAAGAAACGAAGAGTCTCGTTAAAAAGCAACGGCGAATTGAATAAAATCAAATGCAGAGAGAAATGTGCAATACCTACTAATAATTATTTAAAAAGTCCAATCCGCCTGTTTATATAGTAAACTTTTTATTAATAATTGTTGAAAACTCGTAAACTCGATACTGTGCTGCTGCTACTCCTCCTAATGAAGCTTATCCCCTAGTGTTTCTGCTATTAAAATTTGCTTGCTTCGGTAGGCGAAATCATTGGATAATTAAGCAAGACACTAGCTGTGCTCGAGATAAACAATATTCATCTTAACTCGAAAACTTTTCCATATAGCTTCGCTCACCTTGCTATTATTTCATCTTCAGCTGTGTGTGTGTGTGTGTGTGTGTTATACTACTTACTTTCTATCCATTTTCTCGTTTACATTTAAGAGGTTGCTATTTATCAATTATTTGCTGAATGTCTATTAAAACCCTAGCTCAAATAATGGTGTTTAGCCTCTTTGGATATTTCCTTAAAGACAAATATTGTCTCTTTTTACTTACAATCAGCAATTCGGCAGTTTTGCTCCCAAGTAAATACGTAACATATGAGGGGAATAGTAGTGTATCTGACTGGATGCGTATGTGTATATGTGTGACCAAAGAGTAACCGATGCATGTATATATACGATTCATTTTGAATCTTCTATAGGGGAAAATGCACTCACGCAGCTATTTTAATGAATATTATAATAGGATTACTTTATTAAATCAAAAGTAGAGCATATATTCTCCGTTTTTCAAATAAATCGTAGCTATTAGTGTCTTATCTTAAAAAAGAAAATGATTTCAATGAAAATTTGCTATAAATTTTAAGAAAAATCTTTTTATATATAATTATTAAAATAAAGAAATATAAGGGTAGAGATAATGGAGGCATATATGCACGCGCGATAAGATTGAGGTAATAAAGTGTTTATTAGAAAAATGATTAATGTTGATTACACAGAGGGCTCATTAGGACAAATACTCTCTGGCGATGAATGATTCTCATTTGATATAGATAAGCTTTGTATAGGCACATTTATTGAGATAAACGAATGGGTTAAACAGAGGCGCATGGTAGCGGCGGCGCGATGGACATGCAGGCAGACAACATGCCACGTTATGCACTGGGAGTCGTCGTCTAAGCGGCAACGACCGAAATCGATGGTAAAGCAATTTGGCGAGCGTTTACGCGACGCATTAATGCAATTTGCATGGCCAGCGGGACCCTATATGCCATCAGTCAATTTCGTCAATTTCGTCAATTTTCGGACCAGCGCAGTTTTATACTGCATCCAGTACATTATCCTGAAACAGCAGGCTCGATTGCCAGTGTAACTTTGTTTCGCTGCAAAATTTCCTATAGAGAAACTCCAATTTGATCACGTGGAGAACAAATGTCTGTTTATATCGTGAAAATTCTAGAAAATATGCACGACCATGCCTCTACGCTTCACTATAATTCTCTAGTTTTTCACATTCTCCCATCTCTTCTTTATTTCCTAGATATAACTACAAAACAATTATGCAAAATTCATCTAAAGTGCTTTCACGCGTGTTTCGTGTAACGAGAAAATTCGGAAACTGCTAGACCTCTCATAAGCCTTAAGTGTTAGCGAGTCGATTAAATTCCGATACCTATATATATATATATATATATATATATATATTTATATTTATATGTATGCCAGAATCAATGCCTTTTATTAAAAGCTATACAGTTCATAAGCCAAAGTATAAAACTGTACGGAGATATACTTACAAACTGGTACATTATAGAGGTGGGGATGAAAGCTCCGACTTACCTATTAATACTGATTGTGCCAGGTGTAAGAGTGTAAGGTATATTTTAAGGAAATATATATCCTTCCTTATATATAGACTTTTCCGGTTTGAATCTTTAGATGAAACACCTGGCCTTGAACGAAAGATGGACCTGCGAGAGCGAAAATTCTCAAAGAGAAAACACCTGCACACACACACACACATTAATTTCTGTATGTAGGTGGGGCAAATGCTTTGGCATTTAACGTAGTTTTCTCAAGAAAGTGAATTGGGTAAAGGTAAAAAAATGATAGTGAGAGAGGTACAAGAGCCATAAAGTGTGTAATGATCGTAATTACCACCTTACGTAGCCGAGTAACTTATTTGCATGGAGACCAGTTCCGCGAAGAGCTCCTCCTCGCGCGCGCTCGCACACACACACACACACAGATTCTACTACCGAGAATCGTAATTAATAATTTACCAGCTCTTAACGACTTAATTTCAGTCCTTGGTCATGAATCCCATAAGTGGTACGTCGCGTACATACACTCGCGTAACGTATCATGGAACAGCACGGTCAGTATGCAAATTAATTTGTTAAATGCCAAGGTCCGTTCATAAATCGTGCGCGCGGCCTACGTCCTCCCCTGTATATTTTACCTTGCGTTCAGGTGTCGGGAAGGTCGAGAAGATCGGGAAGGTCGGGAACACAACCCGACCCTACTCTCCCTCTAGATTTCTTCTTCGTCCGCCTTTCCGGGTTCACGCTAAAGCTTCCACATTTACAGGCCGCAATCCCCCTTCCATCATCAAACGTGTCTCGGTATAAGCTTGGTTAAATCTCATCTCTGCATATCATCCGCGTATTTTACGAGCTATATCTTCAAAATCATTTACATTAAAAACTAGTAACCTTCAGCACCAAACTTATCCCCTGCAACACACAGATCCTCTACCCTTATTTAACCAGATTGATTTACCTACTCACTTTACTTTCAGCCTTCTTCTGCTCAATTTACTTTTTCTTTCGTTTCTGTAATCATTGAGAATGATGGCTTCATACCACGAGAACCACGCAAGCCATACGACGTATAGATCATTTTCAACGTACAAAGACTAGTGGCTGCGTCCGTAATACCTGCAGTGATCCCCGAGGACTTGGACAAAGTACGAATATAAAATTTGAAGATTAGCGAAGCGAGAATTTTAAACGAATGTTAAAATGAGCAACGAATAGAAATACTACAAGTTTTAGTAAAATAGAAATCAGAACAATATTTATAATAGACCAAACTTACTTACTCTCTCTCTCTCTCTTCATTAATAAATTCTTGTGTTCGTGCTTGACGAAGCATATAGTACATATACGTAGTGGCCGGATGTATAGTGCAGATTATATGAGATACTACTGTCAATGAGAGCAACTTATTTTTTGAATGAAGCAATTATCATTATTTACAACTAAATGATTATTTGTAAAATTGAAAGCTCCGATAGAGTAATGTACGATGCAATTTTAATGACTTTTACCACAGGATCCAAGTTTTTCAAAGCTTTAAGCGCAGCCAGACACACAATAGGGTTAAAACTTTTATTCCCTTTTTACGCACGGTTGCCCAAGCTTCTTCCAAGCCTTTCTTCTTTCGAGAAATCTTCATAAATTGCAAGATTATATTTATAGAGGAGTATTGAATACACTCAAGAAAGTTAATCGAATAATTTTTCTGTTATTCCAATTTAATGAATCGTTTTGTGAAATTATTTCTTAATTATCGTCTTTTGTTCAATATATGTGTATGCGTTAACACATACCCTAGCTCCCTTTTAAATTGCATGATATTTCGCGCGATCCATATATTTTGAACATTTTATTACTCAACAGACATACAGTCGTCCCGACATATAAATTGTTCAATTGAATATCGTAAAATATATTCACCCCGACGTAATCAATTTAAGAAGCACTGTAATTCACTTTCCTACGCTCGGCCAATACTGCTTGAGTGCGAGGGACGTGTCAGGTTCAGGTGCCATAAATTTCTCAATTTTTCCAATTTCATTTTGAGAAGTTAGCACTAAAAGGAATAATTCCGTCGGTGACTGTATACATGTTAGTTTTGCGATCGCTAGGTGTACGTCTCATCGATGAAAAAATTAAATTAACACAGATTGGCATTCCAACTATGCTTCATTTTAATATTTTATAGATTTTTTGTATTAAGAAAAAGGTGCATAGTTAATTATTTATGAAAAAACACTAAAACAACTGTTTCTTTCTTATCTATAATTGCCTTCATTGATGCGCACTAAATAGGTGGACATTTACTTGCCCTTTCAGGTGATTTTTCGAGAAGAGTTTCTTCCAACTCATCATCAGTCATAACGCATTCGTTTCATTCATACCGTAAGTAAGTAATTAAAAGCAGATGACTAAGATGGTTCTCAATAAGGGATGAACCAAGTTGCCAAGAGAATTGAAGGACGGACAGCAACAAGTGGTCACTCGATCGCTCGATCGGTGTATATATACAATATATAGTTTCTGCTGTTTCTACTCGCTAAGCGAGGGAAGAACGGGCGACAGATTCGGAAGTAGCAAATGTAACAGCTTCAAAACGCACTCTCATTCCGGATAGAGAAATTTTCTTCCTTTTATTACAATATATCCCGATTTGATAGTTCGACCAACGCGGCGCGCGCGCTGCGGCTGACTGGCTATCGATTATTCATAAATATCGTATAGGTATACATATATACGTGCACTTTTACAATCCATTATTTCAAACTCTGATAAACTGCAGAATTAAAAAATCTTGAAGAATAATTGCAGTAACTATTTCTAACAATGTGACAGCTGTACGTGTGTGTGTGTGTTGTTCAACCGTGGACTATTCGGAAAGCTCTAATATAGCCAGGATTCGAGAGTTCTGGACGTTCGTCACTTGCAACTATCCGCATATAATTGAAAAATATCGATCTCTTCTATATTGTCAATGTTTTAAGTTTAATTTATGATTAAAAAGTTATTAAAAATTAAAAATTGTATACATCGATCCCCCGACTATTCCTATTCTCTGTAAATACATATAAATCACTCACGCGACTTTTATTTCCATTAAGGACAATTAATCTACTCTGTGATTAATAAGATATATTTTGAATTAAGGAATGTGTTCTCCTGAAAATCCCCTTTCCTGTGACGCAACGGGTTGTGGGTTATAGTAGCGCGAATTAATGTAGCGCGCGCTCGCGCACACACAGCGTACAGGATGGGTAAAGTAATTAAACTCATTAATGATCCTTGCACACGCGCAACGGTCGGTTACACGAATAATTTTGCGGCCCATGACGTCTGATTCGTAGGTGAAAAGCGTGAATTTAATTAACCGCAAGTTTGTAGGTATATAGCAGCCGTTAAAAGGAATTTTGACGTGGGTTACCGCAAGAGCGAATTATAATGGCAAATTATTCCATAAGGCTTATGCCACCATATTTCTTCCGTCCCTTAAGAAATAGCATTTTTAACGTTCGCGTTTGACATTTTTTTACTACATATATATATATGTATATACATGTATATATCTAGGGGAGAGCACCTTATAATAGGCAGGTTAAATTTTATATACGCTGACATGGCTTGGCACAGACTGCAGTAGCTTAGTGGTTGCGTGTAGAGGCAACTTGTAAGAATGAATTTGAATCGAATTGTATTCATAAATTCAACTGCAGTTTTCTACAGAAGTATAGAGATTGCCAAGGGCATGCACATGCACTTTTCAAAGTACAAGATTGCGAAGAAGGCGCTCGCGCGCGCGCATTCCAATATCATGTATGAGCTTTTATTCAGAGAGCTAGAACACCAATGTTCTCTCTCGTAGGGTTAGCGAAGCAAGCCGACAGCAGGTGCATGCCTTTGTATATTCAATTTGTCGTAATAACCGAAGCCATGAGCAATTTAACGGAATATTGGCTTTAACGATCAAACCGACCACGCGTAAAAGCCGAAAAATGTATTTATCCTATAATTACGGTATAACGGGCTTAACCCGCTTGCTAAAAAGCACAACTCCATTATCCCCTGGACCACACAATACCATTAACTAACCCCTGCTAACCCCCCGATATTCATTCTCGCACATCTGTACCTGATACCAATCGCGCGTCCAATGATAAAGGGCTACAAAATTAAATTCTATTTTATTACGTGATTTTACCTATAGCAAAGCTTCAGCTTTGGATATAATTCTCTAGCTCTAGTTGTTTCTCCATATATACTCTATATAGGATACGTTTACCTTATGCCGGCTGACGCGCGCTTCTCCGCAAGATTAGTGCAGTCTTTGAGGACTCTTACTTGCTTATATATAGATAGCTTGGGGAGGAATTAAGACGTTAACGATCTGTCGCAGGCAACATCGAGGCATACATTTAGGCTTCTGATCGATCGGTACAATTTAAGCGAATCAACCGAGTAGAATTGACTATGCGATATTGCGTAGAGCTAATGAAAAGGTTGACATTTTGATCGGGCTGTGCTGTGGTGGCTCTACGTGTATAGGTACGGGCGAGACAAAACGATAATTATATATCGGCCGTCTCCATCTGCGCTTGCGATCAATTCCTCTATATTTTTTCATGGCCAATATTATAATCAAAACCATTTGAAGAAAAGCTTTACTTTAATCATGACAATTGATCATTCATGGCGATGAATCAGTTTGAAAATTGAAACGGCCAAACTTGCTGTATAAGTTACACGGTAGTGCTCAACGGTATAGACATGTCATTATCTATTTTTATATGTACTTACCGTCGAGACACTACCGTGTCTCTTGATCAACCTCTATCGTATAATATTACTATACCGAGCATTTATTAAAAATAATCTTTATATGATTCTGAACTGTATGTATATATACATATACTCCGTGAGACTTATGCACCATCGTGCAGTACCTATTGTAAGAGGAGGGGTTCTTCTTTGTGCCTACATGGGCAAATCTACACTAACTTTTCTCAAATTATTTTATTTCAATTAAATATTTTCAGCCTATATCTATGTATAAACTTTGTGAAAATTGCACCGTGTATTGAATCGACGCTGCACGATACTGGTGGCAACGCTGTTCAATCTACTTGACCTCTACTGGCCTCCAAAGACTCTATTGCGATATTTTTTTTTTCAATCCTAAGCAACTTAAACATTTATATATTTACACACGCTGAAGGAAGAAAACCACACCTATTAGAATGAAAATTTTTTTAGAAGAAATTTAGCTAGTCATTTAAAAGTTTTTTGCAACTTATTCATGTATCATTCATATTAATCGTTAGAATGGCGTAAGCTATACTGTTTATCAAACTCTCCACGCGAGAGAGAGATTATAGCTTACTCTATATATACCTATATCTATAGCCCCGTTAAATCCGATCATAAATGGTCATTTTAATAAATTCGTGAATTTTTTAGCTAGGCAGAAAATTTGATTGGAGGGTGATAAGTGTAGGTGCATGTAAAGCGGATCGTAGAAATAATTTTCACGCTAATAATTAACATCGACACGTATATGGAAAGGTCCCTGGGCGTCACGTCGTAGCCAGTGTGTCGGGTATCGCGTGTTATTGCGACACTAATACATTATTAACGATTCTTATCGAGGAATCAATTACATGGAGGAAACCGAGTACAATCAAGCGCGATGTATCAACAATTAAATCAGGGTATTTGCAAATGCAATCACAGATTACCGTAACTGATTCACACATTATTCTTATATAATTAAACCAATCTCTGTTTATCGCTTTAGAAAGGAAGCTTCGACGCATCGATACGAGAGCGAGACAATTTCTCAAATGTATGCTATTCTGTCGAGATATAATTATATAATATCGCGATAACACTAAAAATCTATGATGAATTTTAAGTAATAAATAATACAATGAAAAAGCTAGTGTATATGCGCGTCATGTTATTACAACAGTTATTATCACAATGAAAGAAGAGCATGCGTGTGCAAACTCTCCCTCTCTCTCTCTCATACTTAATCTGTAATTCTCTCGCGAGAGGGGTACATAATAAAATTAGTGCAATTTCGTACTTTTAATCTCTTTGAATTATTGTATACCGTCGCTCGCGTCGCGTTACTATATATTTAAATAACTGGCAGATGAAAGAGAGCGCTTAAACTTTTTCGGAATAAAATTAATAGACCGTGTGAAATAAGCGGATTCTCTTTTGACATTTGTTATGGCTAATTATATCGGAGTGTACATACTTTACCGTGTTGTCATATTCGACCACTCAACACTCGTCAATCTCATTGTTCTAGGTGTTGTTTGTCAGCACAGTCCAACTATCTTACCGCCCCGCACGCTCTGTGTGTTTGCATGGTATGCTATTCTCTTACTATACCTTACAAAGTAGTAAAGCAAATTTACGTACCGCGCGAGTCTCATAAATAGTTGGAAGAAAGAGTTGTAACGAGACGCTTGCTCCGCCGCTACTCCATGTACGATACCGCGCAGTGGGGGAAGTCTACAGTGCAAATGCCGATACTGCGGCCCGCACTATACAGCGTGTGGAGTATAGCTGGCTCAGAGTATACCTCCCTACCTTACAGACCTATCTGGCCACTCGAAGCGCCACCGTCGCCATCTCCAGCGCCTCGGACGGGTATATAAGGCCGAACCCGAGCCGAGCAGATGAGTCCGTCGTGTGCGTCAACCAGGAGCTCTCCGGATACAAGTCCTATCCCCGGCTACGTAGGAGTCCTCCGCGTATTTCTATTCCCGCTCAGTAGTTCTCCGAGTAATCCTGGTGCAGGAGTTCTCCGCACCGTCCGACCACCGTCCCGTCCGTACTAACGCCGTGTCCAGGTGTTCTCCGGATCGCCGGCATTTTCTTTACAGGTTATGGCATAAGCCGCCATCTTGCCGTCTACCGAGGGCCCTTTCGTGAAGCCACAAACCGTCGCGCCGCCTACCGCCGTATTTCCTTAGCCCCGTCGTGAGGCTACCGACCGACGCGCAACCTGCGGGCGATTCTATAAGACCCGGACCATAATAAGTAAGCACACTCCGTATACACCTGCAGCGGCAGACCGACACACACAACACAAACACAAATAGGTTGAGTAGTTGTATAATCTTGGTAATATACCGTGTATATATTTCTTAGCATAATAAATTGTTTTATATCCAAACATTAAGCTTGTCAATATTGTTTTGATCCCTCTCAGTCAAAAAGAACCGGACTGTTCGTAGCGACTAAACCTCGCTAGAAAAACACGTCGCAGAGTCTTCTCGAAAAGGTCGGAGTCAGTCAGGAGGAGTGAAAGGATGTAAAGAAAGGGGAATTTTTTCAAGTATTTGCCAAGCTTTTTGTCCATCTGTGCAGCGTATGTGCAAGTATTGCTTGTTTTCAAAATATTTTATCCCCGTGCACATCTCGACAACTCCCTACTTGCTTGTCCATTATATCGTACTATATAGACAATGACTCCGTCTATACAAGTGTCTAAATAAATATCTCAAAGTTCCCGCTGAAATGATGAAAGATTTTTTACCGTGGGTATAAATAATAAGGAGATTCGCGCGCCGCTATAAGTAATACTTATCTCTTTATAATTGTTTAATTAAGGGGCAAAAAGAAAAATAGTATCGAAAGCTCATCCATCACCTTACACTTATATATGAATTTGTTGTTGGTTTGCCGTGATTTAACGACACAAACGTAGAAAATCTAACAGCGATCTGTACAAACGAATTAACAGTGTCGATCGAATAGCAAAGAGATACATACCTACTTATTTTCCTTAGATCTTAGAAGGCATTTGGCCTGATGAAAGATTCGTCAATGCTGTCTCGTGTTCGCCCGGATCGTCCTGTTTTCCGGCTGTTCAAACAACTAAACATAACTCTGAGAAAACCCTCATGGGCACTACTATCTGTATACATTACACGTGTGTTTGTGAGTGTGTTTGAACAGATGCCCCTCAATATACATATACGAAGCCAGCTCCAACCATAGTACACTTATTTATGCTACATGAAACATTGAAAGTAAGCTATCGATAATATCATTGCGGAAAAAATATAAAAAGAGCAATTTCCACTCTGACCGATGGTTCAATTTTTAATTTATCCTCCTTTCAGGCTTGTGATTTCTTCTAAAAAATTGGTGGCCTTTTTTAATTATGAAAATTAGGCTATGATGTTATAGAGCTCTCCATACCGTTAAGTATTTACGAAAAAGGGGAAGCTAGCTAACGCTCTTTGGAAAATCAACTGATTTGCATCAAGGGCTGTTCTTCTATAAATATTTCGGTCGATCGAGTGGATGCATCGAGAATATAATAACGGATGTATGTGCAACGCTCACAGCAAGCAGTTAAATCGACTAGCTTCGAATTGGTTAAAATAACCGCGTATTTTCCATAGCCATATGATGTATATACGTATAGATATATGTCTATGTAGATATATGTATTCGCCCCTATAGTCTATCCAGTATCCAACTCACCGCTCACCAAACTCAAACTTCTTCACTTGCTCCCAACTACACATATGGGGAAAAGACCATGCACCTACCTCCACTACTCACATATACCCCCCACTCCCCCAACCTACTTTCATTCATTAGGTTTTCGCTCATTCCCTCATTCACATTTTCCATGTGCTTTTATTCATTCCTAAGGCATAGAAAAATTTTCTTTTCGTTTTCCATTTCAACGCGGCTTCATTTAATAATAGCTAGCCCGCTCTTCCTTTTATATCATATGTGAGTTTTTCCATATATATATGTCTCTTTTTCATCGCATAACCTGCAGTCTCATGAAGCTAGAATTGCAGAATAACATCACGCGTATATCTATCGTTCCAACTCTCTCGCGCGGTACTCTCTTCTTTATTATTTGAAATATCTTACGAAATCTTTTCTTTGGTCAAATTGTCTGTCACTGCATGCATATTTTTGCCTTGGTTATTTTAATCGATTATCCATCGATTTTTCACAGATATTATTGCCAAAAATAATTACAATTGAGCGGTGCATGTATAACTGTAGAGATAAAAGGGTAACAGTCAGTCGACAGTTCAATAAGAATATGCACCAAGTTTTTTGTTCGATTGATTGCGTGGTAAACACACATTCAAAATGCGTATATATAAATATACCCGTATCATTGATCATTTTCAACGCAGACTGCGCCATTACTTGGAAACTCTATAGCTATACCAATGCTTTAACAGAATATTATCCTTCCTGTCCACATTTAATCCAATTTTTCGCTGCATTGATCTCTTAGTTGATTATTCGAAACTGCAAACAAGTTCTTCTCTCATTCTCATCCATGCACCCCACTCTGTCACTCGTGCACACTCATGCTTCTATCGAAATTAAAGGAATTTGTCAAATTAGTTGAGTGTAGTACCAAATTAACGGTTTTATATAATTATAGTTATAAAATATCTCCAGAAGAATCAATAGAATACAGAATATTAACTATAGCCATGCAATATTATTAAAAGAACCATTAATGGATGGTTATAAATAATATTAGTAGATTCTATATAAAATTTTATTTTTTGCTATATAATGCTCTTATGCAGGCAGCCGTATATTGTCCTATACTTTTTAATAGTCACGAAAATGGATCGAATGTTACTTTGATTGGACGTTTATTTTGTAGAAGGAGCTTGTTATGCGGAAAGCACAAGCATAAATTAATAATTGATAAACATTAAACCGATATTACGTATGTTGTAATAATTTTATATAATATAAAGCTATCTAATGGGGCAGACGTAGAGCCGCAGCCAGGTGTGCAGAGTGCAATAATAACGAATGAGAAACGAGGAGCTCTCCGCGGCGAATCTCGATCCACGTACGTTTGTATCGCCAAATTCAAGTGCGGCCTTACATAATCGTGCAATTTTGCCGAACACTATATTGCTACCATTAATCTTCTTAAAACCAAAGCGAGTCCACGCATGCACGCGCGCGCGCTCCCACACACACACATTACGCGATTAGTTCTTGCTTTAAAAATGATCCGAGCAATCTCCCTGCGCATACTTAAATATTTATGGCCATCGTAAATCCGTGCACGTTACTCGTACCGATTATAAGAACTGTAAAACACTCGTGTGTTTCACGATTTACTCGACCTCCAAATATTTTACTTCCCACCACGACCAATTTTCTCATTTTTATAAGAAAAGAACAAAAAAATACTTGACACTGCATAAGTATAAACTGTAATATATTTAGAGGGATGAAGAGAAAAACAAGTAAAAATATTGACTGTATTGCAAGAGGAGGAGTGGTGGTGGTGGATTGGTTGGATGTTCGAAATAAACATGCTTTATTAAAGTGGATGTCCTTTACATTAATAAGCTTAAATTCTCTCTGTCTTGAAAAATATCATTTTTACGTTCATATTCTTTTATCATTAAACTATATATATATATATATCATTCTTAAAGTATATGCATTTGTCATTGCAGTATTGACGTAAGCTTGACAATGACAAATCCGCTTTAGAGAAAATCGTTAATTATAAAAGAAAGTTATTTATAAATCAGTCTTTCAAACTTTAAACACGTTCATAATTCATTTACTATGGCTTTCATTGCAATCCTTCAAAACTATCAAACTTTACCAACTTAATTTATCCACTATTAGTTATAAAACGGAGTTTAAATAGGTTTGTACTTTCTATGCACACCAATAACTACCATCGGGTACCAATTTCAGTAAAAAATTTAACTATAAAATTATATAATTGTTCAGGCATCAACAGGGGTTTAACGATATTACTATAGATAAATAAACTAATATATCTGTATATTAACTTTTGTATATTGTAATTTTTCAGTTCTCACTATAGTTTATATAATTTCTATGTAGAACTATATCTCTGTAATGTGCTAGTATGATAATTATTATTTTGTACGTCATGTCTTTTGAAAGGAAAAACTGGAAAGACTTTTAAAGTTTGAAATTAGCAAACGAAGGTAATTATAAATCATTTAATTATAGTCATATACATTTAAGAGAATGGGGGTAGTAACATTTTTTAGGTTACGATAATTAAGAAATAGATTGCTGAGAGAAGTGACCTTATTAATATGTATACGAAATGTTCAATCCTTTCGGTGCTTACGTGTTAACGACTCGGGGATCTGCACACACATATACCTCTATTTCTACTTTCTCTCTCTCTCTCTCTCTCTAAATATATATGTATATATATATGAATATATATTTATACGTACAAACATATATTTATCCTAATTGAAATTGGTTTCTGGAATACCCGACTTACTCGCAGGTCTCACGCGCGCACGTCCACACAACTGCACACGTACGTAAATGTTTATTAGTGTTTACTGTAGCTTCATTTCCGATTGGCCCGAGGCGTTTCATTAACGGCGAGCACAGTCCAACGTCTCCGAAATAACTCCACATCCCGTAGGAGGTTTATTTGACACGAATAAAAATCTGTTTGTACGAGAGAGCACGTCTCAAAAACGTGTCTCGTTCAAACGAGACTTGGCTTTCCACTGGCAGTTTCATCAACGTTTTTCACCCGCTTATTTTCAGCTAATAAAATCTTTTATTAATCCCATTGGAAGTACGAAGCTCTGCTTAAAAGAAAAGGAAAAAAAAAGAAAACTTTATAAAGTGTCAGTAAACGATATCTCAGACTTTAACTGAGCCATTTGAAATTGCATAGGAATAAATAGAGTTATAGGATGTCACGGGGGGAACAATGGTCTGAAAGAGAAAAGCACGAAATTTATTTTTCTTCTCAATTAAAGTATGATTTAGATGCAAAATTGGTAGGTACTTTATATTGTCTTATAAAAAAATGTTTGTCTATTTCCATTACTTGTACATGTATATGATATCTTTGAAAAGGCTAATGACCTACTGAGAATAAGTCTACTGTGTACTCTGTACTATAATGGTATAGACAGCAAACTGCAGTCTAGAGAGTGAAAGAGGGCACGAGGGGTAATACAAATGTACGTCGAAATGTCATGTGTGCCTGAATGATGAATGTACATGCTACGGCTATTATCGGCTTCGATAGAAGCTCGCGCAGCATACTGCATAGGGATCAAATCCGATAGACTAATGCAAAAGCTTTTTGGGGAAGCTACCTTTCGCGTGCTAAATATAAACCGATTCTGTTATTTCCTCGTGTAAATATGCAAATATCGTTTGTCACACATACACACGCCAATCTAAATATAATTCAATTGAGATTATATTCATCAAATCCAGCAATTGGGTCAAATGAATGGATTAGGCGAATATGAAAATTGTGTGTATGGGCGTCAGTCAGGTGATTAGACGATATACTATTTGCATTAGAATTCTCACGTAAAGTATCAGGCCTTGCCGTATATGTTACGTATACATGGATACGACGCGTTACTGGAACGAACGAACCTAGTCCGTACGTAATTTCTTACATTTCGATATTACTCGCGAGTATACTACGTCGCAATTTGACCAATGGTTTACCAGCTTATAGCTATATGTATACACGTAAGAAAAGACATGCGTTAAAATTTCTACGATTGGTGGAGTGTCTGGCACGCGTGCGCCTTTGACGCCGGGGTAAAAATAAATTACGACCTGTGTGAATTCTGGATTGATCCGTCGGATTTCTGGAGAGAGCAGTCAGCTGTATATGTATAGGTACCCGGCAGCCAGGCACATTACAGGAAGACGCCGAGATGTGGCAGGAGGTGGGGAGGGGAGTAGGTGGAGTCCTGGTACGCGAAACCACTGATTCTCGCACGATAATCGACTATTTCCGTCCCTAAATTGTCCTTCCTGTGCATGTGGAGTGGGAGGGGAGAAGGGTCGCAGAAAATTAACCACTGGCCGAAGCCACTACTGCCTTGTCGGCGCTTTTGTGCCGAAAATGTTGAGTCGAGCTTTTAGAGAAAAGCCTTCGTTTCGCTCTATCGTCGCTTTTTATTCAGACGGCCCGAGATAAACTCTTTTCTCGCTACTATATTTCAATTCAAGAAACTTTTTACTCGCGATAGCAAAGATCAATCCAACTATCACGAGTTGACGAAAATCAGATAGATAATGCATGTCGAGCGTATAGAAGCTAGCGCGCGCAACCATGTAACTTTGGCCAATCAGACGGCTATACAAGCGGGATAATTTATGCGTAATTAGCTTGATTATCGGAGAATCGCGCATCCCCCGCCCGCCACCTTACAAAGTCTAAGAAAATCCTATATCTAATATATAGGAAGTTGCCTTTAGAGACACGTAATGTTTCAAGGCTGTACACGCAAGAAAATTACAATAAAGAGTTGCACCGTTCCAAGAATCTATCGTCTTTCACTTGGCTCTTTGTATCATCTTGTCGGATCGAATGATGCCAAGCCAACTATTAAAAATAATAATAAAAATTTGTCGAATACCTCGAATGTTTATAAGAAGGAGTTGTCTTGGATGAAAACTTGGAAGCTAGGCTCTCGGGCAGAAATGATCGAAAGACTCTTGGAGAATAACGAGGCTCTTGTACACTCGTGGGGGAAAAAGAAAGAAAGAAAAAAAAACTCTACCGTTATTCTTCTGTACTCCTAAAGTACTTCTCGATCGCTGTGAACACAGCGCATAAAATTTAGCATTAAACCGAAAGAAAAAGAGCAAACAAAACTAAATTGCTCAAACTACTGGTATAAATTTAAGCATGGTTTTACGGTTTTTGGAATATTGGAATTTCGGCAAAGTCGCTGGGTTGTGAAAAAGATACGATGTCTTTTATTGTGGTACGACGCAAGGATCGGCATGAGAAAGCACTCTCAGCGGTGGGCCGCCGCCACACGTAGAATATCTATTTTGTGTCGCTGGGGTGTACGGCGTACGCGGCTGAGTAGGGAGTGAGAGAAGGATGGTGCCACGCCACACGCCACGCCACGGCCGACGATGGAAAGGGATGGTAGAGGAAAAAGGACAAACAGCCACTCCTGCCACTCTGCTGCCGAGTGCTCGGAGAGTGCTGAGCCAGTTCTACCGGGGATTTGCTAAGACTCATCCGCCGTTTGGCGCCTTCATGACTCAGCACACGGACCTTTACATCCCTGTGTCGCAATGTCCCAATGTCCCAATGATTTCTGCCCCCAAAGTTTACACATCGCGATCATTCGAACAATTAATAGATTTTCACAGTTGGCACTTCAGTGGTCGATTGGCCGAAAACATACGCACAACGATAGGAAAGATGACACCCTGTTGCTGCGTCGACCAACGAACCACCTTAAATGGACGCACGATCAGCTTTATGTATATAGTATATATATGCAGTATTACAAACATTTCTTTCGCTCCCTCCACGAGGTTCATTAATACGAGTCAAGGGCCTATAAAGTCATAATTTAACGATTTTATTGCTCCGTGAGTAAAAGCAGCTGAGAATTATTGTTGGAGAATCCCTCCTATGTACATACACAGGCTGCACGCAAGCATCCGATCAAATGGATTTTGTCCCATTGATCTCGACTTGCGTGGAAGTTCGGCTAAACGAAATATTTAAATAGTCGGCAATTAATCAATGATAAATATTTCGCAAAGTATTGTAAATCGATTTATGAAATGGACCATGATTGATATAATGATGGTGGTATATAGGATGAGGGAGAATAGAGTGCGGAATGGATCAGCTATATAGAGATCGGTTTACTTTGGCGCGGATTAAGTGGATGGGAATGGAATAATTTATAACGATTATCTTGGAATAAAAGCATAAGTCACGCTGGAGGTAATTTCCCTGCAGTCGATGGAGGAACGTAGGGAGTATATAGTTACGGGAGAATGGCTGCTGTGTGTGTGGTGGTTGGCGATGAGGATTATTAATCGATTAACCGGATCAGGAAGTAGTGCTTTGCTCTTTATAATGGAAACGATTGTGCCACACAGTCATTTGTCCGAGAGAATGCGATGCTGCTGCAGGATAAGGTTCCTCCTTCCTTCGCTATATATGTATATATATACGTACCACACTCATTAGTCATTTTTTACCCAACTTATCAGCAGATTCATGTAACTTCCCCGTGGAATTCATTAGTCCGACTCGAGAGATATTGTTTCAAGATTTCTGAAATTTATTGCCCAAGCTTCATTACGAATAGATAAGAAGGATCGTTCGGCTCACAGCTCCCTCCCTCATTTGTCACCTTGATCACTTAATATTTAGCCCGGCATCTTCTTCGTCCTTTTCCACCTTTTGTCACTTTACTTGTACTTTCCAAATGGCGCACCTCTGTTGTTTATTCTGCTGTTTTGTTCAAACTAGCGGTGTTACTGGAAAACTTTTCCCGGATCATAAAGGCGTTTTACTGTAGGAAAAGAAAAGTTTGGGATAAATTGCTTTTCACAGTTTTCCAGTTAAATTAGAAATCGCTGTTCGTTCTGTAGGAAAATAACGATATTCCGCGAGAGCACTCGGACCCAACTGTCAGAAATATCTGGAGAATTCAGGCGGGATAGAGTGAAATGGGGCGCAGGGTGCAGTGTGCAGGGGTGTTTTTTAAAGGTTTGGGGGCTCGATAGAATTTCTTTTCGCAATGGAGTCGGTAAAACATTCGATGGAGCTCTCTCCCTCTCGTAGTTCAGCATAGCACGTCTCGCCAATACACCTTTACCGAGAGTGAGATATCCATTGTGCTCCGTTGCACCCTTCCCTCTCCCTTTCCTACCTTCTTTTGTGAAAGGCCGATCTCACAAAGAGAGTCTTGCTTCACCGACACATTCTGTTGTTGCCCGATACCTATATATACACAGAAAATGAAAGTTTAATACAGACGGGGGGAGGGGAAGGGGGGGGGGAGCCCTCTCTTTCCCTCTCAAGCGCCCGCGCGCGCGGGCATAGCTATATCCTACAAATAATAAACCATCTTGTGAGAACATTTTCAACAAGATCCCAACCGTGGCAAAGCCTCGCTAAATTTCTTCCTTCCTCAAACAATACCTACGCTTTTTGCACCCCAACGAGTAACCAAGCCAAGCATCGAGACTCTAAAAATCAACTTTGCAACATCGATGAAAGCTCTCCCGCATTACGCAAGCATGGAACAACACCGAGCGACTAAACACCTTGTATTTATATACTCCCTGCTCGCGAAAATACTGCTACACCACCGAATCGAGTATCGACCCTTCGCGCAGTAACGTCCTTATTAATTAAACTCTTCATCCAAAGAAATCCACTCTTTACCAACCAACAACCAAGTTAGCCAGCCATTTTATTACACGAATATTTCCTGAATATCTCCAACCCCTTTTACGCTGTTACCCTTTTACCCTTACGAATAAAATCTTACCAAAATATTTCAAGTATTTCCCTCGCCTAGGGAGGTAAATTTCAATTATGGACTTTTGAAATGTGGCTGAAGATAGCCAAAGTACTCGTATATAAATCAAAATCACCAAGTTTTTCGCAAGGAAACAACTTTTGTTATACCCAAGCCCAAATGGTGGTTTCAGCGTCATTGGAAGAGGAGTGAGCGACGAAAATAAATTGTTCCTCGGGGATTTTAATACCTTTTTATAAGTATCGCCGTACTTATTCGCTATTTTAATAAGTTATGAAATTAAGTCGAGTTGGTGCAAGTTACGTCCATGCAGGCGTTCAGGCGTCCGCAAGCCTCGCACACTGTCGAAACGATCATCGATCCTCCTCTTCCCTTAAGTGTGCCGGGCATCCATTGCTCTCTCACGACTATAATCATTCGCTTGGGACCTAGGTTAGTCGTCAATTGAGCCAGTGCGTAAGATGGTTCAACGTTGGAATGGACGGACTCGCACGAACGCACGCACGCCAACAACTCGCCGTCTCGATTATATAAGAAAAAACTGTCAAACTGTGAAAGAGTCGAGGAAAATCAAATCGTCTCTCATCGGCCTCTTCGATATCGCAGATTCCACTCTACCTTCTCAATGAGTATAAAAAATACTCTTATTCTCTATCGGAAAATTTATATATGAGAAGAATATTCAGTCAGATTAAAGTCAAAGTAACGAGTAAGATAAATGTGTGATGTATATAGATACATAAATATAGAAGCGCGAGTATACTATACACTGTTTATATCCTGTATTTGGCTTATAGAAGTCCTGCGTAAAAATCCACTTAGAAAAAGGGTCGTGGAGGAGGAAAATGGTAAAGTTGATAGTGAAATATGTTGATTGCGCGTTTATATTTGCGTGTACCGTATTTTCCTGGCTTTTTCGTTTTCATCGTCGATTTGTTCCGGGCGGAGCATCCCGGCGTGGCTGGGCTGCGGGGCTGCTGGGCTTTGTTGTACGACAACAACACGTGTAGCTGAGTTTTTTATCAGGCAGAAAGCCCGACGCGCGCGCGCGCGCCCGCGTTCGTAACGTTTAGGTAAACCATTTATCCGTCAGACTGGCAAACGTGATTCGAATCGTGTCCACCAGCGGCATGCTGTGACTCGAATCCTGTCCAATGCAGTGTACCGTGCGTCCCTATACTGTCACGAGTCTCTACTTGGCATCGTTCGATTCAACTGGAGTTGGACTAATGCTCTATGAAATGCAATGCTTCAAACTCTTGCACCTTCCTCTGCTCCAATTTGCAAACGATCAAGATGAGCTTTCAGTCTCGTCCGTTCATTCTGCACGCGACCAAAGCAACCAATTTTACTCCACAATTTCCCCCCTGTTTACCAAACAGAGAGACACCCTCCTCGATTATTTGCCTCACGCGATAAATTCTCCTCGTCTCTTATCACGAATCAAACTGAAATTTAACCAAAAAATTAATTATCCATCAATCACGGTTTGTTTCATCATGACACTGAATCAAAATTCATCTGGAAGAAGTATCGACAGGCCGAATTGTATTTTTTGTTCGGATAAAAATTATGCAAATTATATTGTCAATAATTTCGCCCTTATTTACCAAATAAAGAGACACCGTCCATCATTTGCCAACTGTAGGATGTGTGCGCGTGTGTGTGTGTGTGCAGGACTCTAATTATTGGCCTTATCATAGATCAGTCTGTGGAATGTAATGACAAAAATCAAGTATCGATCAATCACGGGTCGATCATGATATCCGACATTCTAAAAGGACGAGCATAGGTATACGCAGAGTTTTAACATTGGCAGATTGTATATTATTGCTTGGTTAAATAAATAGGTTGAAATTACGTAAATAATAAGTATAAATTATCCTCCTGATGTCATAGCAATGAAAATGTTCAGTGATATTTTTTGGTTGTTTTCTCAGGGAGATAATATCTGGAGAGAGGATTTTTGTAAAACGATCAATGGAGAGATTTTGAAGGATGCAAGATAGTACTGCGGTCTCTCTTCATTAGCCAGGTTTATTCGTGCTTTGGATCGGGATTTCCAACGTTTCGCATGCGGCTTGCGCACGATTAGTCGGTGATTTACCGAATCAGCATGCGCACTCTGCCGATAGTATACCCCTATAAGCCTCGTAACGACGGCTCTAAGCTGTGCTTGCACGCCTCTTGGAAATTCCAGATGCAGTCCTGCGGTGGCCCAATCATTATTACTGCGGTTCACATCTGTTTCGACCAATGGTCATCAACAATTTCCATTGAATCTCTTCACATCCACTTATACCTTCATCGCGAAGCCCTCCAAAACTGAATAAACTTCTTTTCTCTCCTCGTCCACCAATCGCTCTCGACGCGAGCAAACATTTTCAAATTTTAACCATTCTCGCACATTAATCCAATTATCCCACTTTCAAATCGAGACTCGAACCAACTATTTTTAATATCATAAAAAGCATAGCAGGCGCGCGCTGCTTCAACGAGAAAAGATTCGAGTAAAACCATTTTTACATTCGGTATTTTGAAAGTGCAAAGGCTAAAGTGCTGCGCGAAAAGCTTTTCGCTTTAACTTTTTTATTTCTCTCTTTTCTCTTTTCAAACTGAGTGGAAATAGTCTGGAGAGTTTAACTGGCATTTTCGAACATTGAGGCCGTGTTGCCAAAATTCAGCCTTCCCATAAAAGAATTATTACTTACCGTTATTATTGTATAGCGCGGCATCAATAAGTGGCGTCGTGCCTCATGCTTTAAGGTTATGACGCCAGCATATCTGTGTGAAAACAGATTTTTCTATGACATTGCGTAGCGTATAAAAGCGGGACATGTGTCCGCGCGGTGCATCGGTATAATTTTTACATTGACCAGAGTTTTGGGAAAAACTGCCACCCCATCTTAGCAGCAAGGCTCGGCGCAATTACACTTTGATCCTTTAACCTTAATCGTTATCTATCCATCCCTTATCAATATCGTAGTTGGATGTATGTCTGTATCATTCTCGTTTTACTATAGATAAAAGCAAATGTAATCCTCCCGCATATATGTATTAAAAATTACGCAAAGTCTCAACGTTAATAAGATTTTTCATTAAACTATTCGGTTTTGTTGGAATTTAGTTTCATGAAGGAAAGAAGCCTGGTTTTCAACCGCATCTGATAAGATTTTAAGCTAATGTTATCTTTGTTCCACCATTCCTGTTAGCCTCCAGTATCAAACTTTTACATCAAAATACTCTTAGTAATAATTAATTAACGTTGGTAACTGCGCAATGATTTTACGGTCGAGTGAACGCGCAGTTTCATTTTCAACCCCGAGAATTTGAATAATTAGAAGCTCGCCTGGCATCATTTTTTAATGGAATTTATAGCTAGAGCAATATAACTGCCGGATGAAGCATATCCAAAAATTCAACCTTATCATTGATATAGCGTGCAAAGGGAAATAAGTGTAATAATAGGTATGGGCCGGGAAGGAAGAAAGAAAGGAAAAGAAGCTCGAATGAGATTAGATTGTTGAAAGGTTGGTCGAATAAGAGGGAAGGATATAAAAGGGTGAAAAAGGGAGGAGAAGCCAAGTTGAATTAGGAACGGAGAAGTTGGACTATGAGGTTTGTAATTCATATTAAAGTCTCGAAGGACAAAGCAATCAAGTCAGGCTTCGTCTGGTCGTCTCGTCTCGTCTCGTCTCGTCTGGTTTTGCCCGGATCGCGTGGACCTTCGAGAGAGATAGAGAGAGAGGGAGAGAGAGCGCAGCATCGAATTAAACTTACAGATCCGTCGGGTGCACAAAGGCCCTTGAAAACCGCCAGAGGCTGGTCCGGATAGCGGATCAAATGAAAGGAAAATATTGTATTTTTTACGAGACCTTTGGCTGGCGTGCGCGCCCGAAGCCGGAAGTCGCAGGGTGGAACACTTGCCAGGTGGGGCTAAAAATGACGAGGGAGGGACGAGGGGAGAGAGGAAAGGGGGAAGGGAATGGATCAAGGGAGAAATACATGTTGACCGAGCGGAAACGATCAGATGAATGCGTCTACCAGATCCGCAAGAGTTTTCAGTATTTTATTACCACGTGCAAAAAGCTTCTTTGCCAGTTTCCACGCTGTGCACATATATACATATATATATATGGTAGGTATATAGCTGTGCGTGTGCCCCTGTGTATCTGTGAGAGAGAGAGAGAGAGAGAGAGAGAGAGAGAGAGTAAGAGCGCGCGCCTGGCCGCGTCGTTCAGAGGAAATGGGAATCTGTAATGAAAATGCAAATCTCGTGCTACCTCGTGAAGTTTCCGGCCTTTGAATGTTTGAACAACGAGTCCTCTACTAAACCAAGCTTGATAGTCTTCGTCGATTTATTGCATTTGAGATGGTTTCACCCTGAACGAGGGGGAGGATTGGATACCAGCAGTCTGCCTCCCTGCTGCTTGCTGCCTGCTACCGAGGAATGCTAATCCTTTTAAACTTGTATCGCGACTGCCTTATCAAAAATCAACACTGCCAATTAGATGCTCGGTACCTGAGTTAACCCGCAAGTTGGAGCGCGCGACGCTATCTTTCAACATGTTTTTTCTTCTCCTATACCTATATGTATAGCTGCGTAAACTTAAAATCTATAACTATTATGAAAGGCGCGAGGCACGTACAGTCCTTGACGTTTTCTTGCATAAACTTTTAGAGATTTTTAGGGGTCATTAAAAATGCGGTATAGACCAGTTGAAAAATAAATCCCTTCACAGAAGCAATTTTCTCCTCAATACCTATTACATATGTAAGAGTTGACAAACTACAACGACTTCGGAGTCAAACTTTCGATCATTCAAACAATTTCGAGTTGGGGTTATTGTTCAAGTTTATCGCTGCTGACGTTTCACTGTATTCGAGAGAGTTTTAATGCGAATGTGTGCCGGTAGGCCAGCAAACAAAACAGGGATGATACTACGATCCTTCGAGATGCGTATCGACATGCTCCCATTAGAAATCGATGCTTAATATGAGGTACGTTGTAGTCGAGGCAAGAATAGCTAAGATAGAGCAGTCTTCGACTCGAATTTTAGAATCCTTCGGCGCTGCTCTCGGGTAGCAATAGCCCCGGTGAGAGACAGTTGGTCAAACTTTCGTCAGTTTGCACAGCGAGTGTTCTATATTCAATTATAAAACTCGATTGCATGGTGCAGTGGAAAAGCAATTCCGAATGGAGAATAAAAGAAAGAGAAGTGTCTTTATAAGAGCTAGTGTTTTATCAGATTGATCAATAAATTGCTGTTAATAAAATTGCATTGGTATAACGATAGGAGGAATGATCCTGGATATACATTCGGCATATCGATGATGCACGAATAATAGTAAGGTGGAAATTTGAAAATTGCAGAAGAAATTTTTGACCAATCAATTTTAGACTTTTGTAATTTGCTATAGATAGATTTTATAGGATTATTGCAGCTGCTCGACTACAGTCATCGGTCGATCAATGGAACATTGTTTCAAAGTTGCATGACGAGGAAACATGGAAGGTGCGAAAAATGTTAGATAGACTAATGATGCTTGATTAAGATGTAATCGCGATAGTTATTAGAAAGGTTCGCGCTCGCGTGCCTGAGGTTATTAGAAGCAAGTTTGGCAGGCCCGGCGAAGAGTTAACTAGATTCAGGCTTCTATAGGCTTCTAGCCCGCGCCTCTCGCGGTTCGATTTGCACGTCGCGTCAAACTTTTCGCCATTCCTCTATACCTGTACAAGTCTATCTCTATATGGACTCGTCTATCTTATTTCTTTAAAAGGAAACATTACACTAAACCTAAGCCCCCCGTACACGTTCCTCTGACGAATTTCTCAATGGCGCCATATCAACATTTGTCAACGAATATATATATCGTTTGTGTAGATCGATCGTTAAACGCGATTCCAAGTATATGTCTATAATGATACACCTGTATAGACCTAATTGAAAAAGTCTTCGTATATGTCTAGCGTACATTTGAATAAAAAACTCATTTAACCATATGTATATATAATAAGGCGATTGCGTAACTGTAGAATGTTTGGTTCGAGCTTCCCACTTTCGGATACATGAAATTATATTTTAAATAGCCCAAAGCGTGTGCTTTGCGAAGACTACGCCGGCATCCTGATTATGAGGATACGTGTGCGTGTGTGCCGAACTCGCGCAGAATGCAGACTATCCACCAGCTGACAAAACTGGAAGACCTTGGTGCGTCCTTCCCTTTGATGCTTCGCCAACCTGATCAAGAATGAGTTTCTTTTTCCCACAGCAACCTGTGTGCCTGCATGGTTGCCTTTCCGACTACCACCGTCACCTCATCCATGTACCTGTGTATAGGTATATTTTATATATATATACCACAAGTTTATCAAACTTTTATATGATATAGAAGCACCCATAAAACCTACTAATCTTTAATTATAATCTAAGAAAATTAAAGTAATATAGCTACCGAGTCTTTTGGCCATTCAACTCCATGTTTTTTCCCTGACGAATTTCGCTAGGTAAATTCACAATTCGAAATTCTGATTATCCTACGTATAAATGTATATGTACATGGCATGATTCAAGGTCTCAATTATTTTTAATGTTCAGCTATGCCATTAAACAAGTACCTATCACAGCGCGATCCTATCGAGGCAAGATTACCGTAACTGCTGAGCCACGCGCGTAATCGCAAATTTTCCTACCAGCAGCGCACTAAATCATACACGTTACGTTCGCCTGGGATTTAAATTTCGCTTTTAGCCTACGTATGTAGTATATATACATATATGGGTACGATTGAGTTTAAAGGAATTATTGCGAAATTTCATTACACCTGCGGGATCGCGCGTCGACAATTTTGTATAAAACGAATGTGCCAAGTAGGAGATTTTCACATATCAGTAATTTCCTACGTAGCACGGTAGTCGCCAATTTGGCAAGTAATAGTCGTAATAACAATTACGAGTGTTATTTCCAGGGACATGTAGCAAAGTTTTAGGGGATTAGCATAAAAACATGGGATTTGCAGGGTATAATTGGTTGGATCGATTGGAAAGGGTCGTCGATCGGCATGTTGCAGCTTTGGAGGTTGGACGCGATGTCGTGGGTTATATTATGGCCGCAAAATACTTTGGCGTAGGTTCTAGCTGGAAGGTACATGTATGTATTTATAAATATTGGTGTAAGAAATTGTAGTGCAGTCAGTCGTGCGAAGCGAATAAAGAGAACTGGTACGGCTGATGGAAAAGGAAGCTCCACGGTGCGTGCGACGCGACGGCGGCGGCGGACGGAAAGTGACGCGCGTGGCTGTCTGTCCGTGGCCCCCGTGGCCTGCCTGTGCCGTGCTGCGCTGCGGTGGCATCGGCATGGCATCGTGGATGGACGTGGTGGTGTGGTGTGTCAGCCAGCCATTCCCTCGGTCGAGTTCGTTGATGCTCGGCTCGTTTCGGAAGCCAAGGCACCGTGGTATGTATATATACTATATGTACATACTACTAGAGTTGGGTCGGTCGACTCGTTCGTTCCGTACCCGTTACTACACTACCAGCCAGCGCAGCCAGCTCAGCGCCCTCGTCGCTCCCCCCCTCCCTCGCGTCGGTCGTCCCCAACAGCTCCTCGTCGAGGAGCGGCGTGGCGCGGCGCTGCGCAGACCAGTCACTCGTCGAGTCCACCGAGGCACGGAGGAAAGGCAGAGTCCACCCACCCACAGGCCACGGAGTCAGTACTCGACCGACCGACAGAGTTCGGTCATTCAGCCAGAGACTGTCGGCAGCGAAGCCAGTGCTCCAGCTCCACCGGACGCGAGCGCGTGCGAAACCCCGTTCTGCGCTCACTTTTCTCCTCCTCCTCCTCCTCCTTCTCCTCCTCCTCCTAGTTCTTCTCACACTTTGCTACCACAAATTACACATTAAACATTCTTCCCCTCGTACTTTATTCTCATTATTTTTCTTCCTCGCCTGGTTCGCTGCCATTCAACTCTGTGGCACGTGTGCAGCTTTTTGCCAAACTCTTCATCAGCTACGAGTCGGTGCAACCAACGTACGTGTCTTAGCTTTGTGCGAAACGCTTTACGAAACCTTTGCTCCGAGAGTGAATATATATATAAGAAAAGTCCAGCATCGTTCCACTGGCAAGAAAGATTGTGGGAATCTCATTGCAGCGTGGCATATCCGGAGTGAAAGTGGAGCGAGAATAGAGCGGAGGATCGACGATCCAACGGTGGGACTTGCCAGAGCAGATTTTTCCTCACTCGAAGAGGGGAGAGAAAAGAGGAGAGGCGCGCGTGCTAGTGGATTGTATCGTGCATGGTTTAAAGGTCGATGGGAAGAAAGTAGTACCTATATGCTTCGAGTTGGCACACGAAGCTGGTACTCGCAACGGTCCCACGTAGAACAGTGAATGCACTCGCGCGCGGACAATTAGAGGAGTAGCCGTCGCAGCGCGCTCTTTCACGCGGCGCGTTCCAACCAGCCGCAGCCGCAGCCAGAGCCGCAGCCATAGCCACTCCCGTTGAAATTCCCTCGTTCGACGACGATGACGATTCGATCGATGTTGTACGAAAGTTTGTAAAAATTAGCGCAACATGAGGAGCGATTTCGCTTAAAAGTGGAACAGGGAGAGAGAGGGAGCACGTGGTGCGTGGTGGGTGGTACACTGGTTCCCGTGCGGAAGCTGCCGTTAGAAAAGGATATTCGAAAAATATCCGCGCCGGTGGCGGCGCGGCGCGGCGCCCCAGCCTTTCCTCCATCCATACCAGTGTTGCTCCATCGGCCCATCGCCCTTCTACTGGTGCAAAGCACAACCGCCGCAGGCCACACGGTGACACGTCCAGCGAATATAGCTGTTGCCGAGTGCTGCCTCTGCCACGACCTACGCCATCCAAATCGGACGCTTCCGCTCTTCTTGCCCGTCGGACATTCACGGATATCTCGCCACACACATACACCTTCTATCGCTCTACATTTCCAAAAACGAAACATCTCTCTCTCTCTCTCTCTCTCTCGTTCAGCGAAACGTGATCCGTTCGCTAATATGATCCGCACTACCCAGTAAAAATGACGCTACGCGAATCTGCAATTTCATATCACTTTCAAAATATCGTCGAATGAAGCATTCGATACACCTAGAAGACTGACGATTCATTTCCTATAATGAAATAGAGAAGAAAAAACTTTTGACAATTTAAAAAGTTTCAATTCTCATATTTGAATACATCCTCCAGAATAATTTGTCGTATCAATTGCTGCCAGAAATATTATATATCTTACGCGTGCACAGAGATAGTTATTTCTATAAGAATATTTGAAAAGGACGAATAAACGAATGTTCGTTTCTTTCTAAAAGAAAGCGCAGCTTTTAGCATTGTATCTTAATAAGCGTGCGATCCAAATGGAATAATGCAATTTTAACATATCGACGAGTTTTGGGATGCGTATCGTATGCGAGCGAACGGCTGACGAAGCTCGATTGCCAATGGAGATAAGTGAGAGGAGCTGCAGTTTTAATAAATCTCTAAATTACTCTAAACAGGAAGTGTAGTGGACGGAATAACAAGACTAAAATTTTTTGTCAACGTGGAATGTCGGAAGGCTGAGGGAACACTCTCCTCTGGACACCAGGGAATAAGCAGTGGAATAGACTTGGTCAATCGTTCGGCATTTAAACCTTCAGTTTTCCACAGCCAAAGGTACATACCACGTACAACGGCCAGTACAGTGAAATATACGCATATAGACGTATAATCTCAAGCGTGATATCATACAACGAGTGTTTGTGCGTTATCGCTAGATATATTTCTCAGTGAACGTTCAGTGTGCAATTTAACAGTTACATACATACGGCTGAGAATTTCATCGAGCTCCCCCTCTCTCGTCTCGTCCTCTTTACGCACGAGCCCGAAAGAACGGAGAAAACACCGATTACTTATTTCCTCTCGTACAAGCGTGCAATATATATTGTTCTTCCCTATTCGTCTTTCCAAAAACAGAGTAAACAATACTACTTTGAAAAAGAGCTCAACGTGCTGTGATAAAATCTGTGATATTGCGCGTTTTACAAATCAATTTCGAGCTGTCCGTCGTTCGGCTCGTTTTTCATTCGTGCATCAACACATAGGTAAGTCTAATTGCAACGTTTCAGGATATTTTACACGTGTCTGGTTTTCAAGGCAACACTAACGAGTTCACGTTGCGCGCGTTTCTCTCCGTAATCCTATACTTTTGCCACTTTATTCGTCATCGAATAACATCGATCTTGGCTCGAATCCAAATTGACCATCGACCTTGCGATGTCTATAGTGATTTTAATTATCTTTTTGAGCAGTGACATTTTTCTCACTATATCGTCATTTACTTTGTGGAACAATTATTTCATCTATGGGATAAAGCACTTGTCGATAAGTGAAACGTCGCAGAGCGGCGGTTGTTTCCCTGATCATTTCATTGATAAAAGCAAGGAAGCTAGAGCATCGAGAGAGAGAGAGAGAGATAGGAGATACATAAAACACGGAATAATTAGATTATCATCCTTTCCTTCCTTCCAATAAAACTCAGATGAAAAGGTTAAAGGTTCAGCCAAGTAATATGTTCGGCAGAATATACATATATGGTGGTGTAGCAGCGTGAATTCGTAAGGCGGCAACTGTTTGCATCTTTTAGAAGAAAATATTTTTAGTGGTTGGTCGCACATGTGGGGGCACCAACTGGGGTCGATGAACCTGAAGAAGGTTGCCCAAGGCCGTCACCATCTATTTATAGCGCAACCGTAACGAGGTAGACATTCGTTGAGAATCTTGTTCATATAGATTCCCAATGAAAGCGTATACGTGCTGCAGGAAGGAAAGACTTACACATATAAACATACCATCCCCGTTTCTCATATGTGCAATTATGGCAAAAAAATACACGTTTTTAGCTGCCTACGAGTCCCTATATATATATTCATACCGTGTGCAATCATTTTCCTTGCAAAAGTAGAAAAAAAAAGAGAAGAAGCATTAGGTATATAATTATTTAATTAATATATGTAAAATCAGAGAGGTTCATCTCCTAAGCCCCCGTGTTCAGTTCAGATCATTCTTGTGGAATTTTCTTAAAGTACCAATAATAACACTAGTGCCGAAAATAATATATCTTTTAATTCTATCTTCGTAGAAATTTTTAACGAATGCATCACTGCATGACTATATACATATAGGTAATGGAGTAGCCTGATTTTTGGATCATTGTTTTAATTGGTCCACCGATGACACCGATATACCTTCACCGGTACTCGCCCTTCGCGTACAGTCAAACGCATTATGTGTGTTACTTTGTATAAGTATAGGAAAAACCTCCAACCAAAATGTAGAAAGGTGAAAATAGATAGCACTAGCAGAGAAAGAGAGAGAGCATACGTGTACACTATTCTTGCCTCAATGTCATTGTGTTCGACTGCACCAAGCGAATCAGACATTTCTAGTTTCAAACAGTTGAAAAGCCAGCTTCGTCCCCTGTAAAGATATACTATTCAACTGTTAATCATTTTTTCGTCGAGCGCTGTTTAGTTACTACGCGAATAAACAGAACAAATTTTACATGAAGAGTACTTAAGAAGCCCTATTATATCGTTTTGAAAAAATTAACAACATTTATATTTCTGCAACTTCAGAGAGAGAGAGAGGGAGAGAGAGAGAGCAGATCCGTTAAAATTAGAAATATTAGCCGCGAGATACATTTATTAGCAAAAATTTTAAAAGTGTTTATTTTCTTATTTAAAAATTTTTTTAAACAGTTCAAAGTCCTGTTTTGTCGGATTCTCGTCGAAATAAACAAATAATAGCTGAAAAAGCTGCCATAGTTACAGCACTTACACAGCTTCTCTCTTTATAAAAATCATCAGAATTAGAAAGAGTAAGAGAAGAATAATGAAATAAAATCAAGATTTGTGTGATTTGAATTTGGTTAAGCTATATTTAAAAATAATATTACTCATATTACAGACATTCCGAGCTTGTTTAAAACGAACCTAAAATTCTAGTGTGTCGAGAAACGTATATACGCGTATTCGGTGCCTTGTTCGTGCACCAGTATACATATAGGACATAGCTTATTATTTTACTACTTAACGCGAAACTATTATCGAGCTTGCTGACACATGAAGAAACGAAGCGAAAGATTATCCGACGCTCAAATGTAGCATGGATTATGACTCTCAGCCGAACGCGCGCATGACCTTCTAAAAAAAAAAACTATATTATTGCATACAGATTGAATTTCTTCTTATAATTATTGTAGATCGTCCAATCTAAGATACTATCGATTCAAACAAGGAGATCGGTTTCTTTAATTGGATCGCGAACCGAGATCGAATCCCCTAATTGTCTACATAAACATTTTGTATATCCCATGTTTTTGTTACCACCGATAAATAAATTGTTTATTTTTTGGTAGAATGTTTTCATCACATTCACACTTTGTTCTTTTGGTTAAAATATCCTTAATTCCATAAATAGCGCGTAAGTGATCCAAATTTAGCTACCCTCGCCTATTACTTTGACTATTTGTAACATTACAAAAACAGATAACAGATTGAATTTCCGTAATATATATATAAGTTTAAAATTACTGATATTCGGATAAACTATAAACACACGTACTGCAGCCACTCAGTGTGCTATAAAAACGTAGTAAAATGCATAATTTTACACACAAATGTGTTATTAGTAATTAGTGTGTTACTTTACACGCAAAAATATGCGCAATTGACACGCTTATGAATAAAATTATCCAACAATGCAGTTAAATGAGTCGTAAAGCGGTTACTTTAGAAACATAAAGAATTCCATAGCGAACCCATAAACAACAAGGATTAAGCGTGCAGATGTGACGTTTCAGCGATGAGCATGAGCTATCCTAGATTTTAATTAGGAAAAAGGAATGTACGTGTGAAAAGTATGCATTAGTTGTACTCGATATTGATATATATGTAGATATAGATATATAAACAGTGCGTGCCATCTCACATACGCTTTGAAAAGTATTAGAAACTTATTCTATATTTATAAATGTGCGTGCGTCGTAATCAAGTATTTAGTAGCAATTATACAACCGTATATGAAAAACTAGAAAAGCTACAAATAAAAAGCATGAAATTTTTTTAATTGGGGCGTGCCAAGGCTAATGATTATCTGCAAATTCGGAGAAGCAAATTATTGTAAATTAATGTTGCAAATTAATATAGCTAAAAGTTAAAGAGAGAAACTGCTTTCTGGCTTATCGAGGCAATGTATTCTATTTGATAATATTCACTATAGGACTATTTTATACTTTGCATCACTTAAGCATGCACAAGGTGTAAATACCTGTAAAAGATTTCCTCTCGGTAAATATCCAGCGTTCATGATGTGTAATAGGAAACATTACACGTAAAACTTTTTGGGTGTGATGCGGCTAGCCTGCAATAAGTCACGATAGCATTATCCGCCAAATATTCTGGCTGCTTCATCACAACAGAGCGTATATATATATATATATATATATGTGTGTGTGTGTGCGTATGTTATATACACGTACGTAGCGCAACACCCCGCACATTTGTGGCTACATTTCCATGAAAGTTTCGTGGAAAGTCGCGCGGATATAGTCGCGGATATTGTTATGCACTTTGGACGCGCAAGGGGAGAATCCCAAATATACAATATATATATATATATACAATAGAATTAGAGGGAGAGAGAGAGAACGAGGTATTTGAAAATGCAGATGTCTGTCCCGCGTGGACAGAGGTAGCTGGAGGGCTAGCCCTTTTCCAAGATCCTGCGCTCACTGTAAAAATAAAATCAACCATCGTAAATTCCGAGGGAAGGAGTTAAAGCGAGCTGCGCGCGCGAACGCTACTAAAAAATCTCTCCCGCCGCCGCTAAATGCGTGACTCTCGCGGAGTTTCAGCTTTCAAGTATATTCGGTGCACGTACAAATCCACGTACAAGATATAGTCTCGGCATACTATCCGCTTTGCGCTAACCAAAGTGGGAGGGGGAGCAGGAGGACGGGCGGCTCGATCTCTATATTATGCAACGCAAGGGCCTTTTTTTTCTTCTTCTTCAAACTGCGTATACATTGAAAAAGTTGCCCCATGTGGAGCCGAAAATTTAAATTGCCCAGCGTGGTACATGTATGTACTAACGTCTCTCTCGTATGTACGCAACTTATTTATATGCTTCTCGCTCTACGAGGAGACGTGCATTATCTGTATATATGGGCTACCAGCCAAACCATCCAATTCATCCGTTCGTTCGGTGCGACCTTGCGCACATGTATGTACGCTAGAGCGTCCCTTTTATAATATCTAGCTAAATGCATTATGCAGAGGTCTCAAGCCCGATAGCTGTGCTATCGAGGAGCCAAGAGCCGCGCGAACGCCCTTAAACGCTAAAATGGCTAAATGGTATATGTATGTACACACGCCTCTCGGAAAAGTGTGTGTAACCTTAACGAGAGGGTATTGCTGCTGCTGTTGCTACCTAAATTATAAGCATCTAACAAACTTGGATTCACCGGGCGAAGAAAAAACTCACGCTAAACGATCCTATATGTATACTTTCCCGAAGAAAAACTTTCCAAGCTTTCGAAAGTATAATGCTGCTGCTTCTGCTCCCGAGTGTTTCCGAGGGCTGCCGAGTGCTGCCGCGAGAGTGCTACACCTCGCCTCTCGAGTCGCGATCACTTTGCATACATGTCTCGATATATGCTAATTTATCTAATGCTTGTAAAGCTTCAACAACTGCCAAGTTATTGTTCTCACTGTCATCGCGACAACGACTCATCTGCCATTAATTATTTATTTTTGAAAAAAAAGAAAAATCCAGCAAATTGATTTTTTGAATTCTTTCTTGCTTTTGATGAGAAGGTGGCTCCTCCACGTTCAACTTTTTAGTAGAAAATATTTCTCTGTACACTTACAAACAACTGATGTTTCAAATAAATGATCCCGGCCTCCGATTTAAGTTATAAAAACGGCCCGATCAAAGTAAGACGACAGATTTATGCGCTAGGGGGGCTCCTCCGATGAGATTTCACGCCTATCGTCTCTCTCCCTCTCATTCCAACGGCAATGTAGACCTATTTGACTTTTCTTTCTTTCTCCCTTTCTTTTCAATAAATATAAATTCTATTTTATTGTGAGTTAGACCAACTCAAACATATTTGCGAGCTATTTTTTTACTTTAATGGTAAGAAATCTTAGTTGGAGACAGCTTGAGCTTTTGGAAATTTGGCAGCAATCGCGCTTATATATATATATATATATATATATATATATATATATATATAGCTTTTTGTACATTGCGAATCTGCTTGATACACCCTAGTTGAACTTTTGCTTCTTATATTGTTTTTTCTTAGGTACTTGTAATACAATTATATAGATATAATGTTATAACTACATTATGTAACTCTTTATACCATTCAAAGTTATAAAATTATCTCGGAAAACTAAATAGTATCTGGTCGCTGACTGTTTCATATTTGATAAGGTATCTGGCTAATAGCTATTGTCGCGTTTCCCTTGCCTCTCGAGAACCAGCAGACAGATATCGTTTTACAGTGGGAAAAATGTTTGACGCTCGCTACTAACAAAACTCTTTCATTGTTTTCTTTTATTCGTTCAATTTTAATATATATAAATATCTGTGCGATATCTCTTGTTTCTTCGTCCTCTTCTTTGAGCAAGGTACGCCGTGAAATTAGTTACACGTCGCTTCATATAAATGTGGAAGGAAGCTGGTGGAACGCGTGAGAACTTTTCCAATCATGCCACAGGTAAATTTAGAGAATCTTGATAGTGTCGGTATAATATGAGTTTGGCGGCAAATATAATAGCGAATTACCAAAAGTCAAATATAAAATACAATTAAAAACTATGTTAGTTTTGGAAAGTTTACTTTATCCAACCTAAACTCTGTCTGTTTTTATTTCGCATAGCGTACGTGTCTTAAAGTCAGAATAGAGACTAGAAGAATAAGAGAGAGAGAGGAGCTTTAATTTTCAATTGCAGCGACTCTTCACGTTTAAATAAATGATTGCTTTTGTCTATCATCACTGTGCAATAACTAGTTTTCTTCTATCATTTTTTCCTCTCTTTAGGCTCGAATATCTGAATAAAAATTACAAATCATATCGCTTATTTCATGACATATTTAGTACAAAGTATCGCAATCCAAATTGAAAGAAATTCCCGTAGTTTTATCTATCATTTATCTTTATTTGTCTTTGTTGCTTTTGGCTTTTAGAAACTGGCTTAAACGTATGCACTAGCGATATCGTTGAAAATCGACATCGGCAAATACACAGCCGCTTGAAAACTTTTCCAATCATACCTTGGTGAACTTGAGGCTGGGGCTGGCTGACTGGTCGAATGTAATGAAAGTTCAGCCGAAGGAACTCCCCCATTGCAACTTTCTTCCAACTGCTGCGAAGAAGCTGCAACCTGCAACGTTTTTACGTTTCTTACCACTAGTAGTTGTTCGATAGAAAAGCCAAATTCAGCTGATCCGTTCTCACCATTGATTAGCAACTTTCGAGCACAATGTATTTTCTTTTCTTCTCTTAACACCAATGATCCAGAAAAAGAAGAGGAAGATCCAAGAAACACCAATGTTAAGCAGCTTGAAGAAAGTAAAACCCTTTAAATTGAATTTTCTGCAAACGATTGAAAAATCGTTGAACAGTTTTTAATCGCACGTTTAGAGTGGACGAATCAAATAATTTTTAGCGATTCGCGCGCGCTTTGTAACGATCTATCAAGTTATCTGCTGCTGTTGCTGCTGCAGTCTATAAGCATCTAGAACGATCGATATATACGCACCGTTTGTTTAAGAAACAGTTTGGCACACGACGACGACTCGACCAATATTATAACTTTTTACATGCCGAAAAATCAAGTTGCACTTTTCAACCGTTGCAGCGATAGAATGGATTTTACCTCATTCTTTATACCATTTAACACCCTAACACCATCGAAATGTTAGGTCCATTTTCTCCCCGTAATTTTTCATCCTCCGTTATACTACAAGATTAGCTCTCATAAAAAATACCCAGCTTCCGCGCACTAATCGCTTATATATCTACCCATAAAAGCCTTATTATTATTCTAAATTGGACAGTTTCGCTATTACTTAATAATACTAATGCGTTATTTATGCTAATGTATTCATTATTTCTCCACTGCGAATTTCAGTCAAACTTATCAGCTAGTTTGAAATATTTAAATATAACTTATCACAATGATTAATCGAACTTTTGGATATATACAGATCCGCTGGCTTTAAAAGAGTTTTAAAGCTTGGAAAAACTTGTTTCACTTCCTCTGTCAATGGTGACCGTTTAAAATATGCAAAGTGTTTCCATTATTTGCGAGATTACCGCGTGCATTTTATAATAGATTCTTATATATTTCGACTAAATTAATATAGGGATGAATTTATTCTTCATGGTGGAATAAGTTTTCTTTTGCGTTTCTGTCAAAAGGCAAGTTGGATCATTGTCGAATGCTGCAACGAAAGTTGTCTACCTAATGCAATCACTTGAAAGAGCTAATAAATCAGTTTAGATTTTATTATCATATATATATATATATATGTGTGTGTGTGTGTGTGTGTGTGTGTGTGTATGTAATTTTGAAAAATCCAATCTTTAAAAGCTTTTCGAAAAATGGTTATTGGGAGGAGAAAAACTAGTGTGGATTATACCTCACACATATACATTATGTGTCGCACTTGGGCAAGCTTCAACGCTGCTTGTATCGAGAATTTTGTTTAAAACTTTACGTTCGATTCGTCAAGATGATTTATCGGCTTATTGGCAGCTGAGCATACGGGTCAATCGATCGCTGCGCGCTATCGTTTCTGGATTCTGGAGTTCTCCTCTCGAGAGGCAATTTAACGCCATTTAACCACGCGATGACAAGCACTCCGTCTTACGCATGGTCAAGCTCGGGAATAGACCTTCGCCCTGATAACTATATATATATTCCTATATCGCGACCAAATTTCCATTCTTTATTAGAAAAAAGATTAAAGCCCATGAGCTGGTGCAGTATCATATCAATCGGGGGCCGCGCGCGCTCGTCAACTCTATAAATTTCAGTCATGCATCCAGAACTCTCCTCTAACGTAAATATATCCCTATATATCTATCATTGGAATGTCATACTTCCGAGCCTATCATCCCATTAATCGATGATTCTTGATCAAATTTTTCTTAATCGTTCGTTCGTTCGTTTGTTCTCGCTTCGCAATGAAATCAATTTACTCGCAGATATTTTGCGGAATAAATATGACTGAAGAAAAGCACGGAGAATATGGATGGTGGATCGATTTACTGGGCCTTGTGTAAATCAGTCGCACGAAAGAAACTTTAAAGATAAGACGACTTTATTATTCCAAGAAAACCACCACGTTCACTCTTCGACTTTCAAAGTTTCCATGTTAAAATATATAGATAAAACTTATCAATAGAATGATAATCAATTACGCTCGTGGATAACTACAGCATAAGTGCATGTGTCGCGCGCTAATATTTTTCATCTTTCCTCTATACCATTGTTATCTGCTCTTTCTATCTTTTCTTTCCCGATACATTGATATACGTATTGCGAAGCAAGATAATGCCCACTATTTATTATCACTATGCGCTAAAATCACCTAGCCTTGATAAACATGACAAAAGGCACAAAATATAAAATAGGTTGAATTGCTTTCAATCTTTTATAATATGATCAACACCATATCTGCGATTAAAGATCGAAATTATCGAGCTCGTTAGGAGATGTGGAACATTGTCAAAGTACATTATAAATATCCTCCGATTTTTCTGGTACATTTCATACGCGGTTGCTGCATGAATGCGAAGCACATTATAATCAAACGAAATATATCAGGATTCCCATTAGATCGGATAGCACGCGCGATGCGTTATTTTATTTAGAATTGCGAATGAAACTTTTCATGGTGATAATGGATGGGTGGCTCCAAGCCGCGATGTGCTAGTCGTGCATCCAAAGGTATGGATGAAAATATGTTCGTAGGTTTTCATAAAATTGGAGGGGATGAAAAGAAAGAATGAATTCACTCGAATGGGGATGATTTGGTCGTTTACTAGTATAAAAGCGGACGAATAAGGTGGAGATAGTCGGTGATCGGTGCAGGTCACTGATTATCCGCGCAGACCCTCACAAAAAAATATATGATATTTCTCTTATCCGATTATTGTACACGTTTCACGATTACCTAGATAAGAGGAGAGGCCGTAGCCATGTACGCGACTCAAAGCGTTCTACCGATCGGCGGTGTCTACACTAAGCGCGCATGCAAGTGGCCCACGGTCGACTCGAGATCGAGCAGCTATAGCTCCCAAAGTGGCGCACACACAGGTACTAGCCAGGTAGGTTGTCACAGGTCGCGCGAATGGGTCAAACATCGGGTCAACGATGGCAAGGTTAGATTGCGCTGCGGCCGGGAAGGGGGGGGGGGAGGCTTCTTACTGCCTCTCTCTCTCTCTCTCTCCACTCTTCCTACAAAATTACATTATACAGCTGCTACGTATCGGTAAGCAAGAAAACGCCAAGTGTTGACAAGCCCTATTGCGTTTATAGGTATATATGTATATGTAGATATACCTATGATGCAGCCGCCGCACATTGCAAAGACTCCGTAACGGCAACTCGAAGCTTTTATACGTTTAGATATACCTACTTGTATAAACTACAAAGAACAATTTACAACGAATTTCTACATTTACAGTATGTAGATTATAATATTAAAATGTTTACGGTCACTCGATAGTTGTATATAGATGCGTGCCTATATAAGGTATAGTGTCGACTACTCTACTCTACTTCCTTTGAGGAATAAGGTAGAAAAAAGAATACGGCATGTACGACGCGTCTATAATGAAACAATCTCAGTTGGAATAAGAACAAAGATAATTGATCGTAAAGCCTAAAACATTTCTGCATCGCTGCGAAACAAGATTTGAACGTGTAAACTTTTTATTGGCTAACTTTAATGTAAACAGTTTCTTTCTGGAATACCTCAGAGTTTTATGAGAAACAGACAGTTGTACGTAATACAAAGATTATGTAAAAATATATAGGTACTCCTTGTATCGTTTCAAAGCAATTTCATTCTTGCTGACTCATATATTCTAGTCATAGAATTCATATTGAATAATCTCACGAAATCTTTCGGTATCCCCCCCTTTTTTTTATTATTAAAAAAGAAAAGCTAACATAGTGAGATATTAAAATAATATATAATAATCCACATCAAATAAAATAACTCTATATTTGATATTACGCGGCGGTAGTTATTTTAATTATCTAATTTTCTAACTGTAGCTAAAAATTGAATTTAATTTTGTTTTATTTAATCTCTCTCCTAACAGTATATGTATATAAATTATATCTACCAAATATGCTCTAACTAATGAATCATTGTTCGATAATTATTTCCTACGAGTAGCACTTGGTGATAGTCAACAACCGTTTATTCATTCGTTGAGATGACATTAGAGTCGAGAGAGAGAAGAGCAATAAGAAATTATTGTAAAAAGTCAATGCTTTTTTCTAACCACTTTAATAATTTCAATGAAACTCGAAGACTTTGATTCACTGTCCTATACATATATACATGCAACACAACCAAACTTATTTAAATCATATTTCACGAAAAACAATTGCGACGTGTTTTTCTAGCGAGGTTTAGTCGCTACGAACAGTCCGATTCTTTTTGACTGAGAGGGATCAAAACAATATTGACAAGCTTAAAGTTCGGATATAAAACAATTTATTATACTAAGAAATATTGTAACGAGACGTTTACTCCGCCGCTACTCCATGTACGATAACTACGATACCGCGTAGTAGTGGGGGGAGTCTACAGTGCAAGTGCCGATACCGCGGCCTGCACTGTACAGCGTGCGGAGTATAGCGGGCTCGGAGTATACCTCCCCAACTTTCCAGACTGGCCGCTCGGAGCACCACCGTCGCCGTCTCCGGGCCTCGGACGGATATATAAGGCCGAGCCCGAGCCGAGCAGAAGAGTCCGTCCCATATCCAGGAGCTCTCCGGATACAAGTCCTATCCCGACCACGCAGGAGTTCTCCGCGTAATCCCGGCCATATATACCCGTCCGAGGCCCGGAGACGGCGACGGTGGCGCTCCGAGCGGCCAGATGAGTAAGTTAGGGAGCTATACTTCGAGCCAGCTATACTCCGCACGTTGTACAGTGCAAGCCACGCGGTATCGTATATGGAGTAGCGGCGGAGCAAGCGTCTCGTTACACAAATACATATATTTTGGATGAAAAAAAATCGTGCCACCTTTTTTATATATGTAATTTCATTCTCCGGAGAAAAGTTGACTTGCATTTTTTTCGAAACTACACGTTTAACGAAAAATGTTCTAAAGAAGCATGAAAGTTATGTGAAAAATGCAGTTTAAACGTGAGGTTTGTATGTATGTATAAGAGGCACTCTTGTTCCATTTATTTGTTCGGCCTGAATTTCAAAGTCTTTTGCTTATTTGCAAAGATTGTAATAACTTTCGAAGGAGCTGCGAGAGGAAAATTGATCCTTACACAACTGCTTTAAAAGCACGTATATTTAAAGCTACGGTTTTTATGGGCAGGAGGTTCTTTTAGAAAGGTTGTTGAATAGGACAGAAGAGTCGACCGATAAGATGGTAATCGCCTTACTAGGCTTTGTACGAATCAAGGCACACCTATAGACGCACGTATAGCCATACCTATACGAATAGAGCTTGCTGAAATTTCCGAGCCCTTGGCCCATCGTACCATGTATATTCATAGCGCTTCTTTCGTTTCTTCGCTTTTGCATCCATTAACCGCGTGGACCCTCTTTGGCTATTCCACCCCTTGCTTATCTGCCATGCACCCGACATTTGTCACGGACAAATTAAACCTTAAATGTGCGCTTATACGTTGGAACTACTAATTCAAGCCACTATCGCACTTGGTAAAGCACATATATAAGTTTCCCATTTTGATACTTGTCGATCAATGCGGTGGCGGCGATCCAAAGCCACCGCGAGCTGCGCAGATGGATCGCAGAGAATCCTCTACACACACACACACATGTATCCTAATACTATCAATTACTGCAGTTAAGAAGCGATGGAGCACAAAGTTGAGTGATCGTGCAGTTTTAAGAGCGGCAGCGGCAATCGTACGTTATTTCTGCTGGTATATATATAGAAAATATAAGATACGTGAGCTTAGATGGAATTTGGGAAATTTGGGTAAAAGGCGCTAAACGGTCGGGAACCTTCGACGTACGTCTAACTCTACCGAGCTGGTTGGTGGCTGCCTCGCTGAGGTCGACTCTCTCCTATTTCGACGATCCATGGCATTCTTGGCATTTCGACCATGCGAATGTGCCTTCAGCCCCGGTCGCTAGCCTCCTCCAACCCCCGCTAGCCCCCGTCTGCACCCCAGGATACATCCTTCGTCTCATATGCAGCCTGCACCGCGTACACGTCTAACCGCCCTCATCGCATGCAATTAACTAATCGATGATACTCCATTATTCATGATATAAGATATCCTCTTCCCCTGCATGCACAACCACCTTCCACTTTCTCAACTTGTCCATTTCTTATTACAATTTCTATTATTCCATTCTCAATTGCTCCAAATTGATCATACGTTTTCAAGCGAAATGCATGACTTTTGGCCGAGATGAATATATTTGCCAAGTGCACATTGCGCACCATTGCAGGCTTCTTTACTGAATCGTCCAAATCGATAGGGCTGATTTTCAGAATGATATCGCCGCGCTCTCTACCACAGTAGGTAAATTCGGGGGATGTTGCAATAATAATTCTATTTTTCTTTCGTCTCACCATTCATTTTTCTCACTGCGCAAAAGAGGCTCCATTCAGCATTAAACATAGTATGGGTAATGACGTTACGCAATCATGTTACTGCTCTAGTAATTATCATACACGGACATCGGCGAAGCCGCTTTTACTCCCATCTAACGTGCACTCATTAATTAATGCGTCATTCCCTCGTTTAAATTACTATTAAAACGCATTAAACTAAGTAGCATTGGTAAACCGAGAAACATTGTTAAACGCGTGGGCTTGTGTTCCAAAAGCGTCGAGAGGCTAATGCCTTTTAAAGGTATTTATATCAAACTAATTCTATAGTCGAATAGAACCCTTTCAATTATCCGCATAGTTTCGTGCCAAATGCACCGTAGGTATAGCGCCGATATAAACGAAACATTTGTTCTTTCTTGTATGTACGTAAATATACTATACAGGTACGTCTGATGGATTTCAAGGCGAGATATAAATCGTACTAATTGGCGTACTTGTCCCTTTATTAAGAGAAACAAATATAATAATGGATGTATTATTGTGTTATAAGAGGATCGAGTACTGCTTGTATATCGACAAAGACGTATATTCCTTTCATTTCTTTTCATTTCGTTTTTTTTTTTCGCTGTTTCGACGCGTTTTTCTTTGTAAGTCGGATAGAAGTATCGGGCGCGAAAAAGGCTTCTGACATGAGAACACGAGTCTAATTTGTGGGGGGCCTTGGCACACAACGCGTTAATTACTTCCATTCGGTAGAGGTATATACGCGTTCCGCACAAATGGTACTGGAATAAGAGAATTAATCTACATAATGGAGAAAAATGTTAGTCAATGTAATAAACGCTAGTTACAGTTCAATCACACACACACTAGAATATGATTGTGCATGGAGAGTGAAAAATGTGAATGATAAATAATTAAGCCAGGGCTGTGTGCCATATAGCGTACTACAGAGTAGTTTTACTGGCCACAGAGGCCACACACATTTACTCGCGAAATTGCTAGATTAACGTAGCACACATGGAGATTTTAGATCCGCGCGCGCCGCGCGGCTGAAACTCAATTCTAATTTCATGGGCCGCTTCTATTGAACCCGCCGATAAGCCGTAGCGGATAAATCGCAATTTTTGCTAATACCCAAACCGATCCGATTGGAAAAAAAGATAACAAAATAGAATACTGAAATTTGGATAAAACTTTTGAAAGCGTTTCGTTATGGAAAGACAATTGTTGCTATAATATAGTATTTAAAGAATCAACTTTAACGTGGATAGAGCTTAATAAGTTTTATAAATCTCATGGGTAATCACGCAAGCGAATCTCGTTAATTTTACGCTTCCAATTAGCGAGTATTTTCATTGCAGGATAAGCATTGCATTTCGCATTAATTGGTTACACTTTATTAAATAATCATTAGTGTGTGTGTGTGTGTGTGTGGCAGAAAATTTGTCTTGGTTGGAGCTTGAAAGTTGAAAATTGTAGAAATATCACTCGCGTTCAGATGGAAGGAACAATAATCTCGCACGTTTTACGAAACGTTATATCTTGAAAAGGAATTGGTTCGCGCGGAATGAATTTTTGACATGCCGTTAAAGAGATTAAAGCCGACAGGGAAATACTTGTGCTCGTCCTTCCTAGTGTTTAAATAATTAGGAGGCTAAACCGAAGGCGTTAATGCGTATTTGTCAAGATAGTAGCGCGCGGCTGCTGGGGCTGCAGCCTGCAGGCGACTATACGGTAACTCGGAAATGTTGCGGCAAGCAGCAAGTCTCTCTCTCACCTGGCTGCCACGCCACGCCGTGCGTCACGCTCGCAGTCATATACGCGAGGGGGCCACAGCCTGTGCTGTACGAAGCTAAACCTTTAAAGCTACATGATTAATCCTTACTCTGCCGAGCTCGAAAGTCTCCGACGTCTTTTGCATTTAGCTTCAACTCACTCGCGTACCAAGCAGTTCTTACGGAAAATGTTAAGCTTGCTTTTCAAAATGATGAAGGCATCGCTTCATAATTTACACGCGAGCAAAATTAAACTTTGCACTCTGAAGAAAATCTCACAATAAAGATAAAAGCTAATACATATGCGCCTATCGAAGCATAACCAACTTTTTAGAAAAATCCATCTCTCTTAAATTGTTCTCAATATGCGCGCAAGACGATTACATCTATAAAAGGGATTACCTTAAAGTAAAGGACATTCTAATTTCAATAGCTCTCTGTCATAATGTGGGATATAATGGGTTCTCTCTATATATATGGCTCCTCGAGCCAACAAAGTTGGAGATCCCAAGTGGTTCCTCTCTAACACTGCTTCCAAGTTTATATTCTCGAAGGATGAATCGATAAATTACTCTGTGTCACGCTCGTTCAATCCGGTGATTTGAATATGGGCGATAATTCTAGTGGCCAGGGACATCTCGCAGCTCGCTCGGTGGGAGGGGAGTCGAGTGGTGTGTCACGTCTAAGGACTCGGTGCTATCAGCCCATTCTCTCTCTCTCTCTCTCTCTCTCTCTACGGGGTGGTCTCGTAAAGGTAGTAAGAAGGGGTGGATTACTCAATGGATGGGAAATATCATTTAACGTATAGGTATATATATATATGTGTGTCTGTGTGTGTGTGTGTGGTGCGCGCGTTGGTGGTATGTATCAGTGGCATGCAACTGCCGGCGCTAGCCCGTAAAGGCTCTGCTGCATCCACGGGCGAAAGAGCAGCAGGCAAATAGATTGCGTCGAGTAGTAGCTCGATCAGCTGGATCGAGTGAATGCTTCGAGGGGATTATCGAAGCAGCGCGCAAGTATCCCTGCGAGTACCATAAAATCGCATTTGAGCCAACCTGTATGTAGTGCTGCAAGTATGCTCGAACCGGTGTTGCTTCGAAAATCCTGATCCCTTTCCCTACCCCATGCAAAGACCCTAGCTAGCCTGCGCCGCTTTCTGGTACACACAAAGGTCCCTCTACCTCCGGCCCTTTTTCGTTGCCGCCACCGCCACCGCCACCGCCACCGCTTTATTTGCTCTTTCGATTCATTTCCAATGTCTACCCAATTTCCACGGAGTATTGGAGATCTCGTTTGAACAGCTCCAAGAGGACTCTGCTTTATTTGCCGGAGTAAAAGGCAAATGGAAATATCCAAGTCTCTCGCCAATAAGGGCCAGGGCCATTTCGAAAAGGTCCGCACATTCGTTGCCTGCGCTCTTGCCCAGCCAAATCTTCTTTGGTCCGTAGGGTCTCGCTCTCTCCCTATTTATGAGAGTACCACAGTACCACGAGGTCAGACAGAGCTCATCCCAACGAAAATCCAATTACTCGTTTGTACAAGCTGTCTCCTCTCTCTCTCTCTCTCTCTCTCTCTCTCTCTCATCAAGAATCGTTCCACCTCCGTAACGATATTACATACACAAGAATTACATATATATATATATATATATATATAACTACAGACGGAGAGAACTCTTCCGTTGAAAGTCATAGTTATTGTATTTTTCATCAGCGAATCACGGTAAACGAGCTGGTAAGCAGGAAGCTTGATTGGCAGCAATTCGGATAAGTAAACTTTTGAGAAAATTTAGCGAGAATTCTCACATTTTGCGACACTCCCTCAGGGGTAAGAGAACAGATATTACCTTCAGGGGAAACATGCACACCGATGCGCGCAGAATTTATTTCATTTCTAGAACAGTTCCTGTAATAAGAATTCGAGCAATTGCTCAAATCGCTTCGGGTAAGAGGTAATAATTCTCAAGCTATATCCACATAATTCTTGTGGAACAATTTTAATACTCGAGAGTGATCCGTGTACGAACTTTGAGCAATGAATAAAATTCAAGAGGAAAAAAACTTTAGAGGAGGAAATAAAGGTCGCGTTCGTACGATGGCATTTCAATAATAGAGAGAAAACAGTTATTTATGCGCCGCGTATCTCTGTCGCGTGAAGATTATTAGCACATTTTCAAAAGATAATGCAAGGATACGTCGGAATAATTATATGTTAAAACATCCATTCTTGGTGTCATACAGGCTAGCTCCATATCGTGTTACACTTTACTGTAGTATACAAACGTCCATATCATATATGCATTATATAATAATAAATAAGATGCTTTATTATATGGTTCACCTGCGTGCACTTTAGAAATTCTTTTTGCTTTGAACGAAAGATCTTTTAATGCCCATCAGCCCTGAGAATTTATGAGACTTTGATTTTTTTATCGCAAACAATCAGACTCGATAGGATTTATCGATACTGAAACTGATTTCTGCGATAGCTGATATATATCACTTTTACGACATTAAGCTTTTTAAGGAGCTATAGCTAGTTTTTGATACAAGTCGACTTACTCGGTGATTGAGATTGGCTGAGAAATTGATTCGTCATTCTGTACGTATCAGGTGGATCTCTATCCTTCAAGGGGACGTAGGGCTCTTGTATGGGTATACAAACATACATATATATATATATATATATATATATATATGTACGGAAGCGCGAGACCCGGCTCTCGGCGCGAGCGAGCGCCCTAGGCGATAAGTGTGCGTAAGTGTGTGTGCCCTATAGAGACGCAGGAATAAGCGCATGCAGGGTTGTGGTGCGCGATAGAGGATATATAGGGACACACACAGCTAGGGCAAGGTGGGGAGGCTGGCATTCGGTCGGTCGAATGGCCTGCGGCCCTAAGAGAGAAGCATATCGGCTATAGGGGCCGTATAGACATTGCGCAGTACGGTAGCCTTGGATCAATCACGGCGAGCCGAGCAATCGATCATTCTCGGACGGAGAGTTGCGGCTGCTATATCGAGATTTCGGTGCATATAAGTGTCAAATTTTGATGATTGATATCCTGCTCCCACAATAATTTGCGGCGCTCGCGCGCGGGAACCGAAAGACGGACGGCTATACACTCCGACGTACCTGCAGCATGGGAGCAATGCCGCTCCGCTGCGCGCTGGACGCACACAAGATTTCCTAAAAAGAGCTAGACCATCTCTCCCTATCCATTTTCGCGCCTCACAACCCAGCACTTATCAATTCGGTTACTTTTGCGCAATGGCTATTGGCTCGACCCTCCCTCCTCCTCGGCTCACCAGCCCTTTCACGCGCCAATCTTTTTATCCCCATAACCTGCAACCCGGCCGTAACGCGTCGGTTCAGCTCTCCTAATGTGACTTTTCATCATCTCCGCGGATGTATGGAGAAAAAATTGTCCGATACCCATCCATGCACCTATATATTACCGACTTTTCCATCTGGCCCAAACTTATATTTATTCCGCAATATAGAGATCCAGTGAATATTTTCCGCGGCGCGACGTAGCGACTTTATATTTTCACACGGCAGAGTTCGTTTTGCACTTTTCTAATCTACCTGTTTCACAGCTCTGCCAGATCGCTCCAAATTATTTCCCTATTAATTAATGAATTCCCCTTTAAAAATTACCGCCAGGACTATACTATACGGTTAAAGCGCATCGAAGAGAGTATTGGAGATTGATTCGATAAAAAACAAACGATCAACGCGTTTACCCATAATCAGGAAGATATGGATTAAACTGAGAGAGAGAGAGAGAGAGAGAGAGAGAGAGAGAGAGAGAGAGAGAGAGAGAGAGAGAGAGAGAGAGAGAGAGAGAACTATAGCAGCTAGAGCCAAAAGAATGTAGTATTGGCATATGGGGCGAGCAAATTTTTTCACTGCCAATTTTTAGCCGAGCTTATAATTTTGTTGGTCATCGCAGTGAAGACTTATTGCCACTATCCATTCCCTCGAACAAAAGTTGCGACGCGAACGAATGATAAAGGGATAAACATTGTCGTTTGAGTAGCTTCGAGTGGAACTCTCAGGCGAGAAAATCTTTGGTGCATGTGAGCGACGTGCTTACCGGCATAAATACCACTGGCGCGCACAGGGGGTACCACCGTTGAATTAATTTAATCCACGTGTCACAGCTTGACAGGGGATGCATACATCCTATCGCGTGATTATATGTCCCCGTGGACTCCATGACAAGTGTAACGACGTAACATTGTATCAGTGTCCCTTGTTCCCTCCTCTCTTCATGCATCCCCCACTCGAATTTCTCGATGACACGTGCAAACATTGCAACACATTGCCACTTTAATTTCCTACATTATTTTTTTAGTAGAAAGCATAAATCATCCCTGGTTCGATATTATTTTCCATTTGGAAAGCAAAAGCATATCTTTCTTTCCATGCATTTAAACCATCCGCAGCGAGGTCATCGCGTACACACACACACACACACACACAGTAACCTTCGAGTAATCTCTCATGCGTTCTCACAACTAAATGGATATATATTTCTCTGGATTATCGCTCTATATGTATTTTCGACTTGCATATAGTATTTATAATTGAAAGTGCAGTAGCGAAGCATAGGATTGGGCTATACTGCATGGCGTGGGTTAAACGCACACGCGATAGTGTAAGCTAGTGGAGGATCCAGAGGAGCAGGGGAGCTAATTTGATCGGACAATCCGCTTTTGCGGTGGGCAACAGGCATGCACAGGAGCACAGAAGAGCAGCAGAGTTTGGCAGAGGCCGACAAAATCCAGCCAGCGAGCCGCAAGTCGCAGCAGAGCGGCAGCGTAGGATGTCCTGTCCCGGGTGTACCCGCACCATAAAACATTTATTAGTTGCTAGAACCAGCAGTGCGTTCCACCAGAACGTTCTGCCACTCCAACTCGAATCACCCTGAAGAAAGTCCTTAATTGACAATAAACAGTTGGTGCCTTATTATCATTACACGTGCAGTATATTCTTATTAGCTTTTTCAAGACGAGACGAGCAATAGGAGATTTTTACCCTTCAACTATATGTCGCACGTCAAATCGTTTCAAAGTGATTATATATATTTAACCAAGCGTACACAATGCACATACCAAGTGTTATGTTTTTTCTACTGTCGTACGATTCATCTATCATTCTACTGGTCATATATGTATGTGTATATATATATATATCACACGTAGCATTTAGAATCGAGCGTAGAGAGCTGGATAATAAAGCTCAATGAGTTCCTAACGAATATGAAAATTTTAATTTTAAATTAGCAATAGGTAATTCTAAAACTATTAAATCGAGAATGGTAGAATTTTGAAATTGTGTTTGCTAGGGAGATACACGATTTAATGTTTGAACGTTATACCATTCAAAGCTCTCGTATGAGATGCAATTCCGGGAAGAGCGTTAAGATATTATTGCGTTTCTCGCGTAATATTTGCAAAACGTAAATAACCTATTATAAATGTAACGTTGATATTGTCTTTCATCTTTATAAAAATTATTTCTACCACAAATCAGTCGGCTTCTTGAACTTATCGAATCTTGTCAAATGAAATATTATTTAATTCCCCGATGTAATGGAACGCGAGATCGTATAATACACAGCCTGGCTGTATTATTCTCATTAAAAATATCCTTGTTACAGAGGGCTTTAAAAAAGTTGAATAAATAGAAATATTTAAGTAAGAATAACGCCCGCGGCGGCGATCAATTAAAGTCTCTTGCATGCAGTATAATGCATGGGCCTGTGTTTTTTCTTTGATTTTCTACGGTTGTACTACCAGCTAGATGCGGTCGCGACGCTCCTGGTCCCAGAGCTTTATCGGAAGTAGATACCTATACGTTAGCAAATCGAATGAGCAATTTATCGAGAAAAAAAAGCAAAAACAAAATCGCGAGCGCGCCGATCTACGTCGAAATTTTTGCGCATCGTCGAATGATCAAAACAAACGCAGTTAATCGTGAAATTCTGACAAAAAAAAGCCACTTGCTCCATCATTTTTTGTCATATCCGGGTCATGGATGATATGAGATTTTTATCGCGTTGTGGTGGTAGTCGCGAGAGCGTGCGAGCTAGCGAGAACCACTCGTGTTTTATTATTTATATATGAAATCTTTTCCTCTCCGAATATGAGATGGAAGTTCGGGCGAATAATGATCGACTCTCGGCCTCTATATATTCATATAGTTATATGTCTATATAATTGATGGATTCTTCTTAATTTCATTGAGAAAAATAAGAATTAATGGAAGAGGTGGCTGCAAGGCGGCAGTTGGATCGTCATAGAGCATATAGAGTACGTATATGTAGTATTTTCGGGGTTGTTGCTCTATGGTCGATATGGTTATATGGATATATAGGGCTACAAGAGAGAGAGAGAGAGAGAGAGAGAGAGAGAGAGAGAGTGACGATGATAGCACGTCGAATGAGTGAGTTTAGCTCGTGGGCATCTTTCCTCCCACACCTTACATCAGCACTTGGATGCATGACATAGTGTAGAGCGTTGCACAACTGGTCGAATCGTCTTCCAATCCGGTATATATATTCGCTGGCTCCTGCTCGCTTCCGACAGTTTAGCCGAGGAATTTTTGTAATCTTCGGTGAATCTCCATCTCCTCGTCGGCCCGTACACACACACACACACACTTGCATGCGGATCGAATCCGCTTTACCACAGGGCACGTAACCAACCTCCTTGGCATGATCCTTTCGGCGCAGAGAGCCCTTACTTACCAAACAATCTTCCGTTCAACGCCTTCAACGCCTTCAATCTCATACGCGAGATATTCAACTAATAATTTAATATATTCATTCCTGCAGTGAGAAACGTTACTCGACATATACACACACATATATGTATAGTATAGCGAGATAAAATATTACGCTGCCAGGAAATTCCACTCGGGCGAGTAATATGATTTCGAAACTGATGTATAGAAATATACTATAGAGATAAAAGTATCACTGATTAAAAGAGCCGTGCGGAGCGGGCCTGCCTGCGCATACCGAGTCTCGGTCCGTTACACAAATCTCATTTTCCCTAAAGAGATATTTACTAACGAAGCCTAGTCGGATGTTAGACGAGAACTTTCAATTGCCTTGGATTGAGGAAATTTGTTTAATTAAGGAAAATAGTTTGACCGCGCCTGCAAAGTTTCTCCTGTCTCGCTGCACAGGACTCTCTGCCGGTCTCCCGGCTCCCGCTGACTTTTCATTCGCTTGCTTCCTCATTTCTTTTTTACTCTCTCAATCTCTTTTTCTTTTTCCTTTTCTTTTTCAATTCTCTTTTTCCGTCGCACTCGCGCTTTTAGTTAGTTTTCTCCGCCAGTATTGCACAGCTCTGAGAACTTGACGGCTGGAAGCTGACAATAAGCGCGGGTTTTCAACGCAACCCTACATTGGCTTCATAGCTTTCATCTTCTTACAAGATTTCGATCCTGTAACTTTGCTTACAAAATTTCCGCGTTTATGTATACTCATTATTCAAATAACATGATATTTTTCAGAAACTAAACAAAGATATATATATATATATATACTATATGTCGTTGTTTGTTTGACCTTTTGCTCTGGCTATTGAATTTCGCTGAAGCCGCGAACACACGGAAAAGCATAATACTGCAAACAACCCTCTAACGCGAATGGTTCGGATTTGACGCTCCCTCCCTCTCTCTCGCTCGCTTTCCATGACTCCACCACTAACTGCCTCGCTGATTGTGATTTTTGAATATCCCTCCGGAGCTCTTGATCTCGCTCTGTGCAAGTCCTGCCTTTCTATGCAAATGGACAAAAATTGCCGCAGTGATTTCCGTTGAATTTCGGCATTTACGCTTGACGGAAAAGTAAGATTCGAATGAGGAAGGAAGGAAGGAAGGGAAGAAGCGGGGGAAATTGAGAAAGGGTGTATTTTCCGATGCTGCATGGGGATTTGCATAAAGCGCGCGCGCGCACGCGCCCTTTGGTTCGAAAGGACGAATATTCTAGTACCTAGCGTATACATACGTGGTGCATGGTGCGCATGCAGGCTAACGAAAGGTTTAGGGAAATTGGAAAATTCGGCAAAACGAGGACAGCAAAGATGCGACTATCCGAAAGTTTACGAGATGAGACGAGTTGGTATATACTCTCGCGTCCTTGGACTGTTGTCGAGCGTGAACGTTGACCCATTTCCGTCGCCGTCGCCGTTGACGTCGACGTCGATCGGCTTCTGCATCGCTCTCGTGTCACATATGTCAATGGAGGCCGATCGGCCTGCCGGCCTGCCCCACTTTGCCAAAATAAATCCTAAATAGCATCGCTTAAAGGGATATAAGAAGTAACTTTTATTTTCCCAAAGTATACATCTACTCAAAAGATATTATTCACACATAAACGTCATGTATTTATTCCACTGAGGCACTGAACAATTTTAGATTTTCCATACGTGTAATCCAGGTTTGCTTTTAATCAACTTAAGCTCTAATGGAAATCCTCGGATTGTATTTTCGTACCGCCCTTACGCGTCCTAGACTGATGCATTTATACTCTACTGCTATCAGATTCCATAAAAACTATTTACCGTCGAGACAAATTCGAAATGATAAGCCTATTTCCAATAGTTGTTGCGTGTATGAGCTGAGTTGGAAGCCTCGTGGAATAGAAGATTCAAGAAAATGTGGCAGCATGCAAGAATTGCTTCTCAGTGCTATATATGCCTCGCCTACCGTCCGTATGTACCGTATAAACGATATATGTACTTATATATAGGTATATTGAGATTGAAATAGACGCGCAAGACCCTTATTTAAGGCAGGGTGTAATTGATATGCTTATATTTTTAGAAAAACCGTTGCCGCTCGCATTCGTTATTATTACATGCACAAAATGCCATTGAATGAGCTGACGTGCAAGTTGCAAACGATTTCGAATTATGGCTTTGTTTAATTCTCCATTGAAATTCGGATGATTCGCGTCCAAACTTCAGGGCTTATTTTACTCCGAAATGGAGAAACTTGTGCAAATTGAGTCTTGATGGTTGGATGGACTGCCGCGCGCGAAGCATATTGTTAAAATTGCCTTAAATGCGGTAAGCGATGGATTAAGCGTTATTGGTATAACAATTTGGCAAAATGAGACAGCTCGTGAGTAGTCGTGAGACGAGGGGGGTGCGCGTACGCCCGGAGAGGTAGCGATCGACTGTGTGTGTGTGTCTGGAGCGAGGAAGAAGAGGCGCCGCGCGCGGTACACCGCGGGAAGAACGTCATGTGCTTTGCGCTTTGCACACTGTTTCCAACGCGGTGTTACGGTGGTGGTAGTACGGGTGTAATTAAGTGCGCCGCCGGGACTCTTGTGATGCTTGCGGCAGAGAGAGAGAGAGAGAGAGAGAGCGAGGGGAGAAAGCCAAAGCTGGCGTTGATGGAGAATGGGAGCAGGGTGAATGTAGGTATGAGGACTCGCTTTTTAATAACGACGCAATGGGCCACCCATGTGGAAAGGCGCCCTCTCCCTCCCTTGGTCCCCCGGAACGTAAATCCGGAGATGAGTCGACCGTTTCGTCCGAACGTGAATCTTTTTTGCATCCAAGCACAGACGCCACGAGCTACTCGCGAAACCAACCGATCCAATAATTGCCTTCGGTTATAGCAACCCTTGAAATTTTACCGAGCCAAATTGTCTTGCACTGGCCAAACTTCATCTTTCCTCCACTATACTCACGGTCCGCCCGCCTATCCGCTTTCAGAGAAAAAGAAAAAGACAAGTTAAACACTTTTTCCAACTCTCCACCGCCCCTACGTACGTTAGCCAAGTTTCCTATTAAATTCTGTGCTGCCGAACGAGCGTACGTAGCGCGGCGATATAAGCACGCAGTTTGCGCTCCACTTGAAAAAATTAGAACCTTTGGAAGTCGATTATGAAACATTGCGTATAGGACCAAACCCAATTTTTCTCTCAAAAAAGCAATATTATGAGTGGAATGAAAATTGTAAAAAAAAAATACATTTTCCTATACTGCATACAAAATCTATACTTTTTCATCGATTCAAAACTATCAATTAGGAACAATAATATATTTTAAAATGGATAAAATAGTTGATGTCATGTTTCTATCTATGCAACGCGTGTAGGATAAGATTTGCTTTTTGAAATATGGTTTTGCTAGGAATATTTGCTAAAACTGAAGGAAACCCGAGGTCTTTAGTTTTCTACTCGAGTTATGAGTGAAGTTATCGCTGAAGCATGGCTGCTCCACCCCGACCGACACACCTCGTGTTTTGCACCAGTAGCGGACGGAGCGCACCTTATAGCATGAGAGAGAGAGAGAGAGAGAGAGAGAGAATAAGCCTGTTATACGTATAATTTGTAGCTGGGAGGTTGGTAATCTGGGAAAAGGGGAACGGGGCGAAATGTAGGTATATTATCGTCAAAGCTTTGGTTAACTACCGTGGGGGGGAAAGCTGTGTGTCGAAAGTCTCGTAGTTTGTGTTGTATTGGATTGGGCTGTGGAAGGGATGAGGCTCGCGAAAACTGTTGATTCAGTTAAATGGGATTAAGCTTTACTGTGCAGTCTCCTTTCACGGTTGGCCTCGCGACGACCAAGTGCTCGACTTTTCTCTCTCTCCCTCTCTCCGATACTCATTGTTCGGAAAGGCGCGTGCGCGCGAATGAGCGAGCCATAGTGGCCTGGCCACGCTGATGGCCCATCTAACATTCCTGGCGATCGTCCAATCTCCGATAGAATTGCTATTTATATTGATTTCTAGGAAAACGAAGAGGTGACTTGGATAATTGACTAAACACGGCCGGGAGCGAAGCAACTTATTCTTCTCTGACTGCAATGTGACTAACGAAGAACGAGTGGTGGAGCAGCGAGCTCGCTCTTGCTCTTAATCACCGGAATAAACTTTTCCTTCGTTAGAAACAGCTCCGTGTTCCGATAAGACCATCGGGATTTATCTCGCCATCTTATTATTATTATCCTTTCTTGTCTCCGTAAAATCTCTCGACGCGCGGCTGGCTTTCACCCTCTGATTCTTCTTCTTCCTCTTCCTCTTCTTCTTTCCTACGCGAGCTATTCTGCCTCTGCCTATAGCTCTAGCTCTTATAAAAAGCTTTCGTTGAAGGATCATCGAAGGCGCAGCATCGCGTTAACGGCTTGAAAATAACGGCCATGACTCGGAGGCTCAAACTAATTATGAAGAGTATCCTTAGAGTATATAGACATATATACCTACCTATAGGTCTTTCCAAGTTAAACAGTGGAATAAATAGAAGAAGGTAAAAATAAAGGCAAGATTCAACAGGTTGTGTCTGCGGTCCCTTTACTGGATAGGAAAATTCAGCAGAGAATCTGAATTCATCGCATGTATTTGTCGCCCACTCACGCATATACGCTTTCTTGCGCGCACGTATAAAACTGACGAGGCGACGGACGGAGGTAGCAGCTATGCATATAGCTTTCCTTTGACTGCGGCCGTTAGCATTGCTATATATACATATATATACCTGCATGGGGAAACGATGCAGCTGCCAGGCAAGCGACTGATTGGCCCAACAACAGGCCCTCGACAAACTCGACCCTCGTTGAGATAGGTCCCAGTAAACTCGACGTGACAAGAATCCTCCTAGAAAATTCGCTTGCCTTGCACCACGGTGATTCTTATCGTGCACCCCGGTATTCCCTATAGTTGCATGTAGCTCGACTCACGGCCCGCACCTGCAATTTCTTCGCTCGCGTTGGACGGCAATTAAGAAGCAAAAATCAGAGTCAGCGCTTATTTCGCTCGATCAAATCCTTCTTTTAATTCTCACGTCTAAATTCTCGCTCTTCTATACCTATATGTATATACATATATCCCACATGGACCCTACGCGTCATTTAATCCAAACCAAATTAGTCCTCCAAAATCAATTAAATCCGATTAAATCCATTGGGGATAACAATGAAATTTTCCACATATCAAAATTGTTGCTTCTTGGACAAATGTTTATCCCGCGGACTATACCTCTCTTTCTTTAGGCTCTCCTGTACCTATACTCTCTTTAATGTATGGATGAAGGATTTATGTAGCAGCTGCAGATTGCTAGACTATATATAGATATTTGTATGTAGCGAGAATCGCCTCTTGTACATACGATGCTTGAATCAGTGCAATGGTGGAAAGCTCGAGTCACTCGATCTCCGAGATGACGATTTAACGTTGAACCGATCTTGAAGAAATTTAAACGCGAGAGCTCGCGAGGAGGAGCAAATAAGTGTACAGTTTGGGCTTTTGTTCGTCGATCCAGAGCACGACTTACGTCGAATAATTAGCCAACAGTTTGTGCGAGGCAACAGTTTAAAGTAATAGAGCAGACGAGAGATTTTCCTGGGGATTGCGGAGAATCGATTCCTTTTGCCAATGTTCCGCGAGAGATACGTTAGCTGTTTTCCATTCGATCCAGTATAGCATTTAATTTTTCAAGCTTATAACCGCGAATAATTGCGGGACGAGTGCTTGTCTTCCTCCTCCTTAACTGGCTTTTTCTGCCGCGCGCAGCCACTTTCGCTGAGAGCGAATCTTAAACATGGACTTTTTCTCTCGGCGCTCTGCCCTCCGACAACAAAACTGCGATAAATGGGTTGTACATGTATATAACTAGACTGCGCGCGGCTCCTTCTCTCTCATCTCCTCCCATCCTCTCTGTCTTCCTATTAACTTCCCTCCCCCCGTCATGCAGTTTCTCGCAAACCTCAATATTTGATCCAATAGCTACGTATAAATTTCACCAAGCGAGCCTCATTAATTTTTCGCCATTCAAACTCCCTCGAGCGATTAAATAAAAACGATTCTCCACTTGAGCATTTCTTATATAGGAATGTCTCTCACAATAGCGAACCACTCGAGTTTACTGATTTCTTCTTTCATTCTCTTATTTTGCCTTTAAAATTGCTCCACCATCCCACCCTAGCTTTTCCATACCTCGATGCAGCTCGATCCTTTGTAAATTTAAATAAAGCTAATTTCTCTGAGGTACTATACGTATACATATATACCTGGCAAGCAATCGCGCTCCATACCTACATGGATCATTGTGGAGAGAAATTTCAAACGATGCAATTTTTTGGTAAAATATGTGTAAAAAATTTGTAAATCAGAGGTAGGCACTATTAATGGACAGAACGAGATTGTAAAACGCGGCTGAACCACACAATCGCAAATACAAGTGGAAGCCAGGGTGCTGCGGTTATAAGACTTTGAGCGAGACAACTTGGGTTTGTCGAGTATATCCGTGGTTACAAGGAAGACGCTTTGGGGGCTTAGTCTCTGCGTCAACAGGCGGCCGTTATTGCCTGCCGGAACGAGCGGCATCTTGGTCGACACACCACCAATCCACATCCTATATACGAAAACCGTACGTACACAAGGCACGTACAAGCCGTCCAAATAGTTGCTGGAACGATCGTCGTCGAAGCGGCCCAAGGTGAAAGGATCGAGCCTAATGTCGCCGTCGTCGCCTAATTTCGTTTCCAAAAAAAAATCTTGCAGCTTCGACACGGTCTCCCCACACATGCACCGGTATAGCTACAGCTCTTACACACGCATTGCTATATATATAATTAATTGTAAAAGCCATCTCTCTCCGAGCGAGAAGCATCCTGCGCTTCCCCTGTACGTCGTATGATTGCTGCGTGATGCGATGCCGATACTTTTGTCCCTCTCGCATTGTTATTTCAATCTCTAATTCGTCCAAAGTAACAAGTTCTTTTAAGTATATAGCGTATTGGCAATTGTGCGCAGGCAGCTTGCGCGAGGATCTCTTGCTCCATTAATTTATTATTATACAAGTAAGGTACATATTCAACTTAATTCAGCAAACTGCAAGATTTTTTTTACATCTCGTTACAATAATTTCGTAGTGCGTTTGATATTCCACCGCGCCGTAACTTAAATTCATGTAAAATAAATGCTTCGAGTTGCAGAATTGGGTGTGATCGGATTGTGTTTGGGTTAAGGGGGGGGGGATGTTAATAAGAGTTGGTAAACTATAGTGTACCCTTTTCTCTCCTTTCCCTGAAACCTTTACAGATCATATTATACCCACGTAGAAAGGCACGACAGAGGTTTGCTGTGCGATCGGCGGCAAATGCAATTCACGTTGAAAGCTGTACTCTCGCGATATAGTGCAGCAGTCTCGAATGGTCACCAGTATATATATATATATATACCTATCTCGCCATGCGATATGCGCTAGAGAAATACGCAAACCAACTCTATTATCGAATATCACCTACATCGCATCAAGTTCTCCGACTGTTTCACTCGAGTAATTTCAATGGGCTTGCGCGCATGAAGCCATAAAATCTTTCCATTTAAATTGCTATAGGAATAAATCTACTATATAAGGGACTAATGGATCGATCACTCTCGCGAGTCTTATTCATTGAATAATAACCTCCTAATTGGTAACGCGCCATATTTTAGAATATATTTCGTCCCAACGTGTTCCACTGCAAAAGACATGTACAAACTTTCGTTTCATTCGCTTTTAAAAGTGCTAATGAATTTCTCAAACTTATCATGTTCCATAATTCAACCTAATGGATAGGATGTTTAAGTTGGAGCTATTTAACTTTGGCTTCAATTATTCAAGCTACTTTTTCAATCTATCCGAAGATCGGAGAGGAAAAAGAAGCAGGAGTAATTAAGGGAACGATTCAACTAGGAGTGACGGATAAAATGCTTAAATGGGCAGATATTATTAAAGTTGAAGTTGAAGCTCGAGCTCTTATCGAGCAGTCGCTGCGAGCTTGCTTTATCGAAAGGAGAAACGACTCGACGACGAAGGTATACTATAGCTATTACGTATATGTACACGCGCGTATATTATAGCGAAGGGGCAATGCACGGGGAATGGCTCGGACTTTTCGTCGGGGGTGGGTCTAACCTCGATGATGATCGGAATGGAGGAAAAAACATGAGAGTTTCCTTTAATGGTGGCCATTAAATATGAAGTATATATAGTGAGTGCGCGCTGTACGACGTTGGTTGATACCTCCTCGCACATATAGGAAAGGCGATCGCGAGCGCCAAGGGTGTTCCGTAGGTCCTCCCTGCCTGCCTGCTACTGCTGTCCTGGACGGTAACCATCGAGTTGTGCCCGAGGCAAAATCTTGACGTGTTCATGCATCAGTCCTCTCGTAAACTTTCTCCGCAGTCTTCCTACCACCTCCCTCCGTCTCTCCTTCTTCTTCTTCTTCCTCTTCTTCTTCCTCTCCTCCTCCTTTCGTCCTCCCTTCTCCATGCGGAGCAAAGCAGCCGTAGCCGCAGCTTCGCGAAGCCCCAATGGCTCGCTACTCCACTCCACCCCTTTTTCATTCTCATCTTTTTATTCACTGCCGTCTTCTTTTTTCCCGCTCGCTCTTCATCTCTATATCTCGAATCTCTCCAGCAACCCTCGTAGCACCAACCTTGCTGCTCTTCGTTCTCATTTTGACTTTATTCTTCTTCCACCTCCTTCACCTCCACTTCCACCCCCAACTCCTATCCCTGTTTCTTTCCTTTTTCACCCTCTCTTCCATTCTTCCCTTACCCAAGATTCTCATTGTCCTTTACAATGCAAAGTGTCCCACACGGGGCGTTCGACCAATGAAAAACATCGTGCCAAACTCGATTGACCACCAGACCTATATAACCTTTTTTATCCACTCTACTCCCCTAGCTGGAAATGGAACGATATTTCCCTTCTGGCTAATGCTACTTATTTCTCATTTCTATGCCTTTCATGCTTTAATCCGTTTTTACGTTTTTACTCTCCCCGCTTTTCTTACCCTCATTCACTTATCAAACAATCTTTTCGATTAGGCCGTCGAGAAAAAAAAGAAGAAGAAATCTCCTTACCCTCTTCGAAACTCTTCCCCTTTCAAGTATATACCACACGAATACCAGTATATACAGTCTCGCAAAGATCGATCGCAGAAATGATTATGATTTTTAAGCTGCGGATTTATTATTTTATCTCGCATTTCAAGGGTTTTCCTTGTGTCATTTGAAAGAGGGACGGGCGGGCGGGGGGGGGGGGGGGGTGGAGTGAGAGATATATATTGAATTGAATCGGAAAAAGGGTGAAAGTGTCGGCCGGGTGGTCCTCCGAGCTTTCTGGAAGCTTGACCACCCGTATAATGCGTAAATTTGCTTTCTTAAAAGGCTTTTTTTATCCAGTTGAATTTTCTACGAGAATTTGACACGTAGCAATCTTTGAAAGCTCAAAGCTCGAGGCCGCGCGCGCAATGAGGATTTATTAGCCAGCGATTGTAAAAGCGACAATTTATCTTACTCCGTGCCGGCAGCCTCTCTTCGACATGGCTCCTCCGACGACTCGAATTACAACCCGATGGGCTCACTCGGCCCGAGCCATACAGTTGCCATTTATCAAATCTGCCGCATGCCGCATGCCGCTTCCGTACATTGCACTATAAACACCGCCGATTTTGTAATAATCTCGTTAGGTACATGTAATCGACTCGATTTTCCTTCGATTCTTTTACTCGATCACCATGCAGCATCAGCTTTTATATGTTTATAATTCATCCTCTCTTCTCTTTCTCTATTATTGCAATTACTTTTATTTGTCATTATCGATCCAAAGTGTATGTACGCGGGGGCGGGGCAATCGCAGCCGTTTCTTGGACTCGCACTCTTAATAACTGCGTCCTTGTCAGAGAAGCAACTTATCGCTATTCCGAATTTCAGAGCTCCGCGATCGACATTTACGCATTTACTTCTCTCCTCGAGTGACTTCATAGCGACGAATCGTTTCTTTCAATTATGAGACAAGTTGTTGATGAATCATGGAATGGAGTCCTGCATTCAACAGGATTAGAGTTTCGACGAGTCTTTTCTAAAATATTTATACAATAACAAATTTTATGTAGCTATACATATAGATGTATGGTAGAACGCGCTGTATTGAAAGTATGTTTTCGATCGCGAAGCTATATGCATTGGCGATGCACAAGTACGATTATGAAAATAGATTTAGGGGGAGTGCGTTCGTCTGATATATATAGTAACGCTACTTACATCCTAAAGGGAAAGAAATCGGTCTTTGCAGGTGTAACGCCCGCAGCTGGCCGAAGCCTGATAAAATGTTGTGGCGCGCGAGGCCCTGTTCGATCCGTGACTCGAGGAGGTGAACCGTTCTCTCTCTCTCTCTCTCTCTAGTTTTTACATATATATATATATGCCCAAGGCACGGGACTCGATAAAAAATCTACTGATCCGGTGTTTCGGCAAAGACTCGGGAATCTCGAATCCCTATCGCATCGTTCCTGTAATTTAACTCTGGAAACGCGCGTGCCCCGGAACAGCCGATCCCTCCCTATATAGATACACCGTGATAAAATTGCATAGCGGGAATACCGATTACCCCTATGGGCCCTATATATGCTACAATTAAATCACGCAAAGATTGCGCCGTTATAAGTAAACTGGCCTTCTGAACAAAATCAAGCAAAAAGAGCGAGGACTCGAAATAAAAACACGTATATGCACGGGGTACAGAGAGAGAGAGTCGAGGGAAAAATATAAAATTCATATTCAGAAAGCAGAACACTCAGCCCCTCATTTAAATATGTCATTTAATGTACACTGTGTCCTAATAACATTTTTATTAATTATTTTTTCGAGCTGAGACAATTGGCAATTATTTGTTTAATTGGTACAGGGGCTGCTGCCTATACTCGTATATACATTATTTATTCCGTAATTGATTAATATCATTACTATATCATATCGTTGGGGAGACGACGACACTTTACAATTATTATACTTTCGTATGTAAATTGAACATCTGGTCGAAAGAATCGCTGCCTCTGCGAAATATCTTGCTTACTCTAATTTACAAAGGCCAGGTAAAGTGTTGTAATGCTCTAACTATCCGAGCGAGAGAGCGATTGCTGTTTCGTTCGAGTTCGTCCTTCTTGCAGCTTGATTGAGGCTGACTGCAGCGTGGCCCCAGCGTGCTCCCTCCCCCCTCCTACACCCGCAATAAAAGAGAACAACAAACCCTTGAAAAAATAGGATTTTCATTGCGAAACTTTGACGACACAATCTCACAAGCTGTTAAGAATTCATCGTAGAAGATAATTATTCGTGCTATTCGTACACACAGAACTAATAATTTCTTCTGAGACTGATCACCCTCTTCACTCGAGTAGCGAGCATCCGTTGGTCTCTCGTCAAATTTATTCACGCAATCCAAACGAATGATACCCATTTTAATCGTACACGCGATCCGTATCGATATACGTATAAAGATATTGTACGTATCGATACGCGCTACTACAGCTGCTGTAGACGGTACAACGCACGACGCAACGTTGAACTCAAAGTGTTGCTTTGCTAGTGAGAGTCTCCCCCCTACCCCCCCCCCCCCCCCCCCCCACTGCAAAAAAAAGTTTACCTTACTTTACGGAAATACTCTTCCCTTCTCTAGCTATTATAAGGTATCTGCTCGAGGAGAAAATCCAGCGAGAGCAAGGAGAGCGCAAGCACGAGAATGCATGCAAAGTCCCGTGTCGAGCTACAAGTTGAAAAGAAGCTGGCCGCGCCGCGCCACCATTATTAAATCTACTCCGAAGCGCGCGACGCTACGCTAAGCGACGCGACGTACGCGTCTCTGACTGTATACCGGAGCACCGGTCTCTAGCTGCTTCGATTGTACGTACAACAGGTGGCTTGCTTGCTTCCAGGTGAGTGCTCCTCTATTCCTTCTCAATTATATCGACATTCGTTTTATACAAATATTACTTTCAAAACAAAACACTCATTCATCCTCGTCTCACCACTCGCGTCTCTTCCATTTCATTTCTTTTCAATATTTCAAAACAATCGACGGGCAGAAAGTACCTATCTAACGAGTTGATTCTTATTCTCGATCATCTTGAGGCAATTTTTACAATTGAGTATGGCGAATAATACTCCACGAAGGAAGGTAAATTAGCCAATTAGCAACACTTTCGTCAAATAATCAGCCCAATTGAAAATAATATTTTTGCATTGTATGGCTATATCTCGATATAAAAATCAACGTGTATTTGTGGCGATAATTTAAACAATGGACTAAAGAAATAATAATCGTTTCTCATTTGTCATTGACGGCGAGTCGCTTACGGTACTTGTAAATTCAAAATAGTTGAGTAGCTGCGCGCGATAAGGAGTAAATATGAAGCCAAGTACTGCAGGCTCTTAAATATAAATATTATTTTTCACTTGTATACCTACCAATAATATTACAAGTAACAACTGTGTATGAAAAAGCATATTCTCTAAGAAAACATAAGCTCGACGTTGGCGTGGTTAAAGACTTTTGCTAAAAAAAAGCAAAACAATAACTCGACTGTCACTCGACTACGCGTCGCGCGTGATGGTGCGTGCTAGATTTGAGATATTTTGCGTATATGGTATATATTTATACATGCCTCGCATCTTCCCGTTACCTTCAATAAATTTTTAAATTATACGCTTCGATAACTATAGATATGTATATTTATTATTATTATTATTTATATAAGAATTTTTATAAAATTTATCTCGGCGTAATTTTCCATTTTTCATTATCGCTACTTTTAATATTGAGCAAAAGAAGAGATTGTAAAGATGATTTTCCACTTTTATTTCATCGTGATACAGCCATATGGTAACGAAGAAAATGTCAAATTTGTTATTTAGTATCTTTGGTGAAATTTTTTATCAGAAATTTAATATGAGAGTGTAAAATTACGAAATCGGAAAGAGGTAATAATTAATGGTTGTTAATTCAGTATCAGTATCTATTTGAGACTAGTTTGAAAATAAAAAACTCTAGTTGTAACAGGGTTGTTTATTTTACTCTCTTTTAACACCGTGCACATACACACAGGCACGCAAAGAAGCAAGCGTGCTAGAGCCTTAGTTGAGTGAATAATAGAATAGAGAATAATACAGCTATTTAAAGAAAGAAAGAGTATTAAAATAGATATACATGCATGCATATATGAGAGACATATGTGTCTGACGGGTAAGGGGATTTGTGAACTGCAGTTCCGTCGATAGGAGTGTAACGGCTGAGAGCGATTTCTGGTGACGCAAGAGTAGCTGTTGAAATTTCACAATATGAGGCTGATGCAAAGATTGGCGATCAGTGGATTGCTGTCAGTGGTGCTGATCGTCCTTCTCACGGGAACCTTCGTGACCCGACGTGACCTTGGCAGCGTAGTCGAGCGGGGCGTAGCACCCGAAGAACGATCCGATCAGCTGAATCCTGCGTGGGTTCAGGACAATGCTGTGCCCTCAGGCCAGGAGGAGGCAAAACCCGAAGGAAAAGTTCGAGTAATCGATCCTAGGAATCGACATCAAATCGAGAACTCGCCTGCTGCTGACCCACCTCCAGCCCGCGTCGCCTCCGTTCCGGGATTCTATGTCATCAAGCCTCCTCAACCGCCTCTCGACGACGTCACTCATCAACGTCGTGAGAAAGTCAAAGAAGTAAGTCTTCCATGTCAGCTCTATCTTTCATCGCACGAAACAAGCCCGCATTTTCTGGAGGTTTATAATCTAATATCTTTCCTCTCGTCCAATACTCCTTACTTTTACCCATGCATCCATGCATTCAACCTTTCTTTCATCAAATGATCGAAAACTTGTTGACCTGCCCCGTACACTGTATAGCAATACGTGCGGTGAATTCAGTTGGTATCATTGAGCATTTCTATATAATTTCACTCCTTTCCATTGACGATCGATCAATGATTTACCTATACATTAATATTAACGATGCAAAGCCTCCACGCATACTCCTGAATTCGCTGTTTTCTATATACAAATATCAAATAGAACGCTGCAAGAAGAAAGTTTCCGCGAGACCTTTGCAATTACGCTACAGGTTAGTACACATCTTTTAATTTATCTTTAATATTACCTATATATTGTGTTGTGAGAGACCACTAATAAATTACTGCACCGCAAACTCCAAAGTTTTCTCATTGAAATATCAAAGAGATTTATCGATATACGGGCAGGATCTTTGTCATATATTATTATATAATATATGTGCGTGTGCAATAAAAAAGGTATCGCTATATGTACGCGCGAAATTCTTTTATTAATCTAATAAAATAATTTATTGATTATATACCATTGTGGTTGCAAAGATTGACAAGTTTGTTGACTCTACTAAGATGACGCTATATCATTATGTTTATAGACATACAATTCTGGAACGGTCAATTGTCATTCGGCGGAGCTATCAACGTCCGGTAATCCGTTAATCGCTTTTTCCTCTTTTTTCTTGCTTTTTTTCTTCCTTTTTTTCGACGCGAATTGCACGTGTTATTCCTTTGTGTTGGTTTTTCGTATATTGCTATTCGTATCGCAACGTTGCACAACAGGAAACGAGCATTACGGAGAGTTCTGTGAAAAAAAAAAAAAAAAAAAACCAAAATAAAAATCGATGGCTCTCCTTTGTCTCCTTTTGTTCCATCAATACTTGCGCTCGTTCCTTCAGTATTGCGGAGTGGGAGGGAGAAGGAGAGAATGGCTCGAAAAAGAAAGGTAGGAGCAAATTAATCAAGGGAAATTTTTTCGAGTTTTTAGAAATCGACGAGGCATTGCGTCGCGTTTAACAAAGAAAAACAAATTGTTTGTCAAAATGAAACGTGTCGGCACTCTTATAGCGCTGCTCGCTCAATCTCTCTCATCGATATTAATGTTTTCGAGCCTCCCTCGCGGCGCGTTAGCAAATTTTGATATTATACAGAACTATAAGTTCATTTCGTATCCAATTACATATATGAGTATGATGTGCAGCCTGAGAATTTCAGAATACGATTAAAGTTTTATATATTCTTTATCAGGTTGAAATGGGGAAATGATACGTAAGAGAAACGACTGATGAGAAAGAATGGTATAAAATTACATAGGATTTAGGAAGATGCCTATATGTATAGTTGGATTTGTTTTAATAACTGTTTGTGTGTAGGTAGAGAAAAGAGAAGAGGGAGGAGGTAGGATGGACGGTGGGGGAGAGGGGGACGTTGTTTAAAAGCAAAATGGCCGGGACAAGAGGAGCGCGAGCTAGTATGAGCCGCTGGTGAGAATCTATTGTATTCGGTGACCGCAGGCTTGCGGCGGACTTGCTGACTTTGTGGAGATAACATTGAATGAGCGATCCGCGTTACCTATATTCCTAAACCAAGAAGCCGAACTCTGTTGCACACACGAACGTTTTAGGTCCTTTCAGCTATCTATCTGCTAAATTGAACGCAGCTTCAATGCAGCCAATGGTTATCTTAATGACATTGGTCATTTGTTCGATAAAGTTTCGGTGTTGCTCGAGTTGAAGCTCGAAGCTCTCGAGCGCGCGCTATCTTTTTAACTTTCGTAAGATCCCGATAAAACGGCGTGACGCGAATATCAGGGAGCAGCCATGCACTCTCGCTGTTAAATTATGTTAAATTCATCCAACACGTATACCTATATAGGTGTACACCGCAAATCAATGATAAAAAATTGCTTAATCTCGCAATAATAGGTACATAAGGAAGAATTAAGGAAAAAAATCTTAAATTGGCATAGTATATTTCTATTTGGGAGAGAAGATGTAGGACGATCGGAGAGTGAGTAATGAAATTTGTGTACGGTTCAATTATTAAAGTCCAATTAGAATTTGCCTTGGCAGTTCATCCATATATATAGGTATATACATATAGCGCGCAGTAGTAATTATCATTCGGACATGAACATGCGAAGTGGACCAAAGTGAGATGCAGATTCACATCGAGGGAGCGGCCGGTGTAGACGAGAGGAGACGAGACGAGACGCACGTGCAGAGTTTGGTCGAATGCGATAATGCCTCTGGGGTATCCTCTTCCACTTGGATTACCATTTGTGCAGCTTTCCTTCCTCCTCCTCCTCCTCCTCCTCCTCCTCTACTTCTCGACGCGAGAGACTCGTCGGTCGGTACTCGGTAGTCAGTCGAGCACGTCCTAGCTGACAAAGTCGTATTGTCTATATATCGCTCCTGCCACGAGCGACACACAATGGAAACGGTTCCTTTTAATGAGACGCTAGTTAAGAGACGCGACGAATGAACGGCCCAGTCCGCAGAAACGCGCCCACCAAGAAGGGGGATTTCTGCAGACTATACGTATATATCCTGGACGGTGCGGCGCGGGTGCCAGCGGCCAAAGTGTCGCCCCCCCCCCCCCTCTCGTCCTCCTTTATTTTCTCTTCCTATATTATTGCGCTTATAGATTCTTCTTTCCTCTTCTTATTACATCATTATTGCCATCCTCCTCATCTTTACGCCAGATCCTAGCTTTCTTCTCCGATATCTTTACGTCAAGTTGAAAAGGAACCGACGCGCGACGATCCCGACGAAAAAATGGCCCGACCGGTAAAAGATGAAAAAAAAAACTGTTATACCAGAGTCCAATCTTTTGCATCGATCTTGTAAAATTTCGATCCCTTCGTAAGCGCCAATAACTTATCCCTCCTAAACAACAAGTCTTATGCTTCTTAACTGTATGGCCTATTTTTTCGACTTAAAATCATTACTCGGTGAGGACCTGATGTGAAAATAGCTGCACAAGCATTGGTTCCAAGCCGTAAGGAATCAGGCTGGCAGAAGATGAAATATCTAATATAGTGTTTGGCCGTCAAACGTGAAACTAGCCAGTGGCACGTGCAGTCGTTTAAGCATATACAGCTAGAGGGACGGACGGACGAACAGCGTTGATAGAATAAGGTGCATGTGCATTGGCCAAGGAGCCTGCGATCAGCAGCAGGAATCAACTTGTTCTTAATATATACACACATATACTGGGACTTTCGATATATAGAAATTCAAATAGCTAGGTGTCGCACCTAGCGTCCTCTTACTGTCAATGTCAACTGGTTCCACTTACAATTAGCTCGGATTGATTTGACTTATTATTTATTATCTCGAGAAGATGGAATATCCACAGATTTTAGTCAAACAATGATAAGAGCAATGGTATAATAACAGTGGCCCAGTTTCAACCCGGTACAAGTGAGAACGATTGAAATTGCGTTTAGTCTGCTTTTTTCTTCTTATAGTAACATTTTTATTTCACTAATTTCCACTCGTAACTTTTCCAAATGGCCGATTAACGAGCTTACCATTATTACAACAATTGACACACGATCTTATAATGAAAACAGTATGTACATACATATGACATACAGCTGAAGCATATTACACACTTGTCGTTATATAATAATGGGGCGAAGATTAATCGGACGCTGCCCGATCACTTTATTGCCATTGTGCTATCGAAGGCGCGATATCGTCGTGCCAATAGAGTTTATTCATATATAGAGAGGAGAAATTTGTTCGTTGATCCGATGAGGCCGAAGAGTTAAGTGGAAAAAGCGTTGAGACTGCATTATATCGTAACTTTCGACGCTTCGACTTTGCTCCTCTGCCAGTGCGATACAACCAACGAAAATGGAAGAGAAAGGACAAAAAATCTTGGTGGACGTACCCGAGGCGAGCTTTTGCAAGATCGTTATGGGAGCTGTAAGGGGGAGGAGGGGGAAACACTCTGGATAGTAAACTGCAGTAAATATAAAGTGAAAATGGCTTTGCACACGCTTAAACTTACTTGCTTCGATTCTCTGATCAAACGTCCTTCGAGTTTTATGCTATTTATTCAGTAATTTAATTCTGTTCGGAGCAATATAAACGATAAACGTGTAATATGCGAATATGTAATAATGTTTGTGTGTATTCGCGTCCCTTGGAACTTTAAATGCATGATTAAAGGAGCGAACGTCGAAAAGCAAAAAAGAGCGCAAGAGTGAGGAGAGAGAGAGAGATAAAACTTTGGCATGGGTGAGCGAGTGTTGTGCAAGAAAGAGACTAAGACGTACAAAGTTAGAGCTTGCACTTTTCCTATCACTTTCTCTATCTTATTATCTTTCCTTTTTACTCTATTAATAATTTAAGAAAAAAATTCATTAACATTTTTGTTCAATTTAAAAGGAAAAAAAGTGAGCTCAAATAGTCAATTCAATCGTAAATTCATCTAGTACAGTCGTTTATTCATTATGTGTTATTTGAACATACGTATTATTCGTATATAAACCCACTCATATTTCCGAGATAGAGGCAAAACGGCCAATGCTTTTTATTTAATCCATGGCCTCTTTGCTTTTAAATCAACAATTTAAATGCGAATATACAGTGAGGGATAAAATTATTCGTGCACCTCTTTATTTTAAATGAAAATGTATAAATAATGCAGAGAAACAAATATTAATATAATGATTTCTTGCGAAGGTACAATAAAGCAATTAAAAAAAAGAAAACAGTAAACTTTTTTAAATCTAAGAGAAGTTTGTTTAATGAAATTACAAAATAAATATTTTATGCAGGACATTTGCCTTGCGAATTTCCAGAGATTCTGAATAAAATCCTTTGTACATTTACCTATATTTATCAACATTTGCAGTAAACAATCATACTTGTTCTTTTTCACAAGTTTTTAAACCGCTTCTCCTTACTATTCGAATGGCTTTATCTCATAAGGTATTTTTATAATTATCATGACATTTTTTGATAAATATTAAAATTTTTGCTTGAAAGAAATTTCGCTTGGGGACAAAAAGTTGTTGACACGTTCGCAAGATATATTTTCGAAGATCAAACACGTAAATTAATTGCAAAATGGAGTGTTTTAAATGACTTAATATTTAAAATTAATTTCGCGTGTATCATATACAAACATTTAGTCGAAGTAAAGAGGGAACGCGCGAGTTTTTTTATTTCAGTCCCTGTTCGTACTTGCATCGAGAGAGAACAATTTCAAAGGAAGAAAGCGAAGTTGCGTTAAAAAACAACAAGTTTGTATAGGTCCCTAAAACAGGTATATTAAACATTCTTTTGACTATCAAGATTGACGAAACAGTAGCTTGAAAGACTTACTCGTCCTCGACTATTTCTCACTCTTTAATAACTATACCCAATTGGCCATGCGAACTTTCGAATCTATGCAATTAAGATAACCACGGAAACGGAAATCAATATAGCATAATAAGTAGATTTTATTAAAGCGTAACGAAATTCTATAATGGAATTAAATCCGAGATTGAACTTGGCGCAAAATCCATTACAGTGATTAATAAAGCCGCTGTCATTCACTGGCATCGCGTTATGGAATGGCAAAAATGTTGGTGGGGCCAGAGAAAGAGAGAAGAAAATTGCGTTGACAATGAAGAGTTTTCGGCTCCTAATTTCAGGAAGGTTGAAGCGAAGAATAGAAAAATGTTGCGGGGGTGGGAAACTTTGGTGGAAGGGAGCAGGGGGCAGAGGGCACAGAAGCGACGTAACAAAAGGCGAATAATTGAACGTAGCCGTGCGTTTCACGCGGGAAAACCCTCTCTCTCTCTATATATATATATCCTTCTCCTCTTTCTCCTCAAAGTCCAATTCTCCAGTTTCCTCCTCCCACAGCCCGCGCCACCATATCCCCCTATTGCGATCCCTTCTTTCCCGTTCGATGCTGCGGTCAACTCCGCAGAGGTAATGGTTTAATTCTAACACGGATGCTCTAACCAGATTACTGTCCAGGCCCATTCACGTCTGCCATGCTATAGCCATTCTCTGTGGTTTCTACCAACAAATTAGCCACTGCGATCGCTTGTATTTATAATAGAGAGAAGCTTAAATAGCAATTTGGGGGTGGATGGAGAGGGAGGGAGGGGGGGGGGTGTAAACACACCAAAAGTCGCATCAAAGCCATCTTATTTGCTCCCAATGAAACGGCGAATAAGGCAGATTTTGTTCTGCTGACCTTCTGGAAATGGTATAATAAAAAGCACCGCTTGATGCGATGAAAACTTTAATCCTTTAGGTAGTCGCCGTTGGGCAGTAGATTGGACCTCCGATATAATAGCAATCATTATAACAAGTTCAATCTATAGATTCACCCATATACTTTCCACGTGGGTTTTTTTTTCAGTGTCGCGTTTACCTTAGAAACGCGATAACGTACATATAAATAAGAATAATAACAAGAGAACAGAATCATTATCGCATTTCTAACCTTTTCTCGCAATCAATTAGAATAATACTAGAGGAGTAGTTTATGCAGGATCCACACATTTACACGACGCGCCTATCAGCAGTTTAAATATCCTCGTTAAATGTCAGGCACTCGTTTGTCCTTTTTGCTCATGCAGTGTTGGGCACAGTTTTTGGTTTATTTTCATCGTCACTGCTGTATGGGAGGAACGGGAGAGGGGTTCCAGCCGCCGCTTAGGTTGGCTGGCAGTGGTGCGTCGTTCGGTCTTGACGCGGGGGAGGGAGATGCCTCCCGTACCGGTATATATTATATCGCCTAGCTGAATTATGCCGTCGTAAAAACGTGACGAGGCGAGTGGCGCGACTGCCGAGTGCCAGTGAGTGCCGCTGGTCAGAGCAAATGGCTCGGATATAATCAAAGGCATCCGAAATGAGCGAAATTCAATAGTGATTCCGTGCCGTCGCGAATGACACGCGCACACGGCAATATTACGTATGTATACGTATATATATATGTATGGCCTTTCAAAGCTTTCTCGCCTAAAGAAGCTTTAAACTGCACCGATTTTGCACAGTCGAACACAATTCAATGTCATTATGATTTCTTGCCCTTTCACAAAGATATCCTATACGTGCAGTATGTACATACATATATACGGGAGGGATTGATAAAATTTCAACCCTCTATTGAAATGCGTATGTACATATGCATTCGCTTGAAAAGTGTATAAATTGCACATGGTTAAGGAAGGAGCCTCAGCTGGATCGTTAACCGAGAATCGCTTGGTTCTGCAAAATGAGGAAATTAGCTTGACGCGCGATGGGAAGAATAAGAAGGGGCGGGCGGGGAAGAAAGGTTCATACGCGCGCGAATAATAGCGATTCGTCTCTGAGAAAGGACTCGCGGTTTAACAGCAGATAAACACAGCGAGGAAAATGCAACTCCGTTTCATCTTCCGAAGCTGGTAGAGAGTGAAGCGAATAGAATAGCAAGAAGCACTCAGTCAGCGGTTAGCACGCTCTTGTGTAGCTGAATCACTTCGTCTTGCTAAACACCTCCAGCCAGCCTCCCTCCAGTCGCTACGTATATGTACTACGCGCTATATATATACCTATCCACCCCTCCCCCCCCCCCTCCCCGTCCCGCAGCGCAGCGTCGTTCCGTTCCGTCCTTCCCTCGCTCACTCGCGCTCAACAATTACCTCCCCGTCATGCGAAACTATTCCGTGCCTCGAGACCTCCTTTCTTCCTCGAGACTCGACAAATTATTAAGTAAACTAAAATTAAAGTCGCGCGCGCGGCGTCTCCTTCCATCAGAATTATGGATATAATTCTCTCGAGTTTCTCTTTCATCTAATAATACAAGTTTAAGGACAATGCAGAATACCCCGCTGTAGCCTGTAGCTATCATACCAAACGATGATAATTCAATTGAAAAGCAATATTATTGCACGTGATTATTTATTAAATGACAAACGAAGCGAACAATCGTAGCTTTTTCAACTTTGAAAGCGACGAGAAGCTGCGTGCGCCGACTGTCCATAGTATATAGTGTATTTAAAAATTATTCACCGATAAATGTTTAGGTGGGCGACAATCGCTTGTATGTACATCGTGTGTGTATATACCATAATCGTATATGTAAAATCTTTTGATATTTCACCTATTGGAGCAAAGACGGTGTATCTAATATATACATATATATATATATATATATATGTATACATATACGTATATATTAAATGATATATAAATATGCTGGGTAGGGGAGGGGGCTAAACTTGTTGAACAACAAGTCCAAAGTTACAATATTTGTAGATATACTACCTAGAATGAGAAATGGATCGGTGGTGGAGTGGGAAGTTTGTGAGAAAGCTTGCCATAGTTTGCGGTACTTGCAGTTGGTCCGTCCAATTGGCAGTTTGCATGGTCCAAGGTTTAATTGGTGTTAACGATCGAATGATCGAACCTAGCTCCGATTATGAATATAGGTATATGAACTAATTGAAATTAATGAAATTTGCAAACAGATGATGAAACATGGATGGGAGAATTACGTGAGGTACGCCTGGGGGAAGAACGAGTTGAAGCCCATTTCGAAGAAAGGTCACAGCGCCAGTATTTTCGGCAGTTCTACGATGGGAGCGACGATAGTGGATGGCCTCGACACTCTCTACATCATGGGTCTCCATCAAGAGTTCAAGCAGGGCCGTGATTGGATCGAGGAGAACCTGGACTTCGATATCGTGAGTACCAATTTCCCTGTACAAAGCTCCACAGCCATAACTCGAGAGCCACTTCTCTACTTGCAATTCCAACTTAAACTTCGATTCAACCATCTTTTTTTCAATGAAACTTTATTCGTTTCGCCGATTCCTCTTTCATATCTCGATAACGCGATACAAGAGCCTTAAGGCAATCTTTTGCGTATCGAGGAATATCAATCACCTATACGCGTTTCGTTATCGAATCATTGTTTCTCAAAGTAACAATACCCACATGCTGATATGAAATATCAACGCCTAAAGTAATCAACGCATTGGCATGTCAAAAGATGCGCTAATGTCTATATCAACCGACTACAACTGCGGATTTAATGTCAAAAATGTACAACATCCTTCGCGCGCACCACATTCCATTCATTCAACTTGTCGTATTTAACTTGCTCGATCTCTCTCTCTCTCTCTCTCTCTCTCTCCTCTCCTCTCCCTATACGTAAAGCTCTAATGCACCAAAGTCGCTATATATCTTTCAATCATTCCCTTATTCCCACCTCGTATTACTTGATATTTTATCAATGACAATTATAGGTACATGTTATAATTAATCCTTAGGATCGATCGTGAAAAATAAAGTAATTTTTCTTGGAATTTTCAACAATTATTCCCTTGACCAAATGTAGATTTTCCAAACGTGCGATTGCATGCACACGGACGTGCGCTCCTGTATAGATATAATTTGAGATAATAAAGTTTTAATCTTGGTATAAAGCAGCTATATCCATAATAATCCACGCGCGGATGAATCCGATGAGCTAACTATTTCATCTAAAACGTATACCTATATATATAAAGATATAAAAATGTAGCTATGGATGGAAGATTTCAGAGTTTGTAGCATAGCTGTGTCAAATATCGATATTTTCTCGCGAATCTTTCTCGGATAAGTAGGGATATTCAAGCGTCGAATAAAACGGTAAAAATACGTTGGCACACGTCGAAAGCAATTTCGGATCAAGCCCCATAACCTACTGAAAGAGAGAGGGCAAGAAAGGAGAGGGGCAAAGTGTATGAGAGAGAGAGAGAGAGAGAGAGAGAGGGGAGGGGGGGGGTGATACGACGTGTTTGCTTTTGCAAATCCTAAAGGGTCGCAGACTTTCGATAGGCCATGTGTATACAGGTTTCCTCTGCTTATTCCTTCTCTCTTTTTTCCCTCCGAACCCTCGAAAATCATTCTAAAGCTCCGATGCTCGCGAAAATATGTTTGCTCTGGCTAAAGATGTCTGCGAAATCAGAACCATATACGCAACGTTGTCTGGTAGAGGTTTTTCTGCGACACGTACATCTCGCGCAAGACACGCGAGTTTTCATAAAAAATGTTACGCGTCCTATCTGCGGAGAAAAGAGAAAATTTTTTACTCCTGTATATGTATAGCAAACTTGGCCGGAATTATTCATCAGGATTTGTGAGCAGATCTAAAATATTCTTTGGAACATTTAATTAATAATTAAATGGAGAAAACAGTAGTATTGTAGAATATTTTGTTGGATAGTCGCGCGCGGCGAAGAGAAAGATTTACTTTCACAGCTTTACCCGCATTGGGGATTCGCGTTGAATCGAGTGACGCATGAGACGTATGGCTAAATATCTATATACACATATATGTAGCGAGATTTAGAAAGGCTTATATAATTGTCTTTGCTGCTGTAACGAAGTTAATGGACGTTTTCGTGAAAGAAGAAAGTCGCGCATGTGTATAGACGCGCATGCATCAGCTAGCCATATATTTATACTATATACAGGGGAATGTGTGCGAGTGGGAAAAGGTCGCGTCGCGTCGCCCCTCGATTCAACGGATGTACGAGCCGGTCTCGCGACTCGCAGAGGCTGTAAATCCTTGAATGAAGAAGCAGCATGTGCGGCGCCGAGTCTTCTCGAAAAATTTTGCTAGCTCGAAGGAACTAGGATTTGCCAGAGCAGTGGGGACGACCTCCCACGGGGATTCCGAGTAATCCTTCGGGAATCGAGACCAGTCGCGAAGATAGTTTCCGAAAAATACATCCTGACCTTGGAGAAAAATGAATATCTTACCTTCGTGAAAAGAGATGAAATTCATGAAACGAGTGGCAACAACACAACGGATTAAAGCGCTATTTAAGCAAACTTTTAAAACAAAGTTTTCTCTCGCACTTGCATCATCGTTTAACGTGCTTCAATATTCCACTCTTTCTACTTGTGTAAATGCAAAGCTGCAAGCTAAAAATTATCAAAGTCTCTGTCATAAAATTGTGTTGATGAAAATGCTTGGAAACTTTTAAAATGTTTATATACCAATTAAATTAATAAACCTTTAATAGGTTTACTAATTTGGAAAGGAAAAAAATCCATAAAGCAAGCATCGTTTTTATCCTCCTATAAGAGTTAAATTAAAAAGATGCTATATCAACGCAATTCTTATGAAAATATATATCTATCAATATATATGTATGTAGATACAAGTGAATCTTACTGTCCGGAGAGAGACCCCATGCATGCATATTAGTAACGGTGGTAATATATAATATTTTCAGCGCTCTAAAATCCCTATCGCAGGTTTTCCATATCGTAGGAATTTCCAATGTGTGGATCTATGTGTATATATATATATATTGTTTGGAAAGAAATGGAGACAGAGATTTTGGGTTGGCGAAGCGCGCGAGGGAACGAGACATGCAGGTACGTGCGACTGGTGCGAGTTAATCGAAAGGCGAGGGCGCTATCGCGCGCTTGTGGAAATATAGCCGGGCTATTTAGACCCAGCTGCGGAGCGAGCTAATTATCTTAATCGTTATGTAAATCAACGTTTCGCGCATTTCGGCGACGCGCGCGAAGAAACTTGAGTCGTGCATTTTCGAGGTGCACAAGTGGCTGTTCCGTCCGCGCATATATACCTACTCGGTACCGTGTCACCGGCACCGGCACCGGCAGAAGGGAAACTTGGTCGACGTCGCCGCGGTAGCACGGCGGGTTTATCCAAAGTTGTGTGTGGCCGGGCTATAATAGGAGCAGTGGCGCGGCTGTACACTTCCCGTACGTCTGCTTCTCCCTTTTCCACGGGCTCCAGCTCTATTAGTCCTCTCCGCTATAGCCGTTAACTCGTATGGGGCACCATGGCTCTCGCACCGTTGCGCATGGACCATATCCATGCCAGTCATATTGGCCGAATAATCCATACCTTCCTATTAGCCCCCGTGGTCACCGTGCAACCTTCCACCGATTACCAAGCGAGCCATAATTGCGGCAAAGAAATCAAACCGAGTTACAACCTTTGAGGCAATAAAGGATGAAGAAATGTGCTTTCCACTTTTTTCTTCCAATGCTCCGAAGAATCGGCAGACCGATATAACCTTGTGTTTTCGTGCGTGCAGGCTGAAAGTTTTACGAGCAGAAAGCGATAGCTTAACCGGAAATAGGAGAGGCGAATAAAAGGACGCGCGCGCAAGAGGGGTTGTGGCGGGCGGGGCGCGGACGCATCTCGTAACATAAACTTTTCACCAAGGAAGGCACGTGGTTAGAGAAGCGCTTTTTTACTTGGAGGAAGATTGGTCCCCGGAAGAGACGGGATGGCTAGAGTGGTTTGAAAACCGAAAGTCTCGTATTTCCAGTTATGGATCCAATTTTATTTTCTTATACTCTTTCCACCAATGACGCGGCTTGGAAGAATGGGGAGTGAAGGGACGACACTGTATCAACTTGCGCCTTTCTCGCGACCTCCATATTGAAATCCGAGAGATTTTCCATTCCGATATCTATGCTGGCTTCAACGAAATTCCGATAAGAGCCGCTGCGAAATCATTTTATCCAATAACGGACAAAACATTCCCGCTAGCTTGTATATATGAAATTTTCGTCATTGCCGCGGAGTACGTCCATCTTCCATAAATCAAACCATACATACATGGAATCTTATAGAACTGATCGATCGCTCGGCCTTGGTCCGCGAGTGCTCGCCCTCTGCTTGCTCCTGCTCCTCCAAACAATTCTCAATGAATTTGACCACTTTCAACTTTAGCCCCCCTTTCGTTTAAGCTTTTTCCTTTCTTTTCTTTTGCAAGTTGATTCTCGAGCAACGCGACGGATGCGGCGGTTTTACGTAATAAAAAATGGCAGTAAAATTTCTACGCTTTTATGCAAAAGGAATGGAAAGGCCGGGCTCCATCTATACATGTATATATATATATATATATATATATATATATATATATATAGAGAGAGAGAGAGAGAGAGAGAGAGAGAGAGAGAGAGAGAGAGTGGGGTAGGGGAGATTGGCTAACCGTTTGTGAAATGTATTCATTTGGGTGGAAGGTAAGCTGTGCATAGTTGCACGTTTGGTATTGTTGGAGAGTGTTGTCGTGCGGCCGGCGAAGGCAGTCAGTCGACTCGACTGGCACGGCGCATGGCGGCTGGATTTTTAATCTTGGACCCTAGCCCTTCTTACAGCTGGCGTTTCGCTGCTACTGCTTCTCGGATCCTTTGTCAGCGGCCGGAGCGATACGACAGGATACGAATAGAAAACGCCGCGCAGACACCCATCGCGCACATTCTTACTTCTACTCAACGTCCTCTTATAGTTTTTTTCGCCTCTCTCTCTCTCTCTCTCTCTCTCTCTCTTTCGGCTACACATCACTGTCGTCGCAATTGTTATACCGTTACGTCTACTGCAGGACAGCGGACGCAGAGCGCGGCTGGTCCTCTTGTGCTATAGCCAGGCCAGCTATAATAGTCCTTCCTGCCAGATTGGACCAGAAATCGCAGCGAGGCCAAGCATACAGCCTCTGCGTCGTGGAGCACCGAACGCCGAACGCGCCCGCCTCTCCCCGTCCCTCCTATTTCAACCTCTATTCTTTAGAAAATATTGCCTTCGATTTTATACTTTACGACTGGAAAGAAGCATGGGGAGAAGCGAGAAACCCTTTCTAAACGCTCAGCTGCTGAATATGCTATACGCTTGTAAACCCACTCGTAAATTATTATTCCCTTTTTATCTTGGAATTTCAAATTTTTCTATCCGGAGCAATAAAAATAAATGTAAACATTGCCCCTACACTCTTCATCTTTCATCACTGTAACTCGATATCTTTCGAATCCTTTGAGACTGAATCCAACTTGGAAAAATATTAAAATCGTTATATTCCTCGATATATATCGAACTCGAGGGAATAAGTACCGAAAGGACGACAATGTTTTATTTTCATTTTCATTTTTTGTATATGTGCAGAAGGACGAATGGAGGAATCGAATCGAAAGTATATTAGGAACACTCTGGAAACTAGGATTGTGCGGCGTATGTGTGTTGACGATCTCGCAGCTAATCCGTAATTCGATCGACTGACATATTTTTAATCGTTCGAGTTGTATAGGCGGCTCATCATTGCGTGATTCTCTCGTATATTCTATGGAAAAAAGTATATATATATGTGTATATCCGTGAGCATTTGAACTACTATCCCTTATGTTTTCAAATTATCGGATCGATATTGTACGCCAGAAGCGCGGCCACCGCGGTTCAGTTGGTTGAAAAAGTAATTGACCGAAATGCACTCGACGGTAATCAACTTGAAGAGGCTAGAGAGTAGAGGCCAGAATGCCCCCGCCCCCTACTCCTGCACTACTTCGCTCTTATTATACGTAAACAGGTTCGATCGAGCGGGCAGCAGCCGTTGGCGAACGCGCGTGGTCCATAAACGCCGCCCGCGCCGTTTAAGAGGACCGTACACGCGCATACCTATATTTTCACCGCGACGAAGAATCATTTGATTGGACGGCTAATACCGATTTATTCCCTCCCCCTTTCGTCGATCATCCCTACTTGAATTGCATGGTCGCGCGCGCGGCCCCTTTCTACTACCTCCATCGTGCTTTCATCATGTGTGAAGAATCGGTCTCTACCAAAAAATGGACAAAAAAAAATGATCCATTATAAATCTTTAGGAAATGTCGAGAAGTATTTTGATTACGCGCTTGTGCTCCTTGTGTAGGTACGCGCGCGCGTCTGCTTATATCAATATTTTTAAACAATATAATTATTATGGTTTCCGCATTGAGAAGTCGTATAGCTATATTTTCACATCGCGGGCGCGTATCTGTATCTACATGCGAGTATTCCATTGACCGGCTAATGAAAATTGATCGTTATTATTGCGAAATCGATCACATTGCACATAGAGAAATATTATTTTCAGATGAAATAAAAGAAAGAAAGCACAATGGTGCTCCTCTTGTTTATCCATTTTTTTATTTAAATAACTCGCTCCCATATATTTCATATAAGAGAACTATTTTCAAACAATGCTTTATTATGGCTTCTCCGCTGTGCGAAACTATAGGTATACATAGATATACATACGCATATGTACCTTTATGTATATATGATATATACTCCGGTTAGCTTATTTCGATATTCATCGTTCTATTTATAGTTAACGCTGCGTAATGGCGAAATACTTGATGTTGATACACAGGCAAAATGATAGGGAAGTGGTTAATAATGCTAGAGCGATTTTCAGCTAAAGAGTTTAGTCATTTATATATATATATATATAGTCTCTAGCGGAATTAATGATCACGCTTGGTCGATTGGAGCAATAGCGAACGATGTGTATTGGCCGGTATGTATCTTGACGGAATATTGGCGAACGGACTTTAAGACGACAAACGACAAAGGAGAAAGGAGAAAGGAGAAAGACGCGTGTATATAAATTCATGCCTCTCTTCACGGGAGGAGAAACACCTTCGCGGAAAAACCATTTCGTTCAAGATATATATATAGGGCATCTAGCACCGACACACGCGCAGACTACGTACATCCATGCTCCCTATAAAAATAACCATCAACATTGGCATCTATGAATCTATCGGACCCTATTGTTACCCTTTTCGTGCAATCATACCCCGACTCACTCGCACGACTGTTTTATCGACTAATTCGCAATTCTCGAATATCTCGCAATCTCCTGCTGAATGTTTTGCTGAAAAAAGCATACGAACTGAATACACCAGCCTGCAGAACCGCAAGCCAAATTGAAACGCGCGTTACTGGTCCCAAAAGCTTAAAATTTTCTTCCATCTCTCTCTCTCTCTCTATATATATATATGTGTGTGTGTGTGTGTGTGTAGGCACACGTAACTTATGAATTAAACACGACAAAACATTTGTTGTCGAATCTACTCACAACGATCCATCCAGACTCTTCATAAATATGTATGAGACAAGTTTCCTAATATTATTCTCAGTCATACCATTCATAATCTACAAAATTAAGCATCAAAGTTGAAATCATACACAACGACCAGTGCTTCTTGCGCAGGTAGGAATTATACATTGTTGTGTGTGAGATGTGTGTATGCATGGTTAAACGTTAAAGGAATTTTAATCGGATACCCTGTACGAAGCTAGTGATTATTGGTAACATTAATATTTGATTAATCGCAAATAACTAATGTCTGTTAATGAGATATACATTCATTTTAAGCTTTAATTACTGGAGGGATTTGGCTCGTGGTTATTTTCTGTCAAAGCATCTACACTGTACACCAAGGGCTTACCGAAACTCTATATAAACTTATGTAAAATGTAGCCGTGTCGCGAACACACGGCTAAAATTGAATCTATTCCGTGGCGCGAGGGTGCATGATCCTGGTCCACGGCACGACCAGCCGGGGGATTAACGCTTAGCCCAGCTAGGTCTCTCTACGTCGAAAATTCGCCAATTAACGCGTTAAAGACCTTCCAAGTTTAATCGTCAAATCGCTATATATTTTACATTAGCATTTGCGATTCTGATTACGAGGACGGCTATTATTCGCTCCTTCTTCATCGACACCCTGCAACGCAATAAAATTACATTCTCCGACTCCTAATACCTATATACAATCTACCTATACGAATAAAGTCCAAGAAAAATTTTACACTGAGACATTTTTTCAGAAGGCGATACATAATTTCTCATTACTACGATTATTATATAAAGAAACATAGATGAATATTTATCACGTAGGTATATATATATATATTTTTTTTCTTAACCTTTAAATTTATAATATACTTGAACGTTATAAAAACGCATATATCGCTCTACTTTCCTCTAATCCAGTCGATCAATAAAGATGAGCTTGTTCTTTTACTCGTTGAAAGTTTGTCCCAATGTGGCTGGGATGCGATATGTTTTAGAGATGGAATTAGTATATCGATATGCGCGCCATCACGAAAGTTCAATTCGATTTAATGTATATACGCGATTCTTTCTAAAAATATTTTTACACAAAGCGTGCTACACTCTATGTATCTGGACGGGCCGCGAGTCATTTTTTCATTATTCTTTCGTCGCAGACTTCAATGTTATTGAAACATTGAAAGAACGAACACTTAATTTTCGATTCTTGAGAATATTATTTGGAATTTCGTGTAATAATTTAATAACATATAGCGTTTGGTTAGAATGGAATTATTGCAGAATAGTCGGGTGAATCTCGCGGCTGTTGTGACCTTTGCTTCGTGTGCAATAATCGATCTCTCGAAGATCGATCGGCTGTAGTTTAAAGGCACGTACGTTTCTAGTGGTCGTAAATCGCGATCCCAGGTCGACAAGAGATATCTACAGCTCTTTCGTCTGGTCTAGCTACCGCACTGGCGCGGCGCGGCCGTCTTATCTTAAGTGAAACTCTAATGTCTTTATAGATGCTATAGCTATATCCTAGATCCGCAGCCCCATTATCGCTCCGGGCCTGCCTACCCGCCCGCTTATACCCCCGTCTGTGCGCTGCTGCTCTGTCTGCTATACATGTATACTGCCTCTTCTCGCCAATACAGACGTGTGCAAATTAACGCCTACCTTCGCTCCGCTTGTTTATTCAGAGATCCACTAGAAAATAGCAGCACGTTCCTCCAATTATATTATTGCACCACACCTATGGAGCTGCAACTAGATCCCCAAGTTTTCTTTCCGTATATGCCCATGCATATGCACCTCTGCATACGTCTCATGATATACAACATGTTTTGCAGCTAAAGACCCCATACAAAGCTTGTAGCTACTCCATGGTTTGCCCTTGTCCAAAAAGCTTTAGTTCCACTCGATCCTTTCACCGCGCTCTCCCTATAAGTATACTTATATACATGCATATAGATACTCTCACTCATCATCGGAGAGTGGCCCTGATCAAGCCTGATCCATACATGCAGCTGCTCTATAATAGGAGGACCATTGGACCATTGCACGAGCAGTCCTTCGATCCTATTCTGCTTTGTTTAATAATCAGCATATATATATATATATATTAACTGAAACGATTACGGTGTGACTGCACGTATCCTGTGCACACTGGATTCGTCATCGTCAGCAGCATTGAAAGGTATTTAAGAGTCGATATTACGCAGACGAAAGGTAGGATCGAGGTATTATTGTAGCGATCGAATTACAATATAAAGTGAGATCGAGCTGCATGGTGGGACTGGTGGGAGAACCGGTTTCTCGCAACATGGCCCTCTGGACCATGCAGATGCGATCCTAGCGATAATTAGTTGAACGGAAGCATAATCTATTATAATATCTGACTATGCTGATGTACCTATATCGATGCCATGCGAGGACAGCCCGCTCTTGACACACGGTTGAATCTTATCCAATGTCAACTCGAACACTCGCGTTCATATTCTGCGGCTCGTTCCTCGCTGTCTAGCACTCGTTTCGTCACAGCCAGCTATCGCGAATGGCTCTTATCTAAAGAGCGCGGCTCTCTGTAATATATACCTATATACATATATGTGTGCTGGAACGCTCTTCCTCCCCCAGCTCGCGCTTACATCCTCCTTATCCCGCAGTCATCGCAGCAACGATAATACGAAACCAGCCAACTGGCTATACACGCATATGTACATATACCCAGCGCTATAAACTTTTCTCTCTCTCTCTCTCTCTCTCTCTATCACTCTGTCCCTTAAACACGCGCTCTGCGCGCGTAATCCGTACGCTCGGTCAAATTAAACCGGAGAACACCATTGCTGAGACTGCACACATATAGTATATGCCATCGTTCTGTCAACGCGTCAACCAAGATAGATATCCACTTTTGCATGCAAGAGCATAGACCATAGCCAATATAAGCCTTAAATTCCCACCCATCTATTATATATATATATATATGATACTATGTGAGACTATATGCATCGGGGATAAAGAGAATGATGATTCAAGTCCATTTCCTACAATATTTTTCTTCTCTTTCATCGTTACAACCGAATCTGCACAAACTTGACTGGCTTCGATCATTACAATTATCAAACTTATGTGGAAACATGCTGTTGTGAAAATCTCTTGGCTTCTGCCAGAAGCTCATTTTCAAAGGCCAAAAGTGTCGTTTTTTCGAGATATAATTGTTGAAAAAATTACTAGGAGGCTTTACACTTGAGAACTTTTTGCATTGCACGTAATACTAGCTGATAAGACCATGATTAGCAGCAGAAATTAGTACTCGTTAGGAGTCCCCCCAACCGAAAGATATACAAGTTCTTACTACGATATATATTATATCTAGATTCTGAAGAATGTTAAAAGGATCATATCTATACATGAGAAGGATTCGTTTTGACGAAACGATTCAAGAGTTTTCTTTCTTCTTCTTTCTTGATACAGTGTGTGTGTTGAGCGAGGGAGCGAGGGGGAGTGGGACAGTTATATTAGAAAAGTATGGAAAAGGGGTGGCTGTGTGCGGCGGCGGTTGCAGAAGATTAGGGTAAGAGCCTTTACGAGCCAACTGGTGGCTAATAGCGGTAAGCTTCGGGAGATCTTTTCGGATGGCAGACAGCACACGTGTCTGCAAACTAGAGAATGCCCATCCATCATGACAATAAGTTTCTACCGTCTTGATTTTTCTTCTGCCCCATCGAGACTAAGAAAAGACAAGGGCCAAACAGTTTGCCTATTATTCCCCATCCCATCCCTTTCCTCGCTTTTCTTTTCTTCATTCGTTTCACCGTAACCGCAGGGGCTAGATTCTTTTCCCGATTGCTGATCCTCTCTCTTTTCCGCTGACCGTTCCCGAGAGCACCGTGCAACTTAGGTACATATACATATATAGGACATGCTTATGTGTGAAATACGCAGGCGCTCTCTCTCTCTCTCTCTCTCTCTCTCTCTCTCGTTCCTATACTACGACTATATACCCTCTTCTATCTAGGTTGTAACGAATGTGCGGCGTTGCCTGCGTCGTACTTCATTCTCCGGCTCCGGTCTCCGGATCGGCGAAGCTGCAGGCTGCAGTGCTGCATGCCCCTGCACGCTGCTTGAGTGAGGAATAGCCTGCCCGGTTTGCTAGACTTGCAACCGTTGCAACTGGTAAACCGTATAACGACTTGCGTTAACCCTCGCGCGATTCCAACCCCCACTCTGGATCCTCATCTTGAACCAGAAGAACCCTTCGGCCTTCGCCTCGATAAATATCCTATTCTCCTTGAATTTTTCAACTCCCAATGTCTCTAATCGTTTTACATCCCAAGTAAATTAATTGCTATCGAAGAATGAAACGCGCAAAAGTCTTTTATCTTTGCGTCGCTAGATAATATATATATATGATATTAGAGATGATATAAATTCATTCTTGTACATGCGTGCCCCGCCAACAAACTATTAAATTGACTTTAGAGTCGGTTTGACAGCGAAAGAATTTTTTCTATTGGATTTTTGGAAAAATTTCTCCACTGGAGGACCAATGCTATACACATCTATAGATATATTGTGATTTTTGTAAATGATTGAGAAGAAAATTGCTAATTTGACGATCGGTTAATCTCGGATATATATATATATATATATGTACGTCCGGCAGACCATAATTTCGAGTTTAGCGGAAATTCGATTTGGGAAATACATGAGCGAAGCTGGCATTGGAAGTTGTACCGCGTCCGTTACTACGTGAGTGAGCTTAGACTTTTAGCAGGCAGAAATAAGATTTTCGTGCTGGCCGGGCTATCTGGAAGCTTGGCAGTGATACTGCTACAACTATATTAAGGATAGCGTATACATATATAGGTGGATAGCATCTCCGAAAGGTTAGGAGACTGGTGTGAGAGTGAGAAGGATACGGGGGAGGGGTGCGCCGCTCCGTTGGCTAGCTAGGGGCCTGAGCAACCGAGTTGGGAAAAGGCGACAGTAGCAATAGCAACCAACGAATTCCAGGTTATTACCCTTTAACGTATCTCCACGACCTCTTGGCCGGAAATGCTTGGACCCTTTTTCCCTTTGCAGTACTGCACTATTATTGCACCCTCGTTATTGCCTCCTCTCGTGTAATTTCACCCGATCTCTACCTCTCTTGTCCCATCACCTGCAGCACCCACAGGTCCCTCTGATCCCCCTTCTCTCCTTCACCTCAAAACGTCCCCTCCTACAACAAATTTCAATCCTCTCTCGCACGATCGCGATCGATCATTTTCTCATTACTTCAATTCTCAAACTAAATCCTCAAATTCATTCCTGTCCCGTTTGCTGCCCCATTTTCACCAAGATCACCATAATAAATATCCTAGCCAGGGATGATGAGGTTTGCTGCAGTTTCATTCTCTCATGGTCAATCGTTAACTCTACCTTGAAATTATCAGCAGCCTTGTGCCAGTCGGTCTCTAATTTTTATCCAATCTTTTAGCCCGTCTGTATAATCTCGAGCATTTTTAAAAGCAAAGCGAACGACCCAACTTGCATGATTTTATTGCTCGGGGTCTATGACTCACTATAGCGCAGCATCATTTCCACCTCCTACTTCCACAGGTCCCTTTTTAACCACCACCTCCACCCCCTCCTCACCCCCTCACCTCACGACCCATTCTACGCAACGAAACGGGGACATAATAATAATAATCATAACTCCTTTTTATTATCCCAGAGACGATACTGCGAGAGCCGCGTTAAAAGTCGGAGAGCTAGCTCCAGGGCGAATAAGACTGCAATGAATAGGATCCATGGAAAGCGCGCAGAGAGATCCAAACGGGAAACTCTTCCGTGGGCAGAGATATTAATAAATTAATGCTCGCATCCGGTGTGATCACCCGACACATTATATTCAAACACGATCCAAGTGCCCACCCGCCCCCTCCCTCCCTCCCTCCCTCCCTCCCTCATCTCTCTCTTTATCAAATCATTTCAAAGTCCTCGTAACTTTTGCACGAAAATACCCAAACATATACACATTGCACAAATTTTATAAAACTTTCTTCTCGTCGCAGATATAATCATATTATTGCATTTCCGGCTGAAAAAAAAAATTATAAATCTAATACCATGTAGCGTGTACGCCTCTCTCTCTCTCTCTCTCTCTCTCTCTCTCTCTCTCTTTGCAGTGAAAAAGTGATCGAGTGCAATTTTAACAGATTACCCCCTCCCCCGATGGTTTATTCCAATGATACGTGGGAGTAATTGTGCTGCAGACAAACACAGCAATCGATATGAACGAATAGTACATTTATCTCGAAAATAAGTGACTCTATATCTGCTCCGTATAGAGCCATGCCGCACGCGTTCGAGAAATGTGAAATCATTTTTAATGGTTTCATGACTTTTTTGAATAATAAAACGAGCATAAAAAAATCGTCATTTTATCTGGAATAAACATAATACATATATAATGCGTTACCTTTTGCAGAGATTGATTTAAATTTCTTACTATAAAAAATATAACTCGCTTATATATATACGACGACGACGACGACACATATCGGTGAAAAAGCGCTGGAGGTGAAGCGAGATAGTAACGATCGAGTTGTCTTTATTTTTATGATGGATATTATTTAAAGAATAGCTACTTAGGTCTATATATTAGCTACATTAACGAACGCCCGCGGTATGGATAATGTATACCTGTATATGAATAGTAGATTTTTGTCGGGGGAGTGCAGAGTAACTATATCGCGCGTGTAACCGTTCACATGCGGGAAGCACGATAAGAGATCTCTCGCATTGGCCGAAAACGTGTCCGGGGGTCGAGGTGAGAGAGGCGAGAGGCGAGAGGAGGGCGATGAGGTAGAAAAGTCAGATTAGGAGAATAGAAGGAGGCTTGTCAGACGTGCGACTGAGCTAGTGGAAAATGGCGTGACGCGCACACGCCACGGGGCCACAGGCTCTCTTATATACGTATATAGCGATGCACTTTATCCGTTCTCGGCTGTATTTTAAGCTCCGTGGCCTGTTGTTGTGCATGTGGACTGTGGAGGAGCGAGACTGGCTGGCTGAATGGCTGACTGACCAGGGTGGAGTTCCGCCGCTTCCGCCACTTTCGCCCCAGTGGCCGGTGTATATAGGCCGAGCTGTCGGGGGAGAGAAAGGGGAGGCCCGGTAGCCAGTTATTGATGAGGATCGGCTCGAAGATGTGGAAAATTGCGGCTGGTATAGCTATATACTTCTTCGGAAGGAGAAACTCGAGAAATTACTCAGTATCGAATGCTCGTCGCTCGAATCGCGTCAACGCGCGCGCTCCTACACTATTTACCCTCCACTTCCTCCTCCTCCTTCGTACAACATTCTCATTGGCACACACATCTAGTGCCATAAATTATCATTACCACGCTAAATTCCTCAAAGATCAATCTCTAAAAAAATCTTTACCATTCGCAAGCATTCTGCGGAATAACTGAGGCATAGGCTTGAATTAAGCGACCGGCCGACCGTAAGGGGTACATCCTTTTAGTACTCGAGATACGTTTTCTTATAAAGTTCACGCAAGTGCATGACCAAGAAACATCTTTTTAAATCTACCAATATTATAGCTGTGTCTCATAATGTTTACCTTACTATGCTTTTCTCTTATATAAATTTAGCGTGCGAAATTATATATACGCGGCGTGTGCTTATATTAGTATATAGGTATACCTATAATTATATACGTGTCAATTTTCAGTTAGGTCTTTTGGACATTTTACTCGTATATTGTTTTGCATGCGAATAATTAAAGCAATTATGTATTCCTTCATTAATTTCACTAGGTGATCTATCGTTCAATTATTTACACTGTTTACGCAACTTTTATACTCCCTATTTAATGTTTCTTGACGAAAGACGCAGTATCGTTTGCTCCTGCAATCCCGCTTTAATATCTAAACTTGGAGCTCGAGTCTCTCTTAATTCTCTTTCTTAAACTCGGATGAACATGTACATTCAAAGGAAAATGATAAAGAACAATCGATGAAATAAAAGTAAAATAGCAGAGAGAGAGAGAGAGAGAGAGAAAGAGCAGGCTCTAAGTGATACCCAACCAAAGCTGGCAGCATCCCTGCACCAGTGTTCCTCATGCCGCAGGAATAGCAACGATGGCACATGCACAAATCTATAATATCACAAGGAGATTACTTTGAAAGAGAGCCTAGAGGATGGTATAAATAACGACCATTCAATCAATATATATTTGCTGAGAAAACTATAAAAAGTGCTCTTATCGTTGCTTATATACCTAACTGGAAAGCAAAAAGATGACACAGAGATGGAACTATAATTTAATAATAATATTAAGGAAAGATTGACAGCTCGATCGACGTGCCCCTCTTTTACTATCACTATTAGACTAGCTGCAGCTGTTAATTAATAAGAATTAAACAAGGTCGCGCGCGCGCGCGCGCGCGAGATGGCATGCAAATTGTAAGATAAGAATCATTAGTCGAGATCTATCATATATGATTATCCGAGTCTCTTAAATTTTAACATGTTATTGCACTATCGGATCTCCAGATTAGCCCCACCGCGCGTTTTTGGGAAATCGATACAAGTACGAGTTGGATCGATCATTCGACGTATACTGCATGTAAATATAAATATTTTAACCGTATAAAGGTATGCACACATACCTATATGCTTGAACTGTGACGCGACGACGATTCGTCTGCGTACAATAGGGCAAAACAGTTGATCCATGTATGGATGGCAAATGTGCAAAGAACCCATCGAGTTACGGAAAAAACGTCCGATATAGTGAAAACTAGCGGGTGCTGACAAAAACCATAGATAAAATATTATTGGCGTCACATACAATTGATTCTTGTATTTTTCAACCTTATCACACGATTGCTGTTTTTTTTTCTTTGTTTCCTAATGAAAACTGTCAAGTTGATTGCGGCGGGTCGGTATAAATTAATGTTCGAATTCTAAGGGATATTTCTTCAAAGCTGGCGTTGTTTTATATACATATCTATATTAGTGTTTGAGATTAACGCAGTAAAAACTGTTTTAACAAGCTACGGCATTGCACTGTTAAAACTTATTAATAAGGGCTGATTAATAAGACCCTATAACTACTAGATTTCGACTGCCTAGTACATTGATCATTACTACTAGCGAACGTTAGTTCCAAGTTTGCCGCTTGGCGACCACCCGGTTCGAGCGCCCTCTCGCAACCGAAATACCTACTGCATATGCTTATAAAGAGTTGAGTGTTCAACTCTCAACACAGTCCAGAAATTTTTGAACATAGTGTATCACTATAATTCCTTGGCGTCAGCTCTACAGTTATACTGTAAGCTCGTCAATTCGGTAAGTATATCCTATATCTTACTATCCTTCCTCGAGGCGAGGTATCTCTCTCGGCCCACCTATCCCAAAAATTTGAGGAAACCTCAAATTTATTTGCTACCTCTTCCGTACGGTAACTAGGGGGGTCTCCAATGCTGTACTCCTTATCTTGGGGACCTTGGCCATTTTGACAATTAAGGGTTGGGTCGAAGCAGAGTGCTTTTCAGGGGTTGAAACGGCCACAAGCGCCATCTTGCATTTCGGCTTCGGTAGCCATATTGCTTCTCGGCTTCATTAGCCATATCAGTCTTTCGGCCATAACCGCCATATTACACTCACGGCCATTTGCGCCATATCACGGCCGTCAGCGCTATCTTGGTTTTAGCTTCACCACGCCAAATTTGAATAACTGGACTTAGAGAGATCTCTCTACAGTTCAAAAAATTCATTATACAAATAAACACACCTCAACTGTACATATGTGCATGTAATTCTGTTATCCTGTTATTAACAAATTGTTTTAATACTTGTTAAAATAAATTTACTTGATTTCAAAACTCCTTTTCCCTAATCACCTTTAAGTTAATCCTGTACAATTAGATATATATGCTTCGATTATGCATTATATATTGCTGAAACTCGCTCGACGTGGTAAAGCTTGAAAAATCAACGCAAAGCAATTTCTTCGCTGCAAAGCTCATTATTTCGCTCGCGAGCTCGGATAGCGATATCACTGGAAATATTCTCTAATTAGTAATTCCGTGATTGAAATCATTGCTTTTCCGCAGACTCCCTACACTGATTAGCAAAAGCAGTTTGTTAGTTCCCTTTCCATTGTAACCAATCAACGAACGTTAAATTTATCCACTTTGCTACGCGAATTACCAAATCTTAGAAGAAAATCCAGTTAGCGATACCTGCCTTAATTATGTACGCCATCAAATATATAATAAGCCGTAGCAATTTCCGTAATCTCGTCAAACGAATTGCAACGACTAAAATAACATCTCAGAGTGATTTCTATGGTAAAAATATTTAATAACGCATATATATATTGACAAGTGTTTCAAATTTTTCGAAAAATTCTGAAATTCAGAAAATACCAAAGAGTATATAGGTATAGATACATCATATACCTATGTACGCATGTATGTGTGTGTGTGTTTATATATTATTGGATGGATCATTGCACCGATGAGTATAATGAGAGACCAGCATATATCAGCTGAAACAAATCTCATACGTTACTGATAAAAATTAAAGTGCGACGCGACGTCTGCAGGTTGGTGAAGAATGCGGACAAGAGAAAAATGTCCTAAAAACAAGAATTAGTCATTTTTTTAAATTATCCATATAATATAGGTATATGCGTCAGGATGGATTGTTATATACGAGAAAGGAATATTAAAAAAGAACGTGCGTACCGATTCCTCGGCGAGAAATGGTTATCTTGGCAAACTGACGGTGATGCGGAGGGCGCGCGGCGTCAGGTTCGTTCTTATATACATATAGGTCGCGCTCGCCGCGGGAGAAAAGGATCCCTAAAATTCTTCAATCTATATCGTCTTGTCAGTGTGAAAGTCTCCTAGCCAGCCGTAGCTATATTATTTGCTCATCACTCGCCCGTTTAGTCCCGATGTATAACGCGTATTATATATATTCTATTACTTTTTAACAAAAAGAAGAACGGTTAAACATTCATAAATACTCCTGGGCAAGTAAGCTCTTTTTCATTCTTGTTTTTCTTTTTTTAACGGAATTACCAAAAATATTATAGTTTTATTCGTTTATAAACGTTATAATCACGAGTAAAATCAATTGTAACAATTTCCCATGTTTAAAATTTCAATTTTTGCCAAGCGGCATTTTGATCCTTCGTTATCTTCTCCCAACAGGCCAAACAACAATAAAACAGTGGGAAGGTGAATAATACAAATGCGGATGTGCTTTAATCTTTTAAGCACAGTTTTAAAAACTGACCAATAACAGGCGTCCAGATAGTCAGTCCGGAAGCAGGGAGATTTGTTGTTTTCCGTTTGCTACCTCCCCCTCACTTCCCCCCTCTCCCCGGGATGCTCGAGCTACTTTATTCACGTAATTAATAAAGTACGAGTCGAAAAATTACGGTTACTTTGAAAGTTATAATTTATTTCCGTTGAGATATAACCGCGAGCGTCACTGCATGACTAAATACATATATACAACTGTAAGATTGAAAAAGTGTTAATGTTCCTCCGTAGGTATATGCTTGTATATACATACGTACAAGCTTTACCCCTTGTGATTCTTTTGACTCGCGAATGGCGGTAATTCATGGCAGTCTTGGCAGAGGAAATTCGGGCGTATTTCGAAAGGTACATGCATGAAGAACGGAGGGTGGGAGGGAACCATTAACGAGATCTCGGCAAGAAATTGGACGGTCAAAGCGAAAATTCTATGGGCCATCCCCAGAAACGTCCACTAAGGAAATTTATATAGGTGCCAAGTATATATATAGCGAAAATCTGCCTTTACCCACCCACTCCCAAATCGCCACACAACCTTATTTCCATCTTAAAAACGCTTCTCTCGATTTCATTTCTTTAATTCATAATTGTTAAAATTATTTTGTTTGAAGAAAATAGATAAAAGCAATATTGGTACCTAAGTTTAAAGTCTTACACGCGCCCGCGTTCTTGTATCATTGTTCTTTAAACGATTCTCCTATATAATAATATGTTTATGTAGTCCAACTGTCTTTCTTTTTTTTTTCTTCTTCATAATATTAAGTGAAATACGTATGTAGCTATAAATGTGGAGAGATGATAGAGGAGCTTTTTAATCATAGAGTTGAGAGGCGAGTCTTTTTTTTTTTGTAGCAATTAACTCGATGAAAATTTATCGTAGAGCATTTTTACCCCGACCATTTCCTAGAAGCACGCTATATACATACTATAGCGAGGTATATATAAACATATATCGAAAATCGAAAATTCACCGCAAAAGTTTTAATTGGAAGATTCGCGTCAAATTTGATATTTTCATTGGACTTGAAAGGGATGAGATGGGAAGGGATGGGGGAGGGGACGGGCTCGCGCTCGCGCTCGCGCATCCTATACATTCGAAAATTTATCCATATTTTCTTCTCGTTTCTCGTTACTAGACCAACATTTTTCTTCTTGTTCATAAACAACGTAAATCGTAAATGTACAGGGTGTCCGAGAACCCAAGCTGCCAATTTGGTCATTTAAAGGGAGAAATATGTGTATTGCGACTAACGTTATTCTTTCAGCAAGTATTTACATGAAACTGCTAATAATTGATATCTCTCACTATCAATCCCGTTCTTTCTTACAGTTTATAAAAAGAATTGTATAAAACGGATGACTAAACCAAAATTGAATTTAACGAAAGCTCAGCTGTAACTGGGCTGACAGATAATTTTAAAGAGAGACTTTTCGTATACTTTTAAATCCTACCGGTTGAATGAAAAACTCTCCAATTGGCAATAACACACAATAAAGGAAGAAATTATAAGAAGGAATAAATATGTATTTGCGAGCTTACATACGTGCGAATGGAAGAGAAAGTTTAAAGTAAATAAGAGAGACGGCCCGTTAAGTTTAACCTGCACGTATGTACGCAGGTCACTGCTATTGCAATGGGCGCGCATAATTTCCTATTTCAAGGGCGACGTATGTACAGCATAGTATATACGTATCCGACCGTGGTGTATAAGAAACGGCTATATAGATAAAATAATTGCTCAGGGGGTAGAGAAGAAATCGTGTCGACTCGAGCGGTTCCTAAAGCTGCTTTCTCTTAGCGAGATATAAAAGGATAAAAAAAAAGGAAAAAGAAAAAACGTCTAACAGCTGAGACAGCGATGAGAGGAAAAAACGAGTGGATGTGCCAGGGAGAAGAAAAAAAGAGTTGGAAGAGAGTGGAGCTTTTCGATAGACAAGACTCGCGCGCGGCCTTGTAAATAAATAAACTTTTGTTGGAGAATCCTCGCTATTTTACAATTATTTCCGCTGCTTGTAATTTCCATTACCGCAAACAGGGCTTCACGTACGTATTTCCGAGGAGAGCTAGCGTCCGTTTCGCTAGCATTTCCATGCACCGCCGCGCGCCGGCCGAGTAGGTAGGTATATATATATATATATAGGAACGCATTATAAGCGCATGCAGTTAATGTAACGTGAGAATAAAGTAGGGAAAAAGTGCACTGTGCAAGCAGTCCGCACGGTGCACACATATACAGTCTCTCAGCTTCTCTCTGCTGCTGCCATTCATTCTTCGCGCGCTGCCGCGCTAGCTGCTGGCCCCGGGTTCCTCACCTCTAAAATGTCAACAGAAACAAACGTTCCTTTTTCGTAGACAACATAAATGTGGAATACACATTCGTACACAATACACATTAATCCTTTAAGGTATTTGCGCGTTACATGATATATTATTTTATGCTTCATCTCTCTCTCTCCCTCTCCCTCTTAAAAAAACAATTGTTAAAATTTCATCAACTCTTCTACTATATAGTACTATTCAGGATGCGCTTTTCATTAACATGCTCGCGCCGTTCAACGCAACTGAGAGTTTATTGCGAGTTGTTTATTCGAAAATTAAATGTTGTCTTTCTCCTCTTTAAGGAAAAATGTGTAATTAGGATTGAAAGATTCATCAAGCCCCTTTCAGTGCTCCCAATATGAAATTAATTCAATATTAATTAATTGCAACACGTAAAAATTGAAGATATTTCACCATTTGGATTGTACCATAAAACTTTATTCCACATATCGGCTTTTATAACCCAATCATAGTGGCGAGCTGCCGTATGTGTACTCTTATTATACGTAAAAATCGAAATTGGAGCTCGCGGACAGCGTTCGCCTAGCTATGTCTCGTAAATGGCCAGTGAAAGAGTTAAAAAAGATATTGCAATTCACTTGGATGTTGAAATTTCTATCAGATGGGTTGTAAATACTGGCCCGAAATTTGACTAATATATAGGAGTACCTCTTTCCGAGTACGTCAATGCGTTATAGATCAATGGCCCCTAATTCCTTCGAGCTTCGGTGTGTATACGCACATATACATATATCTTACATGTAAAATTGATGTTGATTAGTTTAACGCTACTGCATTATTCTATTAGGCGATAATTTGCATCTGCCAATAGCGAGGAAGAGAAGGACGAAAGTGGAAAGTGAATGGGGAAATAGGGAGGGTATAAGGGATCGAGAAGGGGGAAAAACCCCGTGGCGCGAGATAAATTTCAGCAAAGAACCACTTTATCAAAAATTTAATCTAATTCCACAATTGGAACACACGTGATTCCTATGCTCTATATTAATGCCGGAATTTCTTGCGCAGCCACGAATAAAAGCGTTGGTTCTTTTGAACAAGAGTGCTTACACTCTCGCTGCACGCCCCCCCCCCCCCCCGCACCTCGTTAAGACCTATAATACTATACGTATTTTCGTCGATGCAATAGTAATCTTATTAAAATAGACATTCGGATAAAAATGCTGCGCAATCTCCGCATGCAATACCTATACTTGCCTCAACTACCATTTCTGCCAGCTATATAAACCCAATGAAATTCGATTTAAAATATTGTTGACCATTTTAGTTCTGTTATGCAATTCCTCCGTTCTTTTTTTGTTTTTTTGCTTTGTATTTTTTTCTTCTCTTTACCATATTTCATTTTTATACCGAGAGTTGTTAATAATCACTATTATTTATTTACGCGCGTGGCTTTTGCGGGATTAGCATTGGTTGCGTGGAAAACTTTGAGAGTGGTGCTTTGTTTATGCATAGTTGCTCGTATACCGAGAGAATTTGGCGGAGAATCTCGCGCGCAAGAGATTCTTGTCTGATTTTAATTAATGAATGGTTAATTTGGTAAACATGGAGTAATTTCTATTTGACGAGGCAACGTAGAGCGAAACAACCAATTTTGTATTTTATCGATAGCTATATGGTTATTCCAAAATCTTGATCTTGGCACCGGCAGAGACCGCGCGCGCGCGTGCGTGCGGACTATACGTAGGCGCATATATGTATAGCTCATCTCCATAACGCGATTGAGCATTTTAAGCTGTTAATCATGCACTTTTGTCATTTTGTTAACCAAAGACTAATTAACGGTGTTCCCTATTTAATTCCTTGATATTTTTTACCATTAGCTTGATTTGATTATATAAAGACTAAAAAATATACATAAAATGAAAGAGGAAAATCGCGCGCGTGAGACTATATGTATATGTATATATATTTAAATTTGTCTCGATGATTATTGATACGATATATGTATAAGCAAAGTTAAAGAGGTGTGTTAAAAAATTACTGGGCAAACATTTTATTAATGAGAATAAATGTACTTGTTTTGCAGAATTCTGAAATATCGCTGTTCGAGACGAATATTCGTTTTATGGGAAGCCTTTTGACTTGTTACGCCCTTACGGGGGATGTGATGTTCCGGGACAAGGCGGCTCAACTTGGTGAAAGGATGTTACCCGCCTTCCAAACAGAAACTGGAATACCTCATTCTCTCATCAATCTACACACTGGGGTAAGTACACGCACACACCGCACACACTTGCTTCAATCCTTATAATCTTCTCGCAGCCTTATACATACACGGTTAGGCGTGCGCGAGGAGGAGCTAACTTGTGCCACTATATATGTATAAATATTTCTCTTTTTCCAAGTTTTATAATCTCTCGCATCATCCGTTTTACTCACACCTCAAAATACACTGACAAAACATTTTATACCTCGTTTATTCGTTAATCCATGCACGCCGCGCATTCACTCTAGAGTAATTATGCCTTCCATTTTCCAAGCTTATTAATTAAAAACTATTCTGTTTTAACAAGCTTACATGTATATATACCTGTAGTGTTACCTACCGATTGCGAGTGTATAAATTATCATCTGTAGCTGCATGCTGCTTGTTTCAATTAAATTATCATCCTTTTTTCTTCATTCGCCTTTAAATACTTATATAATAACAATTAAAAAAGTCACCAGAGTACATATACATATATAGAATATGTCTTGTATTTCATTTCTACTCCCCGATATCCGAAAGACCATTTTTCACAGTCAATCAAAAATAATTCTCAATTCGGAAGGCAATTTTTAGACTAAAAGAATATCCTGACAAAGCAGTAATTATCGTTAACAGTAATTAATCATTAGAGTTTGTCGGAGCTTTTAACTATCGACTAAATAATTGCAAAGTTTTAATGACCAAAGTTGTGAAATATGTTATCATACAATTTGCAACTAACCAATCGTATATATGTGTATATATATATAGCAATATTTTTCAGTAATCATCGAAGAAGGTGCGTATGAGCGATCGATAGGGGGATTTGTAAAGTTTTCACATGATTCGATATGCGCGTTTGGGCTAAGGATCTACACACATATATATATATATATATATATATATATATATAAGGGGGTTAAAAAGAGCGAAGCTGTGCCGTACCTATACAGCACGTCTAAATGTGTGAGAGGACAATACGGGGGGATGGAGTCGGTGCATGACGATTGAAACACGCGACAATAACATCATGGAGGTTATATTTAATTGAAACAATTCTGTCAGGTTACACGCCTGTCAAAGCAGCTCTACAGTAGCAGCAGTCGCTCGCTACATACTGCAGGAGCGACCGATTAACATGCAAATTCTTAATTGGAAGGATAATGAGAGTACGATGGAAGTCGAGTCGAGCCGAGCCGAGCCGAGCCGCTACACGTTATCACAGGGGGGGACAAAATACTTTCACCGACACTTTGAATAATCGTGAAAAGGTGCGAAAGAAGCGCAGTTTCACGAATTAACACGAGCAAAGCGTCCATCTCACCGCTCTCGCATTGCAACACATTTTCGTCCATGAGCGCAAGTACCTAAATATCCTTGGATATAAATTCGCTGGCGAATAGAGCTCCTTAATTTGTATCTCGCTGGGTTAATTTTTGGGTATATAACACGGGCGCGCGCCTTGGCCCAATCGTTACGATTATATATATATATAGGACAGTCGCGTTATATGGAATGAAAAAAGTATAAGGGTATGGCACAGTGGACACGCGTTACATGTCCTCGCGCGTACTCCGCAGCCGTTAAAATTGCGCGATCCGGGCCAAAAGGAGGAAAGGCTGTGCGATTTGCCAGCCGGAATTAAGGAAAGGCGTTGCGTGTGTGTGTGTGTGTGTGTGTAGGTGGGACAGGGATAAGCAGGATCGTTTTATAATTTAATTCGATCAATTAAGCCGTCGTCTCGGTAGGTGGTAATCTTGCCGAACCTATACCTGCACAGACGAATCGCCTAATATGGAAATGGCGTAGTTCCCCGCGATTTATCCGACCACCCTCGAAATCGCTCAATATTCAACAGATAAAAGGAAATTAAATCGGAAAGGCGTTCGCTATGCGTTTAGAGACGGATGAAAAATTTATCCGCGTCGCCCGAATCGCAATTTTATTCAACCGAAATTCCCATTTTTCTTCGGCGAGCGCGCGCGTGCACGGACACTCGGTTCTCAGCCCGCCAGCCTTTTGTTGCCCTAATGACCTGCAGTTATTTCGACGCGCTCCTACGGCGCCAGAGATACCAATAACGGTTACAAATACTCTCAAGATTTGCAGCTTGACCGATTGCTTTTTAATCGTCCAATGCAATCTTTTATACGCGAAAATATAGCAACAGCTCTATAGCGACAGCTCAACAGTGGTATAATCGAGCAGCGCGCTTTAATTAATTCGCCCGGCTACATTCTCTTTCAACTCGATGCATGCGCACATTGGGTTTCGGTATATCCATATATAAACACGCGGCGACGCGTCACCAACGTTCATCGGCTTAATTCATACATATTACCTATTCTAATACCACGTCGTTGGTAACTTTTGACAAATTTGCGAAAACGGCTGTACATGGAAGAATACGCGATGAAATCAAAGGGGGATGGTTCTTGGCGTACATCTTCAATTATTATATATGCGTTCTTTTGGGTAATCCAGTAATTTCTTTTCATTCTTTATTACCTCTCTCTCTCTCTCTCTCTCTCTCTCTCTCCATCACGTGCAATCGGAGCAACGTATTAAAAAATGTTTTAAAATAAAGATTCGCCAGTATATCGAGGCAGTGTGTTGACATACAGACGAGGAAACACTGTATAAGCTCGAGCTGTCCAAGTATCAAACGTTAATAGAAAATTATGAGAGTTTGCAGAGATAAGTACGTTATAATGTTCGGCAATTAAGCGCGCTTTGCTCGATAAGATCGCGTTAATACGAATTATTACGTAGTCATCAAACGGGTGGGAGGAATCAGGCACAGATGTCGCCTGCCGCCTACAGCCTGGTAATTAAAGCCAACATTCCCCCACCCTTTCCAACACCCCAGCAGCTTCTATTAAATTTGCCACACTCCCCTTTCATTTTCGACAATTACAAAGCATTATCCTCGGTTCGACCGAAACTGATTTAATAAAACTTATTGCCAAAGTGGTTGCGACATTTCAAAAAGAAAACACACACACACACACACGAAAGTTGTAAGATACAACTTTTTCTTATAAATAATAACATGTATAATTACTGCAGTAGGATATTCTATTTTTATTTAAATTGCTTTAATGTATATATAGACCATTGTTTCTCTTTAATTCTATATATTGCAGGACACGATCTCGTTGATAAGAATCCCATCTGTATCGTTAATTGTTTTACAGGTTAGTAAGAATTACGGATGGGCCAGCAGCGGATGCAGTATTCTTTCGGAAATTGGAACAATGCACATGGAGTTCACGTACTTGAGCGATATCACTGGAAATCCTGAATTCAGGAATAAAGTGGAGAATGTCCGTAAAGTTTTGAAAAAACTGGAAAAACCCAATGGACTCTATCCGAATTACATTAATCCACGGACAGGGAAATGGGGACAGCGTAAGTGTATAAGTAAATCCAATTCATCGGGACTTTATTTCGGTGAAAACAAAACTTAACTGGATCGAAAATCTTTTAATAGCAGCTGTGTGCTTTAAATTGCATTATTTGCAAATTAAATCTGCGAGTATACGTCAGTTTAAGGCAATTAATCAAATGGTTTTTCTTGGATGGATATAGAAATGGATTTGGTCTAGGAAAAGACCACTTGTGGTATTACAAATTGAGAAAACTTTCAATGAAGATAATATATATGTACATAGTTATACGCGTACAGTGAAAAGATCGATTTGGTAGAACGGAGAAAGAAGCGCCACTCGATCCTAACTCTATTATTTTATGTTTGATAAACCTTCTCGGTGAATTTTAATCCGATATACCATACTGTCGTTGGAGCAAGTTTCGAAGGAGGAAAGGTTTGGTGGTGAGACATCCGTCACACACATACTTTTGAGATTCTGCTCTTTTACGACTTCCTATATGCGTATATAAATATACCCTCTCTGCACCTCCCCCCCCCCCCCCCCGCCCCTTTACTTTGCACATTTTAAAGCAGCGCATCTCCCCACCCCTCTCTCTCCCCCGTTACACCCTTTCATTCCTCCTTTGTTTATACCTTCTCGCGTAATAACAAGGCTATTCTCACAATCATTATTTCCCATCGAGTTTTGCACTCGAAAGCCAAGGAAGAGTTGAACGAGCAGTAGGAATAGAATAATAAGAAAATTTCTTTGTGCGAATATTAATCATATTGATCAAAGGGGAATAGATAAGAGGGACACTATGTTATTCCGATTCAAAGATAAAATCTGGACTTTTAATTAAGCCGAAGGGCCGGGAAAGCAATTAAGGTACGAGTTAGAATATTCAATTTTGCCGGCTGATAAGAAAAATAAATGCAGCATATTCCGCGTAGTCTTGAGGGGGGAGAGGGTGATAATAGCGTATCCATGCAATATGCTGGTGTGAGAAGGCTGAGGGAGAATTGAAAAGTGTGAAGCTGCGCAAGTAGCTTATAGGTATCTATGTATATAAAGGAGTGGCCATTCAGTCTTGGCAGGGCTTATAAAGCCTAATGTTATCGCTCCTGCTATAAATGCAAATTTGGATCATAGGCAAAGAGTGGAGTGAGCAAAGCTCGCGACGCGGGAAACAACCGCAGCAAATACGCGCCAAGAGGGAGAACCTCTCGCAGACTGCAAACTTCCTGCACGACTTTACCGCGACCGACTTGACGCCCCTGCCCCAAAGGTATATTCCTTGCTTTGGCCTGACTTGCCCGACCTCCATTACCCCCTCGTCCAACCCACCGGCTCTCATCTGCATACCACTAAGATAATCACCCTTTGGATAATTAGAAGGCGTATTACGGCTAAGAAGAGAGGCCCCTCGCTCGTACACCCGACTCGAACGATTTTCCTGCAGAAAGAAAGTGCCGAGCGAGCATTGTTCGCCGCGAGACATTCGGCAGAAGCTACAATAATCCGATCGATCTAATCGTTGCGTGTAAAAAGAAAAGAAAGAAAGAAAATAAAACTGTGTGTACCTTCGTTATATTCAGTTACTTCTATATGTATATATATATATATATATACCTACATGTATATTATACTATTGCACTCTGTTTCTGCACAGAAACATTTGGACGACGACAAGTAGGATTTTTAGAATTGAATGGAATACTTGTTTTCAGATCACATGTCGTTGGGAGCCCTCGGTGACAGCTTCTACGAATACCTGTTGAAAGCCTGGATCCAATCGGGCAAAGAGGATACCGAAGCGCGCGAAATGTACGATGAGGCCATTGCTGCCATTGTCAAGCACATGGTTAAAACATCACCCGGAAATCTAATTTACGTGTCGGATCTCAAGTACGATAAGCCCGAGCACAAAATGGGCCACCTTGCGTGCTTCGCAGGTGAGTTTCTTAACGTTGCAATTAATTCGATATATTATCTCGGGTTAATGTATAACTTTATCCCACCCCGACATATATTTCATCGTGCATGTAACATCTCTCTTCTCAAGGTGGTATGTTTGCTCTTGGAGCACATACTCTGGAGAACGAAGATTCGGAAAAATATATGAAAATAGCAGAAGGATTAACGAATACATGCCACGAGTCGTACGATCGAAGCGCGACCAAACTTGGGCCGGAGGCTTTCCATTTTATCGAGGGTAACGAGGCGAGAAGCTTGAAGAATGGCGAGAAATACTACATTCTTCGTCCCGAGGTAAACTTTTGTCAACTCTCAAAGTAGGTTTGAATGGAAGGTGGCTCTTATCGATACTGTATAGTGAGAAAATTCATTCGTCCGAGAGAAAATAACTGGCTTAAAATGTTTTCCCAGACGTTTGAGTCGTACTTTGTCATGTGGCGACTAACAAAGGATCCAAAATATCGTGAGTGGGGCTGGGAAGCCGTCCAAGCGCTCGAGAAACATTGCAGAGTCCCCGGAGGATTTACAGGACTTCATAATGTTTATCTATCAAACTCGCCCAAGGACGACGTTCAGCAAAGCTACTTCTTCGCCGAGACCCTAAAGGTGTGTAAAAAAGCCAATTTTTTTTTTTTCAACAAATCCTATGATCAATAATATCTCAGTGATTTTGCGCGTCATCTCTCATATACGTACACATATTGAACGTCTCTCAATTTAAATTAGAAAATCTCGCTATCTTACTTTTAACGAATAAAGAAAGAAAAACAAGCGATAAACGTAAAAGTACTAAAATGGCTCTGCGCATGTTTCTTTTTCTTTACTTTTTTTATACCTACTTTCCAAGTCGCTTGCTACGAGGGGAATAACACCTCGGAGCTCTTTACGCTTACGCTCGGGAAAATGAAACTTTTTCACTCGTTAATTTAATAGATCGCTCTGCTTCTTTCGTCAAATCTATAAACACTAGATTTGATTAAATTAATTAATTGTAAAGGAATAAAAATATCGATTGGATGCAGTCGTAAGAGCTATTGGTTGGAAAGACCCCGGATAGTCATCGATTGCCCATGATTTTACGCGAAATGTCCTTGATTGAAAGCATTAGTTATATCCGTGCCTCTCTCTCTCTCCTCTTGGGCGATTTTCATTATTATCTCGAGAAACTATCGCGGCGGCGAGGGGGGTAGCCCCGGAAACACTGTACGCGAATGGCTTCGGTCGGTGTTGAATTGTTTCGGATGCCATTAGAATTACATTAAAAGCACATTTGCTTTATAAGGGGAAATGTTTTCTCTTTATTTAATCACCAATGAAATAATGTCCGGTCGCGCTCCATTCGCCTATAACTTATCGCCGCCGCGCCACGGCCATTCGAGAGGATTTCCGAAAAGGCTATTTTTGAAATTATATACAAGATGGAGATCGAGAGGCTCGAGACCAGTGTACGTATACCTAGGCACATAAAAAAAGTTGAGGGGAGAAGATAAGATGAGAGCAGGTATATATACATGTGGGGATTAATGATGGTTTTAATCGTTGGTTTGTTTCTTTTGCAGTACCTCTATCTGCTGTTCAGCGACGACGACTTGATCAGCTTGGACGAATGGGTGTTCAATTCCGAGGCACATGTGCTTCCCATCAGGGGCAACCCCCTTTACCGGCCTGCCCCCACCTTATAAGCCCGACGATCGCGCGGGCCTAAGCCAGCCGCGCGAAATCGACGTCGGCGAATATTTCACGAGTGGCCTCAACTAGGCCGGGGTCGTCGTAGCCAAGCTCACGGCCGATCACGCGCCCTCAACAAACGTCGTCGCGCTTCGAGAGGCTCGCGCAAAATAGCAACTGGTTATTAACACTGCTGAGATTAAATGATTATTTTAGCTAAGAGAGAGAGAGAGGAGAAAGAAAAAGAGGGGGTTAGAGGGGCGACGCGGATGAAGCCAGGCTCGTGTAGACGGCGCGGGTCCCGCGCCAGTTAGCGTGCAAGAAACAGATGAGCGAATGACATTTTTAGACTAATGTTCTCGCAAGAGTGCGTGCGCTTTGCTCTCTCACATTTCCATTCTCATTTTTCCAACGTTGCGCGGTAGGTCGAATATTCGAATACCCTATTACTGCTATTGAGCGAAACTCTCTATCGACACTTATACCGTCGATACATCGTCGACGCGCTCTCATCGAAATTCTTGCCCGATTAAGATACACTATGAAAAAATTTTCTACCGACGATAAACTCTGCATGTGTGTACGCAGCGAGAGAGCAGAAGGGTGGTCAACGTCGACAGGAGGCGCGACAACGCAATTACAATATCAGCTTGAAATATGTGGCAGTAGAGACTATGTCAACAAGTTATTTCACGTCTGCGATGCAAGAGTTCCAGTAGACGACTGACTTGAAATTGCCCGCATGAGAAGAAGGAAAACATCCCCCCCCCCCTATCCAAATTGTTCTCGGTGTACAGCCGCAACTATACGTGGATCCTAACAAAATCATGCGACTGCAGCGCGAGTGTGCTAATTTTTCTATGCAGACATGTCCTTGTGAAAAAAATAAACAAAGATATATATATAATAGTAATAATAATAATAGTATAATAATAATGATAAATAGATACAAATGAATAATTATCAATCATTTAAGGAAGTAAGGTACTCTCGCCGCGAGATCCTCTCGAACATTTTTCTAATGCTTTCGATTCATTAAATTAGCTTTTTCTACGATATTTGCGACTGTCGCTGCTACAATCTTCAGCCACTGCTCTTCCCACGTGCCATGTGCGCATGTATTGCTGCACACACTTGCGGGAGAAAAATGACTGTCTAGCTAATCTACGATCTATATAATGTAAATCCAATGTACAATCCAAGAAACCTTACTCCCTTAAGGAGATACGACGTGTGTGCGATAGAGGGCGCGAAAACGCCACAAGCCAATTGCGTCATAGCTGTAACTACGCAACAACCGATTTAAATGATAAAGTCTGTAACTAAAGTTATAAGTGTATATAAAAATTAAAGAAAGTCATATTCTATTATGAGGTACGTACGTAGGAGGAGTTAGCGAGATTATTCAAATGATATAATTGTATAGTGCTTGCAACGAATGTTAAGCCTATTGATTTTTTCATTAATTTATTAACGGCCGAGATGCCCGGTAAAAGTATACATATGCATATACATATAATCTGGACTGCGTCAATAAGTTAATTGATATTCGCGCGCAACGAGCGATCGACCAGTGGTGCCAAATTAGAGAAGGGGATATTTAGCCCAATATCTGGAATTGATACTCAAAGCATATAATAGGACATTTAAGCTGAGTGCGCCTCTTATTTCACACAATGATTTATTATATATATATATATATATATATATACATACACATATATCTATATTAAATATCACAATCGAGATTAAAGAGAAATTAATGTAACGCTACGCGTAATCTTAAATTGGCTTACTTTTCTTTTCCAAGAGAGATATCGCACCAGCTTGGTATATTGCAAGTTTCGAGTATTATCTCGTAGTGCGCGCTACTAATAAAATGAATTATTTCAAATGCGTGGGGGATGAGAGAGTCGCGCGCGAGAATCGATAAGATACATTAAGCGAATTAGAAAAATCTTAGGAGACTATGTTGTAGTATCTGTACCAGGATGTGTAAACTTTCTCGGAATTGGTTGCACTGTGGGACTATTTTACCAAGTACCAATTGATATATCGATGCATTTAAAGCGAGAGAAGCATGACCAGTAAATTTCAAATATCAAACCCATTGTTTGTAATATCTGTAGAATACCTACTAACAGGCATAAAGTATCGCCGAGATGGGTGGCAATCAGGATGGCCAGGAAGTTACTTAATATACCTATGCACGCTAAATACACGTGTGTAATTCGTTATTCTTTCTATCAAAGCTACGGTTTTCTACATGAGAACAATAAATCTGATTTTTCACCTCTTCGTAGACAAATACCATATGGCATAATTGAGACACAAATATTTTTTCAATTGATCATTGAGTAATATAAGAGCTTGATTATGTCATTACAGTATACGTAAAATGAATAAATCATGGAAGCAACAAGATACTACAAATTTCATTGAGGACCATATTTTTGGGATTTTCAAGCATATTCCTTTCATTTCTATAACGTGTAAATGCTGCGTTCGTTCGTGAATTTGTCTTTTCTTTGGTGCAACATTGTTGAACAATCGTCTGACAACACCACTGCACGATGCAACATTAAATGTAGACCGTGTCTATGCGACGAAAATGAAGGAAGAAAATCGTTTACGATATAATTAACAATCACTATGATCGATATGATCAACGGTGAGAGATAATGATCATAATAGAAATAACTATATATAGCCTATTATATATATGTACATGTGTGTGTATGTTTATATATATGTATAAACATACATACACATATACATTTGTGAATAGATATTTAATAATTTATTGTTATAACCTAGAGTATTTTGTTTAAAAAATTCTGTTAAATGGGGTTTTGGGTATGGTAATACTTTTTCACATCGAGATTCGATTTATGCGCTTAGCATGCGCTTTGCCGAGCAAACGCATTCTCAGCTTCAATTCGATCGAGCTCTTTCTAATTTGCGAGCAAAAGTCAAAGCTGCTCGTAGTACATACGTCTACCCTCGCACGCGCGCGCGCACACACACACACACACAAAGGTAAATAAATAATCCTTCGTGATAATAGTAGAAAGTGCTTAAGAAGGTCGCTCGTCTCACGATCACTATATATATATATATATACCATGGTGAAAATACTATCTATACCCGATAAAAGCTTACACATACTATTTTTAAAAAGAAATTAAGCTACTGTTACTTGGTTACTTGGCGTATCTCCCGCAGTAAGCTACATAGACGGATAAACCACTTTCGGTATTTGCGTATGTGCGCGCGCTAATCTTTATCAGAATAAGCCAAGCCGCTAAATGCGAACTCTCGTCAAGTGAAAAAGTGGATAATTGTAAATACTGTATGCTGTTTAGTGATAAGAAAAGGGGTTTTCTTTCGACAGCTTTATGTGATTTATTTGTCATGATCATTGAAATAAATAAATATTGATACTATACGTTTTGCGTCTAGTGCATTGCAACCTGATCCAACAGCTGGTTAATCCTTCGGAGCAGACACCTTTGAACTTGTACGAAGAAAGAGAAAGACGTGATTTCAGTAATGCAAACTTGACTCAAATCCACTATAAAAGAGATTAATTATAATCTTCTTCCAATTCATCTTGCCTTTCCTTGCTCTATCGATCATTCGGCCCTAACTATTACAAGCATTGCAACCAACTATTTTTATATCTATATGGTATTCGCGTGATCGAATCGCTTATTAATAATGGTGGTTTACGCTTATTAACAAAGGTGGGGCGCCGCGTCGCGCCACGCCATCAAATCCATTAGACAGTTGCCACTTTATGGCATCGCGAATCAAGGCGTGGTATGTAGCCATGTACATGTATGCATGTACGTTGGACACGTCTGCGACTCGATGTCATTCCTTCGAGATCCGTCTACCAAATCTTCATAAATGTATAGTGTATGCCTATGGTTAAAGTCATCATAAAAAGTATATTGCACACAATTTCCGTTTCAACTGCAATCGCATTCCAACTCCGTCCGATTAAAGGCATGCAACTGTTGTCTAATCGAACCTCATTGAAAGTCATCGCGCGATATAAACGAATATGCTCAGGTAATCGTTCAATTCTTTATCATTGAGTGTACTCTTGTACAATAGATTCAGATAAGCCAATTGGTAGATTTTATATAGTTATATAGTAGTATACATCTTTTCCATATTATGTATAACTCATTGTGCAGATTTATGGATGCACAGTAACGGAGCACAGCACAGAGTAAAAGAAGACTCGTAATTGCAGGAATGTTGAAAAACGAAACGATGCTTGCGGAATGCAGGAGGTATAGTTCGGATCACGCTCCATACGACGAAAATACCATCGAGCAAGCATGGAATGGATTCCCAACGTTGACGTAGTATGTCGTCTCTCGCGGAGCGTCGCTTCGTCGCCGCTGTTCGGTGGTGGAGGAAGAAGCAGCAGAGGAACGAGATGGGGTGAACGAGGAGAGAGAGAGAGAGAGAGAGAGAGAGAGAGAGGGGGGAGATTCGCCGCGGACTCGACGATGCGAGCTAGGGGAAATACGATTGCCCGAAGGGGAGCTAACGGTTAAAGAGGGAGGAGGGGGGGGGGATCCCGTTGTCCTCTTTACACACGTTCGCTCCACCCCCGTTTCGAGAATATGTGCCAGACACTTTTCGTCGACCGAACACCGGTACCGCCGACACCGTCACGAGCGCTTTTCCAGATATGTCTTGCCTCGCGTCTACACCCGTCGTACCGTCTCTAGTCGCAACTCGCACTCGCGCGCCGTAGACGCATCTCAGGGCTACGGTCTCCATCCTCCTCGTCAGCACGCTGTCTCACGCGTCAGGAGTAACAAATACCGATATACATATATGTATATCCGACTATTTATTATATTCAATCGTTCCCACGCCCCCCTCTCCACACCATTTCTTCCCAATACTCCAGGAAAAATCGTTTTGGCCTGACTCTCGCGCACACAATTACACGCTTATCAAACTGGAGGAATTGGACAGCGCGCGCAGAAAGGATCTGAGAATGTGTGCGCAGCAGGCTGTACCGCAGGGTACGGCACTCATGGCCATGCAAATATCGAGTAGACTCTCAAAGTGTAATTAAGGATGGAGTCGGGCAGAGCTACCCCGAGGCAAAAATCTTGCTGTTTTGCCGCCTGTTCACCGCGCAACACTGTTTCATTTGCTTGAGATATAAGCGGTCGATGCTTGCGGAGACGATTACATAGCTATGTTCCATCGAAGAGGGTACCCCGCCGTTATTCCCATCGTCGTCCTCGTCGTCGTCGAAAGCTAATTTGCATAATAAAGCCAGTTTTCGTTGTGACACACGTACACAGGGACACGGTTACTATATACCTGTGCGAAAGGGCGCGCGCTCGCGTTTAATCACTGTACATTCAATAAACGCACAGCATTTCTTACTTTTGACCCCGCGAGAGAGGAGGTGGCCCGTATATAAGCCAGCCGCGCGTACGGCTTCCTTCCCGACTGCCTCAATTTTTTGCCCCTTTTCGCGCGCGGTCCCAATCTCTGCTTAAACAGTGACAGTCATTCTCTTCGGTTGGTTATAGTTCCTGTGCGTGTGCGTGTGCGCTGCGATATATCCCAAGTGCGGAGGTCCACCGCCGCCGCCGCCGCCGCGTACACCGTACACCCTATACACGTGGCCCTCTGTGCTTTAAACGCGCGCCCACGCAGCAACGTAACGCAATAGCTATTCGTAATTTGCACGTCGCAGAGTCAGACATCAACGATGCGAAGAAGAACGCTTTCCATGACATTGATCTTCCTACTTGGTGAGTTTTATCTCTCTGCATGCATTTATACTTTTCTTTGAAGATAAAACGAGAGAAACACACAAACGCGCCGATGCATCTCGCGCTTCCTTAGCAAATAATCAATTGATAATAAGTCATCTTTAATATAATCTTGTTATAATTGTCAAGCAGTCATTTTTATGCTACGCACCGATCGAGGGATTATCGATATACTTGTCAAAATTATCTTCCATCTTTTATCCTCTTTTCATTGCAGAAATTCCGAGTTAATCGAAAAAAGTTTATAATTGTGGCTTCTTCGTTGCTAGATATTGCCTGGGAGTGTTGTCAGATAAATTTTAATCAATTCCTACAGTTTTATTTAGACAAAATCTACAATGAATACAGAGCAGCGTCGTTTAAATCGGCGTACGTGCATGGCGGTATCATATATATTTAGTTTAATGAAATCTATAAATTATCACGAGTCGCAAGCTTTTGATTGTTTCATTTTTATCAGGCATGGAATTGGTTCAGTATTTAATGGATCTTTTTTTTCTTTTATGCTGATCGATTGTCATGCATTACTACTATCAGGGATACATTGTCGTTATATAGCGATATAGACATACTTGAAAGTTGAACAAATGTTTCTTACTACAAAAATTGTTGGACAACTACAGAGGATGAAATATTTTTACGTCGCGCGCAGTCAATCTTTCGACCTTGTCTTCCAAATTAGTGTTTTGCGTTAAACAATTATAGATATAGATATATAGTTTTGACTCTATTTTTAAAATCAGGCTACAACTTTGAAAAAATTACCACTGGTATATACCTATAATACATTGTTGCAAATGACGCGATTCCAAAGTATTTTTTTCAAGAGAATGGTTTTGTGGAAATGGAGCTTTTATAAATATACCAACTGAATATATATATATATATGATTCACTAGATAAGGAACCGCTCTAAAATGTACTATCTATAACACAAGTTATCCCCAGATTGGACGAGCGGAGCTCTTTCACCGAGTAATTATTAAACGGTTAAATTGAATGGGCTAAGATTAAGTTGAAAGCGTATGAGCGTGTGGCCTGCAGCGCGACCGCAATAACGTGCAAAAAGGAAGGATATCTCGCGCGCGCGGGTAGGGTTTATTATCACCGAAATGACCAACCTCGCACATTATTAACGAGTTAAGTTCAATGGTACATCTCTTGCGCAAAGCACATCCATTTTAATCGCGCAGTGGCTCGCGGTGCTTCCTTTTTTTTTTGTCAATGGCCGCTGCCGCCGCACCGGCCGCATCAGCCTCGTGGCGATTGGTTAGAATTGCATTAATAATAAGCGCCCACGCGCACACGCGCGCACTATATACCGTTAACAACCTTTGGAGTGGACTAGGGAGTAGGGACTCGGATTACCTCACATAACCCGCAAGCTTTAAATTCACCTGGACCCCTCGACGAAATAACCCCATGCACACACAAACTATCTCATAAATCATATTATATACATATATTATATAGATATCTTTCGCATTAAAGTTCCTTCATGCCCACCGTCCTATCTATTTTTATATCTTCTAGCAAGTAGTTACAGCTAATAAATTATATGCAATCGTTCTAGATTTTACTGCATTTCCATCTCTACGAGACCCGACGTGTGTGTGCATGTATATATATATATATATAGATAAGACCAATTACCTATAATACGCGCGAGCCTAAATTTTATACCTGCGCATTTTATTTTCTTCAATTGTGCAGTTGTCGAACAACACTATGCTATCGGATAATAATTAAGCATAGACGTATTAGACAAAGAACTATATATGTATATTGAGAGACACTGCGTACTCTATTTTACAACAGCTATTACCGTGTTATAAACCAAAGAGAGTAGAAAGATTGATTAATTATATAAAACTATACTGTGCATCGAATATTATAATAATAATGTTCTTTCATCGTGATAAATTCTTTATGACGAGCGAGTACCTCCGATGAAGGAAGTATCATAGCTTTTTGACAAGCAAAAAGTGCATCTTGAGCCGTCGAGGGATGAAGCACACGCTTCAATTTAATTTATTTCAATGGGAGATGAAAGTGGCCATCTTCAACTTGAATAGGCATCTACAAGAATGTAACGCGCGAGTGACTGACCCGCTTCATCATGTAAGATGCTTCTTATTGCTACAAGCTATGCCAAAAATTTTATATTATTACCTGACATTCATTTCGTAATGCGCCGCTAAAACAGTATATGTCAATTATTTTTGGTATATACTTGCAGCAAAATTTGCAAATTTTATGTCTTCCCATGCATCAATGTTGTTCGGTTAGCTCGGCTTACATTTTAGTATTTTTATATTTTCTATTCCAAGCCTTCAGCTCTCTCTCTCTCTCTCTCTCTCTCTCTCACTCTGGAAGTTACAATTTAGCTTTTCCAAGTATTCTATTACACACAAGGTTATTTTTACTATTCCCGATAAAAGATGATTTTGACATAGATTTGTCAAACTCGTCACTGCTTCAGGATGGACTCGTCATCTTTTCAATGTATTATTTTCTTTTACTTGCTCATGGCTGCTGAAAAATTGCGTAATTCCTAATCCAAGAGAATGTTGAATGAAACCAGAAACACACACACGCGCACACTATCCGGAAGGAAAATTCTATAAATGATGTCTCAATTGTGTGCAATATTACAAGGAACGGGCGTATAGGTAAAAAAGACTTGAAAAAAAAATTATTCTAGAGAACTGGGAGGGAGAGAGAAAGTATGTAGGGTGGCAAATATTGCAAATCGTATTATATACACATCTATCTCAAATTATCTATAAAGTAAACTCATATATAATATATATTATCTTCTTAAATGATGACTTTAATCATTTTTACAGAAAAAGTTGTATATCATTTTGACTAGCATGTACTATGCGTAGTAAAAATGTCCTATTCCATATTGTTATAGGCTTAAGGAGTTATATAGGAGAAGAAAAAGATGGATTGAAGTGGAAGAGCTTTGGTAACGTAAGCATTGGATATTGTTAGACAGTTGCAACGGATATCCATTTTCTTTTGTCAAAACATTTTTCTTTTTCTCTTTTTTTTATTGTGCTTGACAGAGAACCAGAGGGGATTGCCAGTGCGTCGTTAGCGCGTCGTTAAAATCTTGATTGAAAAAATCGGTCTTTGCAAGCGCTTTTATCGCGTCATATTATCTATGTAGCTGCCACCTCTAATGTAAACATACTCGCAAATCAATAGTACCAATCGTAAAAAGTAGCATACGGTCAACATTTGTGGTTACAAACTTGCCCTCGGTTTTAAATATAGCGTAGTGTAAAAGTAGTATTGTGGAGTTGACTCTCTCTCTCTCTCTCTCTCTCTCTCTCTCTCTCTCTCTCTCCCGCTCTTGCATGTGTAAAATGAAATTATTTCCACAACCAAAAAATTAGACATTTTTACAAATAAACAACAGAAAATTCGTCAATTGAAAATAAAGGCTAATCCTCGCGCGCGCCTAGATAATAGTTTATTTTCTGTGAATAGAAAAAAAGGAGAAAATAATAAGCATTTTTGGACCTTCTAAATGTGCAGTATAGCATAAAAAGAAAAAAAGGAAAATGACAACTGTAAATATTGAATAGTGCGGATGAAATGAGAAGTGTATCAGTTTGATATTGATCGAGGTGGTTGAGGTAGAGTTGGCAAGTTTATGAATCGAAAGAATTTGATGAATCGTGCAGAGGGATACCTGGTGTATCCCTGCGAAAACGAGATTTCGCGCTCTCTCGCTCTATTATAACACAAATCCCATGCACTTGTGACGGTGCGAAGAGACGTTACGATAGGGCCAATAAAGTAGCTGAATGTTGGCCAATTCAAATCGGTCGAGCTCGCTCGCTCGCATTTACAACGTCTATATGGTAGAATTGCTGGGCGCAGTGCGCGCGCCTGCGTACCTATATAGTGTATCTCGAGTGAGAGTTGGCGCAACTATCCTATATGACGCGCGAACGCAAGATTGAAAATAGCCGCGCGCGCGAGAGAGGAAAGTGGTGTTCCGATGTTCGCGATGATTTCACATCGTCAAAAATAAATTCCACGAAATAACGCAATAGCGCCTCCCCCCCCCCCCCATTTGGTCTACAAGGGAGAGAAGAAATCCGAATCTGACACGTTGATCGAGAAACGCGCGGTGACCGGTTAACGTACTCGCGCGGGAGTCGGGAGAGGGAATAACGCACACACACACACACACACAGTCTCGTCGAGCCGTGGGTGTCGCGCGCCATCTATAAATAAAACATGTGCCACGGGAACGTGTGCAGCAGCTTCTGCCACGATTCTGCCTGCCTGCCTACCAGCCAGCCAGAGCCCGCCCGCAAGCGGCACATCTCTCTCGAAGAGAGTTTATAGTTTCCTCGCTATACTGCCCCTGCGATGCTGCTCTCAATGCTACACTTCCTTTCATCGGAATATTCGCGCAATCGTGGCTACTCGCTGCGTGCCGGCACGGCACCCGATAGCCTCCACCACTCCGATTCACACTCGCGCCAGTACAGAAATACGAAAGCTCCCTAACCTAACCCAACCTAACCTTATTTTTCTTTCCTTCCATCGACCTTTCGTATATGTATATGTATAGCAGAGCAGATGGGACGTACGCGAAAAGAATTGGATAGAGGAAAGAGCGCGTGAATTCCATTCCAAAACGTTTCGAATCTCCGAAGAGAGAACGGGCTGCGAAAGAGCGGGTTTTATGTTAATGAGTAGCAAATTATCGGAAAAGAGGCGGTCCGCCGTAACAGGTTTCTATATAGCAACGGAGGTTAGCACAGACTCCTCTCTCTCTCTCTCTCTCTCTCTAACCCCATCCCACCCCCCATCCCATCTCACGTATATAGTTTTTCGCTTTGATGTACGACTGAAGTCCTTTCACCACTCCACCCCGGCCCGGGCCCCCGATCTCCCTACCGCCTGGCCCTTTTACTTTTCTCGCGTGTACGCGCGTATCGCACAATCGTCTGACCCGGCCCGGCCCGTCCCGTCTCATATGCTTCAACTCGCCTGCAAAAAGATAAAGCGACTGAATTTTTCGTTGGAAGCACTGTCATCGATTTGGCCTCTTCGGCTACTCGACTCTTCCTTCATCGAGAGCTTTTCTTACGGAGTTAACGCCATCGCAACTTATTCGACCATTGCGCTTATCATCGCGCTCTATCTGTTATCTCTTTTTATTCTTTTTCTCGTACAGCTGCTCAATACCCTCTCGTAACTTTCATTCTAGTGCCTCGCCCTTCCGGGGAGACTCATCAAGCTTCGATTGGTTCAACACTTTCCATTAAAATAGTATATCTACGATAGAGAGAGAGAGAGAGAGAGAGATGGTCCAAAATGCTCTCCTTTCAATACTCTATATGCAAATTGTCACTATTTATACATATCGCACATACAATGAAAGTTTTGATAGATTTCTCCAATGATATGAGCATGCAGTTTTATAGACAATTGCAGAATGGAATACTTGGGACTTGAATCTTACGTAAAAGTTGTCAGTGTCCCCCAATTGCACAAATACCGCATGCCCAGAACATTGATGAAAGGTTCTGCACCGAATGATATATGCCGATCAAGTCACTTTAACATCGTGGCGTGTGTGCCATCGCCGCAAGGTCTTGGCGCTTTTCTTCAAATTATTTGCGCCGTTAAGAATGTTTTATTGATTATAAGAGCCAAATACCAGAATCTTACAAAGCCGCGCGTCGACATAAAAATTCATTCATTCCGGTAAAACTATCAACGGCGGTACGTTACGCGTGCTTATATGCATGATTCTCGCGCGCTATACTCGCCCTCCATTCTTTCAACTGGGATAATCCGGCGATTATTTTCCAATTCGATAGTTTCAATTTTATATCAAATTGCAACTGAAGGAGAAATTTTAAAGCAATTAAATTGCAATATTAATCGAGCATGAAATGACACGTACAATATAGTGAAGCATTTAACGGTCCATACTTAAATAATCCAATTCTGTATAATATTTTCGAGCGCGTTATATTTATATGTATTATAGGATCTCCGAGTATTCCTGCGTGAGCCAATGATTATAAAGTATGGATACACGCAGGTATAGTATATGTATATACTCTTGGGGAACATGGCACAATTTGTAAGTATAGAGCAGCTTAGCCGGGGGAGGGGATCGGAGGAAGGAAACGCAATTGGGGCAAGCAACAGGCATCCCCCAAGCCAGAGAGGCGCAGGGCGCAAGGAGGGCGCTCGCGCTCGCCTTGTCGCTGCTCGCCTGCTTGGCCGCGCGCACATGGCTTGACTTGGCGAGCGCGCATATCAGCTCAGCCAGCAGACCGCGCAGGCGTCGCGTCACTCGTCTCGCGCGATGATGCGACCTGTGCTCTGTCTGTGGCTGTGCTCTATAGTTAATCTAGAGTCTAGACCGAGTCGAGCCGAGCCAAGCCCCCGAGCCAACTCTTCCACACAGCCACAATCACATACATAACAGTTCCACTTCCTCTTCGTTTCTGCGAGCCGGGCATCCAAGTGGCGCCGTGTGATCAAGTGAGAAACCATACGAAAGAAATGAGCACCTGCTTTATAAATACCTTCTATAAGTACCTTATTTCCTTAATAACCACCTCAGTTCGCCACACACAACTGTCGATACACTGCCTAACCTTTTAGAGCAAATCTTCTCCACCCCAAAATCTTTTAAATTCGATAAAAGTACTCTGAAAAACAGTATCAAAAATTTTTTATATAAATACCTTTATTCAATATTTTAATAATTATGTAGTAAAAGTCGGTATAAACACAGGCTCTCGCGATTCATTATTAACATGTATGTTTTCGTTCGTGGTCTCTTGTGTTTAAAGAGGAATGACGTTGGAAAGGGGGCGTAGCTCAGATGGTAGAGCGCTCGCTTAGCATGCGAGAGGTACCGGGATCGATACCCGGCGCCTCCAACTTTTTTCCTTCCTATATGTATATTCAACAATGTCAGAATTTTCCAAGAAAACCCCAACACACACTTTTCATCCGATTTCACTCATATACACAACACTTTATATATAAATATTATTTAACTTTTATACTTTCAAGGCCAATACGCGGCTGCTGCTAAATCTTTGGCAGATAGATGCAGCAGGCCGCGTCTAATCTGAAAAAAGGCGATTTTTACAGATATACCTTCCTCGCGTGCGTCACAAAACTTTACATAGCTTATCTATATATTCATACGCGTTAAATTCGACATATTATCTATATATTTCATGCTCTATATGTAGATTTAAACTGAAATAAATAAGTATTATGCTCATTTCGCCTAAATATTATAGATACTATTGCTCGCGTATCTCAAGTACCTACATATTTTAAATTTTTAAAAATATTCATACAAATTTTCCTTTTTAGTTTTGTTTTTTTCCGAAGAGAAACATCCATGCAGTTTTAATTGACCGATTGAGGATTTATTTAAATAATGATTTTGCGTAGAATGATAATTGATTTTTTTTTTTTCAGAAAAATTTAGGCAAAGAAGATAGTCGATCTGTGTGTTACGTTTAAAGAAACTTACACTAAGAAATAATCAGTCATTGTGCACACTGCACACAGGAAAAGCTATAGATGTAACCTATAACATTTAGACATTCTGCAAAGCGCTGTCCTAACCTCGCTTAGCTCTTTCAGCTACCTCCTCATAGATCTTGTTGCCCGGGCAATTCTAAACTGCGATTTACCAACAACTGCTGGATAAACTGATGCTGCTGTTGGCTCTGGGCTTGCTCGCCTACCCTTTCTAATCCATGTCCTAATCCGCCTAAATCCACTCTCAGATTCGCAATATAAACTGGATCTCCCTCTCTCTCTCTAGACCCATACTCTCCTCGGTCATTCTTCATCTCCTTGCATGCCTGTTTCTATATATATATATATATATATAACAACTTTACGCTATTCTCGATAGATAGAGAGAGAGAGAGAGAGAGAAGAGAAGCCTCTTCTTTCATCTATATCCCTCTTTCAGTTAGTTAACCCCCCTTTGCCTAATTATTCCAATTTAAGATCTGACAAATATTTCCTTTTTTGAAATCTTTAAATACATTGTATCAAAATGATCTATTGGTATATAACCTTTGTCATATTTAGTCAATTTTGTTCCTATACCTATATGCAGTCAAGTATTCTTACTATATTGTGTTCGTGTCGTTTTATACAGAGAGCGCGCGAATATCTTTAATCGTATAATTACGTTTTAAACAAAAGTTATTATATACTTTCAATTAGATTTTGCTGGTCTACACACACGCACACAAACTATATTCCTTTATCGCATTGTTAAAACAATTAATTGTTTTAAGATACTTTTCAAATGAAATTACTCATTTTGCTTGATTGTGCTGCAAAAATATTATTAATAGATGGAGTTTTGCCTGGTGAGGAAAATTGATACAAGTTGATCGAAGAGGAGTATTTTTGTACCAAGGAGAAATTTGCTAAATCAATCTGTGACTTGGAAATGCTTCGAGCATACCCCATTGAATTTCTGAAGCCCTGGTTTCTACCCTGCTCTGTGTTCTCAACGCCATTGTCTAGGTGCGGCCTACCGATTCACGAGCTCCGTCAGAACCAACTTTCAAGGAGCGTAACAATCTTGAAAATGTCTATACGCTATTATGCATTATGGAATGTTGAATATTTTTAAGTATTTAATCATTGAAATTATAGTTTGTAATCTTTCCTAAACTTTGTTGTTTTTGCAAATTATTGTTATATCTCAATCGCGAAAAACCGTGAAAATTATTTCAGCTCGACGATGCATTACCATGCACCTGCGAAGGTCAAAGGAGTCAATGGAGTTTCTCACGTTGCGACCAACAACCCTAGAAAAGTTAACCTTGACCCGCGTAGGTTGATATTACAAACGCGCAACCCCCTCGTTCGCCTGTTCTCCTGCTTATTCCTATGTTTTTTCTTTGTTCACTCTTTCAAAATTTACCTCTGCACCCATTAAGGACGCTCGAGAGCCAATTTTCACACTATACTCCTATACCTATATCTATGTATACACATACAGAGTGATTTTCGACTATGTATTTCCTTCATAGGTAAAGCAGAGTGTGTGCGCGCGCGCGATTTGTACACTGCACATTCATGTATATGTTTATTTTTCATGCACGGAGGAGACACAAATGCATATGTGTCGCGTACACAACTGCTCGAAAGCGTCTCGCATGTGTGTGTGTGGCTCTCTACAAGTTCCTCTCCGCGACTAGAATCTCGTATGTACCGACGTGTACGTGTATCGTGAGCGTGCGATGGAGGAAAAGTAGTGGTACGTCATGCAACCCTAATAATACGTATGTGGACAAGGTGACGTAATATGCGTAGCATGCGTGACTGCGAACCATATTCGCGTCAACGATACATTCTGGAACAACCCGTAATCACGACGGTTTGATTAGAAGAGTAAAACTTGGAAATAATCAAATAATTAACAATGTGTGTGTATATATGTATACCTTCTTTCCGTTATCTGAAAAAGCTATATACCATACGTATATGTATATCATTTAATGTTACCCTTGATTGTATCGCTGTAATTAAACTCCAAGCGCATTCTATACACATCCAATTACACCATCTTAATTTTTCTATATATACGCTAGATGAATATTGAATGATTAAATAAATATAGAAGAAGAAAATTAATTTAATTTATCGTCTTATATAGTTACTGTAATTTATGTGGTATATGTATAGTAAATATAGTATACGCACGCAAGATATAATAATTGGATAATCTTTATTTATCGTATAAAATGTGACTTTGTAAATAATATGTTATATTTACAGGGGAGATAGATAGCGGGTCTTTCGATACTTTCAAATGTACGTGTCATCTAGAGAATACCTAATATATATATATAGATATGTGTGTGTGTGTGTGTCCAACGCGCGCGAGAGATATCCTGATTAATTATTGTAATATACAGCATATTGCACATAACACAGCGACCAATTGGCGAGACGAATCAAGGATGCTCGTTGTTTATGCGTCCCGTGCACACTTGGACCATCGTCAGGCTTCGTCCTCTACCTAAAAAGGAGCAAAGGAGGAGCCAAAGGAGCAGGGTAGGATCATGTTCCCCCGATATCAAGCGTTAGCACAGCAGTGCGTGAGCTAACCAATCCCCCGGATGGACATGCAACCATATAGCGATGCAGGATATACATACACACACACACACACACATGCAGCACCCTCTGTACAACCAATACTGCACTCACAAACTTTTCAATCTATCCAATTTTATATTTATACATGTGCTCACAATTTTCACCACGAGTGCAATTCATCAGGCGCAATCAACTTTTTACACACGCACACATCTTTTAATTTATCTGCAACTCTACGCGAACGCAACATAATTTCCATATACATATAATTTTTCATTAATTATTTTTAATAAGCAATAATTCCTTTAAACTACTCGAGAAAAGGTTTACATAAATATTGCGCCAAACTCTCTTTCTTTCGACTATTCTCCAACCTCGGAGGAATATATAAACATATACAATGTATACGCGATTATAGCTGAACTCAGACTTGTGCGTATTTTATTGTTAAAACTCTTTCGCTGAAAACAAAAATGAATATAGGTGCGTAAACCGAATAAAGGGTCGGATTTTGTTTATTGATATGTCTGTATTTATTAACCTATAATCTATAGAATTTTAATATTGTTTTACACATGTACGTGTATACATATTTATATATATATATATATTCTTTGGTTTGCGCGACATTAATCCGTGCAACGTCGTTCGTATAGGCCCCGCAGCGACAAAAGGGTTAGAGCGCGTTTACCGTCTTGCTCGCATAAGTTGCATACACATATGTATATGTATATGTATATAGCATAGCATGCGTGGCGTATAATGCGTCGAATGCTGCACGAGTGCGCTTCTGCACTCTCTATGCGCAGAAAATCCTCAAGCACCTCAGACACTGCCTATGAGGGCTGATACCTTGGTAACACCACGCATTCCTCTAAAGGCCTTTTATTTACCAATATGTACTAAAAACACTCTTTCCCGGTCTCCCTATACCATCATTATCCATATGATTAATCAAACTTTTTTACGGATCCAACGCACAAATTGCAACAAATTACATTTCCCGCGTACGTCCTCTGCTAGCTTTTATCTAGTAGGTATACATTTTTATAAATACAACTTTTCATGGTTTCCTTTCTCTCTCTTCTCTCTCATTGAGCCTCACTTACATTGAAGATCTTAAACATAATTTCTTAAACGGTGCGCAAGTTTTCCAATGGAAACTGTAAATAACAAAAGTGAATATTCTGCGGAATATATAATATTGAAGAACAGATGAAAAAATTTAATTTTTTTAACGTTAGGAGCTTAAAATAAGGAAGTAGAGAATGAAATGAAGATATTGAGAGGGAGAGGGAAGGGGGGGGGGAGAGGAAATGCAAAGAGAAGGGGAGAAGGAGAGACTGTCGAGCGTTCATTCGATTATGCCAGCTTCGACAGAGAAATACTACTCCCACGCCTCAACCTCTTGTACGGGATGCGTCCCTGGTAAAAATTCTCGTTCTCTATTGTTCCATCCTAATTAATGCCACAACTCTGACGTTGCCATATTGCCCCTTCGTTCTTTTCCAACTTTCCCCTTGGATTTCATACGGTCCTGATACCAGCCGCTGTCACTTGTCCAATATCTGTAAACAAAAACCGGTCGCTACACTACACTCTCCAGTAAGATGAATGAGATATTTATCCGCTTCAGTTTAGGGCCTCTAAACTTTTCCTCCCCTACCATTTAAACCTCGTAAAACATCCAAATGGCTCAATCAGATTTTTACTGCTCATAAAGCTGCTACATTGGAATGACGCTCAAAGATCCACTTGAAAATTTCAACTCGCCCCAATATATATATATATATATATGTCATATTTATCTTAGTTTCAGTAACATATATATATATTTCCTTCCTAGACTAATTATGAAGAAATGTTTATCGATAAAAATTTGGGAATTAAGAACAAAGAATGCAAGTATAACGAATATTAATTGAAGAGAGTATTATGCGCGATAATAATCCATTTACTGTAGTTCTTTGGAGGAAATTGATAGGAAAAGTTTCTAGCAATCATATCAATAACCAAACTGCTATAGGGAACTAGTATTTATTACTTGCAACAATGAGAGGGAGAGAGAGAGAGAGAGAGAGAGAGAGAGAAACTCGAAAAATGTCTACCTTCATAATACGAAAAAGTTTCAAAGCTATATCCTGATCCACTACTTGTCTCATCATATTGCTTCCTCCCTATACCCGACCGACCTTTGCTAGCTCGAAAGAACTTACGCCAGCCATGCAATTACACGTCGTATGTGATCTTCAGCGCCATTGACCGAGAGAACTACTCGACCGAATCGAATACAACTCCTATAATGTTGATACTTCTCTAATATCGTAGCAACCGGAGCAAATCACCTCCTTTTAATCATTAAACATCCCTTGGATTAATCTTCTCTCAGTCGTAAAAAAGAAAAAGATTTTCATGTCTGTGCGCACGAGCCTATTATAAGTATACATGCAGCAACTCGTCTCTCTCTCTCTCTCTCTCTCTCTCTCTCTCTCTCGTAGGCTCTAAACAATATTCTGCCCCACTATACGTTCATGCACACAAGTTTCTAGTATATCTAAGAAATTACACGCCTAGTGTGTGCGATACTATAATATAATTTTTAATACATTATTAGCTCTACAATTTTCTTGGCGTTGCGCGCATCGAGCCAATATAACAATAAGTCCATAGCTGAAAAAATATTAATGTTTGAAGGAGACACAAAAGATACTCATGCGCATGTTTCACTTGGAATAATAATAAAAGAAATGTACGTGCGAAAATAGTTGAGAGAAGAAGCTAGCGTACCGCACAGTCATTATGTATAGTATATAGAGTACAGATTAGGATTGTGAAAATTTTCGAGAGATTGAAAAGGAAATGCATTACTGCGCGGCGCGTGTTTACATAAATTCTGGCCATATATTTATATGTATATAAACACGTGGCAAGCAACAGATGGTATCTCTGCATGCCGATCGACGTACGCGCCATGATATGTACGTTTCAGGACTGAGGAAAGAGCGGATCGATGACTATAATACGCGTTTATATAGCGTATACGCGTTTCATTCAAAAGGAGGGTTCGTGCTACCCTTCGCGCACGCGGGGGTTGAAAAACACCCTCTATTCCCTCATGTTAGCCTGATACCGAACGACCCTTGTTTTCCAATAAATACAAAGCGTAGAGCGTTGCATATCAACATTTACCCCGCAGTTGGAAGACTTTGGAAAAAAAAGAAGCAGCAGAGAGTGTGAGTGTCCCTTTTCCCAAAAAGCTTTATATGCTCCAACTGGAATCATACCGGAGATTCGAGAAAGTCGAATGAGAACATTTGGAGGCTGGCCGGCCGGACGGGGTACTGGTACATTGCACATGCAGTATAGTACCTACTATACGTATATAGAGATACTGGTAGGTACAGGGTGCTCGCGCGGGCGCCGTCCGCCGAGCCCCGAGATATAGGGAGAATTAGGGAGAATTTTTCACGAGGTATAGCCCGTGTAGCACGGGTTTAAGCACCCGTCCTGGCCCTTGCCACTAGCTCTCATCCATTATATAATTTCACGCGCTCTCCGCACCTACTACTCCAGATGGACGCCTGCTCCATTTCCGGTCGAGTTTCCAACAGGCCACGGACCAAGTTCGATTTATCGATTTTCGCCCACGTAGCGTACGTCATCCTCTTCCCGCTTATTTTCTCAGCCTTCCAATTGGACCTGCATGCGGGCCATGCGGGCTGCGGCGTATATATAGGTACGTATGTCTATCGGGCGTCGCGGCGTAACGCCCTGCGACTAACCTCTAGCCTTCTATACCATCCCATTCCGCAAACCAATCGGGAATTCCTATTCCCGATTATCGGATAGCTCGCACCCTCCATCTCCCTCCTCCTCCTTCGTCGACTCTCCGAACCTCGGATACCTATATATACTTATATATACATATATAGGTACATAGGTATATACCTGCAAATGCGTGATAAACCTTCCAATTCCGATGCAAGCGACTATACTATATAGCGCGACATCCTCGATCCCATATTCCACGTCCAAGAAAACTAGTTGCTGCATGTATGGTACATAATATAGTTGCTGATACGTGTGTGCCTAATGATCGACCATCTCGGGCAACCTCCATTCGTGTATATGCATGTATATACTTGACTCGCGTCCGCGCGCGCGTGCCTAGTACCACCCTCATATAATTCGCTCTCTTCTTCTTATTCACTCAATTCCTAACATATATCCTATATCGGATCAATCAATATTTTCTAACAAGAGCTTTATAATAATATCGATCATCGCGTCGAATAACGATATAGTTTCAAATCGGAGTGACTTTCTAATTATATCGAACAAGCTGATATTTTATAGCGTTGTAAAAAAATTGATCGATAATTTATTACTGCGAGAAATTCAAGTTTTCATACTTCTATACGCGTACGCCCGCATTAATAAAAGGTTTTTAACGATAAACTTTAATTCAAGAATTGAGAGAAAGTTTGCAGTGCAAACGCCTCTGTAAGTCTGCATGCGGTTTGCAATTACCGCGCGAGGAGCACATATTCTCTATGCATGCAGCGATGAAAAGTTAGCACATACACACACACACATTGTAAATTAATTAAGACACATTCATTGAGATTAGCCTAGTTTATTCGGTCATCAATTACTTTCAAGAGCTGCGATATCTCAATGTACTTCTGTTTCCCTAATCAAGAGGTAAGCCAATGGTAGACCTCCTTGTCAGACTATTTTCTAATAACATTTCACCCTGCGTAGTCTGGCCTTAATTCTTTATAAACACAAGCCTTTTTTTATGTGTGTCTCCCCATTCCCAGCGAGTCCATTCATCAAACATCATCGACTGATATCCGACTAGGGTGGCACACTTTACACAACCCGTTTTATCCTTATTATTATAAGACAAATTAATACCACATTTTACTTATGTTCGGTCAATGTTTCTTCGCTCCGTTCAAGCGACTATGTATCCATGCACTTGGCACATTTTGCCATCTATTAAATTATTACTCAACGATAAATTTCATAACTGATTGTTCCAAAGATTAAACTAGAATCGAATAAGAAATCTATAGTTGTAATAATTATTTAAAATATTCATTTAAATTTAACATTAGTTTAAAAAATGCTGCCGACAAATTATACATGTATGGTTGAGGGCAGAACTCATTAACAACAAGTTTTATGAAAAAATGTTGTAAAATGTAAAAGCATAGATTTTACAAATAGCTATGTTCATTAGAAATTAATTCAAGCAGGAATTATAATCAAGTATATACTGCGCATGCATATTATTGGCATACAGATCGAAGCAACGCGGCACCTCTGATAGCAGTAAGTTGCGCAATACACGATCTTGAGTAATTTGCGTAGCATCGTTAAAATGATGCACAAAAGTAAAGGTAATGTGGAGAGAAAAGAAAAGAATAAGTCGATAGGGGTTGGTAAGAGATGGGAGTGTATTTGTTCGAGTGGGGGAAAGTGAAGAGAGGGGTCGCTCGCGCCAAGGTTGTGCGATTCGAATGAAAATAAATGTATAGCTATATATATACACGTATATACGAGCTATATTCGCCTCGGTATAGGGGTATGAATCGGAGCTGTGTTGGCAAGTGGCATGTTTATGGTTGTGCAGGGAAAAACCCTGCAGGTGGGTTGAAGTATGGAAGGGGGAGGTCGGTTATCTCGTGGGATGCGCGACGCGACGCTACGCGACGCGACGCTACGCGACGCGACGCAACGCAACGCAACGCAACGTGGTATATTGGCCCGACCCGACCCGACCCGACATAACCTCTTGCGAGTTATGTTGGCCTGGCTTGGTGGCGGGCACCCGCGACGCTTCGACCCTCGAAAGGAGCCGGAAAAACCTCGAGTACATCTTTTTCCGCGGACTGGACTTTTAACAAATCGTAGCTAGAATGGCCTAGACGCGGGCGGGAGGCCCGCGCGATCCCACTTAAGCAGCCAATCATCTCACTACGGCCAGGGCCGTATGGCGATCGAGGCGGTTGCGCTGTTATCGCGCCTTTACCATTTACCTACCACCCGGCCCCCGGCTAGCAGCGTCCGGGCGCCTCCCCCTCCCATTCATCATTCTCCCTTGCCTGCACATGCTTCATGCTTCGAGCTTTATGTTTCGAGCTTCATACTTCATGCTTCTCCTCTCGCCACTCTCGCCCACTTTAACCCTATCTATCCATATGCATACACCTTTCTTCCCTTCCTTCCTTCTACTCGTCCACTGTCCTTTTCTTCCAGAGGTTGTTTCATCGCGTCACGCGCGCCAACAACGCGTCCACCACCAATGGGAAACAATCGATCTGGCAGTGATAATACCACCCAGACCAGGGTCGTCAGGGTCGCCCGATTCTCACCGAACCCGAGAGCCTCGCCAGCCTCGGTATACATAAACGTCACGCCCGCTCCAATGTGTGTATATATATATATACGCACTTTTACCCCTTCCCTATTTCCAACTAATTAATTATTCATACACATTCGCATTTACAAGAGTTTACGAACAATCGTATCAATCTTTATTATTCGTCTATAAATATTAAACCTAAAACTTTTTAATCTTTCGTCCTAATTTCTATGATTAATCGAGAGCAAAGGCTCTTTCCTTTAAAATGTTCCATTTTATGCATTGGAAATATTGAAAACACGGAAGAAAAATAATAAAATGGCGCAAGCAGCTTTTATAAATCGTTCGGCTATATATTTATCCTATATTTTTAATTCTTAAGCTTCCTTACTCGACTCTTTTTGGCTTCCGAGAATGATGCTAATGCCATGGAAAACTGCAGCGCCAGTATAGTCGTTGAATTTCCTATATGATATAGATACAGCTAAATCATTCTTCTCGTGAATGAGGGAGCGCGAGTAAGTATATGTACCTTCCAGCCACACACTTGTGGGATTGTGTGTGTGTGTGTGTGACGAGAGTAATTTGAATACGTATGAGCAAATGGAAGGAAGAGTAGAAAGGAGGGGCACAAGTGTGGAGCAACACACTGTAGCATCGGGTGCATACAGGTGCAGAGGTGCAGGTAACTGCATGCATGCATGGTAATTGAATTGGAGCAAGCGGCCAAACTGCAGGGCTGGTAGAGAGCCACTTGGGATGAAATTATGAGGCGCCCTCTCTCAGTCCTGTTACCCTGTTACACAGATGCTGAAGATCATCTCGAGTCGGTCCGCTCTCGCAGCATCTCGATCATCTCTCACTCGACTATTACTAGACAGACTTCGATTCCTCGAAATGACGTTTACCCGCGCCCGCTCTAGTATGAACATGTACATTGTTACTTTATTGAAAGAAACAAAACCTTCTACATCGAGCCAACTTGTAACCCAGTCGTGTAGCCTGCCATCCTTCAAATTGACAATACTCGCCACATCTAATTTATTTCTCTCTATATACGTATAGGACTCGTTAATAAAATTTCTTCCTTGAGTAAAATCCAAGAGCAATGTTCTCATCGTGCATGGCAATGTACATGAAATCAATTATTTCTATATACATATACATATGTGTGAAAAAATAAAATGTTACGATGCACTAACATTAATGCTCTATGTTTGTTTACATGCACCAATAATTAGTTGTACTATATACTGTCTATTTTCGTCTGTCTTATAAAAACGTTCTAATAACGGATAGAACGAACTTTATACGTTCGAGGAAGGTGTGAAACGGATATGTTTCCATAAACTATATAATATGTATAATACGTAGTATACTCTGTATATTCATTGGAATTTCATTGGAGTATATATAGCCGCAGAGAAAAGCGTATATAGTGTGTAGCAGTTTGGTGGAAAGTAAAGTGGGGATAGGAGGGGGAAGGCAAACAAGGGGTAGACGCCAGAGAGTAGGAATAAACCTCCCGATTCGCGTGTTCGCCGGATTCCATCGAAACAGAAAACTGAGTGGTGAACAAATGGAAAGTCGATAGTGGCGCAACGCGGCAACCAGAAACTAACAAACGCGAGAGAGAGAGAGAGAGAGAGAGAGAGAGAGAGAACCATGCAACCATGCACAGCCGACAGCCATCATATCAGCATATCGCCGCATATTCTTTCCTCGCATTTCTCCTTATTCGTGCGACGTATGCGTATATGTACAAACATACGCGCGCGTATACTCTATATATACAAGTCTGCCTGTATGCATACATGTACATGTACAGGCAGAGCTGTGGTCAGGCGCCCCGTCCCCCGCCTCATGCAACCATCATGCAGGCTGACGCGTCAGCCGCTTTAGAGCTTGTATGATAGTCTCTCGCTCTCGGCCGGCTCTCCCCGGGCCATAAAGATCCTATATACTATATGTCTATCCTATTTAATGTACCGCGCTGTCGATACGGTACATGAGAAAGCTGCATTTTCTCAATTTTCCATTATACAGTCGATCCTTTCTCTGCGTAGATAAACACAGTCCCGTGATATATCTATATAGGTACATATCTCCTTATGGTTGGCATATGTTTGCCGAGACGCTCGAACACGATGAAAACTCACTCGTCTTTATTACGCTTAACGTATAATCTTTTTGTTTTCTTTTCAAATTGTGTGGGATGAAAAAGGTATCTTTGGCAGGATCCTAGCTGTCTCTGTACATTAATTATTATCTAATATACACATATACATATTTTATTTTACATTGTAAACGCAATGAACGTTACGCTTGATTATTTTATGCATAATGACCGAGTACGTCTTTATACATTCCAGTCCAAAAATCTACTCTTTCCTTCAATAAGTTCTTTTCCATTTTTGAATTAATATTTATGTCCAAGTAATTGCCCTCTTTTCCCCTTGGCTCCCAATTTACCTTCACGTACTTGTCATCAAGAGTTGGCGTTGGATTTCTGCAAATTGAAAGTAACATTTTTATTATACCTGCGATACATGCATACATACGATTACTTTGATCCACGAGAGCTACCCTCCGACTTATAAAGGAACAATTTTCTCATCTTACGGCATGAGAGGCAAAGTATAAGTAGCTCCATATGACACTATAATAATTTATTTTATATACCGAATAGTGATATATCTATAACTTATTCAATAAATACATTCCGGGTAATTTATTGTGCTGGATAAAGAACAAATATCTGAGAATAATACGTATAATCAAACGTACCCAGTCTTAGCAAAATTGGCCCACATTTTGACAAACATACGAGTCAAATATTCCGCTGGTGATCCAGGAGCCGGCAAGTTCATGAATATGTTACTATAGAACATGTAACCCAGCTCATCACCGTGCGAAACTCCTAAAAATTATAATATTTCACAGGTTTTAGTTTATTCTCATCTTTCCATTTCTCAAACTGTATCTCTAGATCGAACAGTGTACACAAGGGCAATTGGGATGGATGCAAAAGGAAAAGAAAAGAAATGGATAAATGTAATATGTTATCCTCCCACACACATTTCCTATTTTACATATACTATATATATATATATATACCTTTTTCCACGTTAAACACATTCTTCATGAGACCGAATGGAGATTCGTAGGTAAACAAATACTCATAAACTGGTGAAAAATTTCTTGTACTCATAACCTTGTTGCCTAACGCTATTCCTGTTGTAAACATCACATCGGTCAAAAGCTGCAATTGAAAATATACGATTAGGAGATACTCACACGACAAGTGCTTAAAGAGTGATTTTTCAATGAATAAGAACGCGCAAGACTGATTTATTACCATTTCAAACTCGTGCATGGACTCTTTAGAGAGCACCTTATTGTTGAAGTAAAAGCTCTTAATTGCTGCAGCCATCTCGTGCTGCTTAGCAGGGTCAGTAACATTCAAGTCATACGGTACGAATGACTCCAAATGATTAACAAGTTGTTCCAAATGAGGCAACAAAACTGAAAAGGGAGATCGAGATGAGAAGGAGGAAATTTGCGAATGGGAGAAATTAAATTGCGCTATGCATAATTGAGAATATGTATATAGTGGCAGAGTATATTGATTCTAGCTCTTACATGGCAGAAAGAGAACAGATTCTTCGGCGGTTAAACCAGAAATGATTGGCACATTGGCAACTTTTCCCGATGTTAAAATGTCCCAAGGGTCAGCCGGCAGAAAGATTTCCTTCCCCACGTCAGGCTCTATCGAGGGTACAAATGGCTGGATATGTCCATTGGTAATATTCTATAAATGTGGAAAATGATTGTGCGCAAATCCAAAGGATATGGTGCGATCGTGCGAAACATATGATTTTAGTCGCGCCGCGCGTCATTGCGTTATATATTTGCACTCACTTCTTGTTTAGCCATCTCTAGAGTTGCAGTAATTATAGATTTAGCATCGAGCATACTTAGCTGCTTGACCAATTCGGCAGAATCGCTTGTACTTATATCAAGCAACTCCCCTAGCTTGAAAGCCATCTCTCTAGGATTGTAAGTAATGGCAAATGAATTTACCGCTAAACCACTCTGCATGATAGCGGCACTGAATAGTCCTGAAATGGGAGCATCTTTCGTGAGGGACGCTTTTCTTATATATATGCAGCAATGTATATATAAATGTACTATACCCTCTGACATAGGGGAGAGCAGATGATAGTGAACGCTGGCTGCTCCCGAACTTTGACCAAAGAGCGTCACTTTTTCCGGCGAGCCACCGAAAAATTGTATGTTATCCTTGATCCATTTCAGGGCCATCACTTGGTCCTTCAAGCCAGCATTTCCAGGTGCGTTCTCATCGGCCGTACTCAAGAACCCTGTAACGACGATATATATCACATGTATTCTTCGTTACCTGGCATGTACATTCACGCATACACACACACATATATATATATATATATATATACATATATGTATATATACTCGGACGCGCTAATAATAATCGCATGCATCTTTGTGCAGCGACGCTTAATCGACGAACCGATAGCTCCCAGCCTAGAGTTGACCGTTACAACAATGACGTCCTCTTCGAGGAGAAAGTCAGGGCCGTATACATCGTCGTCCCCGTTGCCCATGTTGAAGGCACCCCCGTGAAACCAAACCATGACAGCCTTTTGCGCATCCTTATTTATGTCCGGTGAGTAAACGTTTAGGAAGAGGCAATCCTCGTTGCCTTGCATGCCTTTTCTTATAACGCAGAAGAATGGGCAGGGGGAACGGTGCTGGGTAGCGTCCAAGACACCGCTCCATGCTTCCGCTGCTTCGGCTGCCTTTTAATTTCGTTCGAACAAACGATAAGAGCTGAATAAAATGTCATATCCCCCATCCCGCAAATTCTTAATATATATATATATATATATATATAGAATTTCGATCTCGCGCGATCCTTCGAAACTTACGTTAAACTTATTTACGCCAACATTTGCCTTGGCATAAGGAATGCCTTTGAAGCTGTAGTACTGCTTCTTCGAAAGAACACTCTCAGCGATCTTTCCCTCGAGCACGCCTTGAGGGATGGACAATTGCACGATGTCGTCCGCCTTGGTATAGGCGACACCAACCGAGACAACTAATAGCAGTTTACACCACAGCATTTCAAACTCGTCTAAGCATACCTCCCAAAGTTATGCTCTTTATACCTTTATTATCGTGTCTGCGGGGACAATTTCAACGTTACAGAGCAGGATGTATTGCGCAATCCTCCTGCAGCCTTATATTCGCTGCAGATTTATCCCAACCGCAACTCACTCTATTGCTCAGTTACATCCATCTATATACGTATATATATATATATATATATATGTTCAATTTTTCTTCCACTTCTAACATCTCTTTTCTTCCCTCCTCCCCCTCCCCCTCCTTCTCCTCGCCGTATTAATCTCTCGCCAGAACCCAGTGTTCGCGCGCGCGCGCACGGTTCCTTTCAAAGAAATTTCCACAATTTCAACCTTCCGAAAAATTCTATATCGTATACGCTCTCATTTTTCCACAAACGATCTTAATTAATATATATATATATACGCAATCTATGATTTAATACACCCAAAAAAAAAGCATTCACCTGCGCGATTCGAGTTATCTTGCATGTATTATTTTTAAATTGTACCACACACAAAATTGCATTGACATATAAATAGGATCAACGACGACACGGGATTGTTTCGTCTCTCTCTCTCTCTCTCTCCCCCCCCCCCCTCTCTCTTTTTTTCTCGTTCAAGAAGATTATTCAAATAAATCTGTCGAACCGCAATCAATTCGAAGCAAACAATGAGTTTGCGCTCATGTTTATTGTATTCATGGAACAATATATACGCGGAAAATTTGATTTAGATTGTTGATACCGGATGAAGAATGGAGGGGAAATTGTTACTCAGCAATGACTAAACGTAATTATATATGGCATGCCATTGCTACGTAATGCTTTCGTTGCACAATTCAACGAAACTGACCTTTCGCAAAATTGCTACTTGCCGTCTTTTAACTGCCGCCTTCTTTTCTTTTGAAAAATATCCTTTTAATGTATTCGTTTAGAACAATTTTATCATGGAACACAATTACAATTTCAAGGGATTAACACAGAAATGTATTTTTATATACATGCATGAAGATAGTCCCCTTTTGTATATATTTAATTATAATTTCTATTATACTTTTAAGCGCAGGACTACTCTTGCCCACATCTCTATACATATAGTAATAAAACTTGATATAATACAAGTATTTATTATTAATGAAAAGACACAATCGGTACAAAGTAATAGCAATTTTGTATAGAATACAGAACGTGCATGGAAATAAGTATGTCCGCGCTATATATCTTTATTTTATCTTATCTAGATGATATATATGTATAATCATACACAATAATATTTATAATTCTTAAATGTTCTCAACCCGCTCTTTAAAACCTTAGATTTTTCTTTCTTTTTCTTTTTATAAAATCCTGCTTTCTCAAGATTTCTTACACACCATTAAGATTTGTCTCTTTCCATCTGTTTTTCTCAATGTTTTCTTATAATTATATAGTAACATGATAACACGCAAAAAAATCGACCTGAATGCGTCAAATAGAGGTTAAATAACACAAATTTGAATAAATCGTTAAGGTAACGTGGATCACGCACAACCATACATTAAGCAAGCGCGGTAGGAGGCTGCGGAGGGAGTTAATGAAACAATTCAGTTTTATTCGATTAAAGTAAAAGAGGCTTGAGGAAATAAAACGTGTGTCCTAATCTGTTTTCGATTCGTTTGTATATTTTTTCAACTGTATACGCGGGTCATTCGCGTACTGCATGTGCATGCACGACGTTTAGATTCACGTTGAAAAAACAATGAAGCAAAGGTTACAGAAAAAAGTGCTAACACGATTCTATCATAAAGAATATTGAATTTATAATAAAATAGCAATTTGGTATACACAGTGTGGAAGGATTAGAGAAATTTCTATTCACAACGGAAAATTGAAAAATACCCATGCAATTATCAACAACGTTATTGACATAAACAGTTCGCGTTACGCAATATTGTAATGAACGTGTAAGAAGTTGTCAATTTTCCCAAGACAAATCAATACGGGGGTGAAACACAAAGTCTATTTATGTTTGGAAGAGTGACAACGCCGCGCATCGTGCAGTTAATGTGACACGCGCGACACGAATTACATATATCTATCACAGGATTTTGTCCTGATCGAACTAGCTTAGACCATTTGCAATATCTTAATGCTTATTTCCAACGCTAAAGGAGATTGATGGATATATGTATAATTATAGTGCTTTTAAAATGTAGAAACCTATGACAAATAGAATTCTTTCTTCTTCTTCTTCATCTTCATCTTTTTCCAAAGAACACCCTTTTATAAAGCTTTCCAAGATATTGATATTTTTGAAATCGCAACACCCTATACTTTCTATCGCATGTACTTGCAACTAGTCTGAAAATCCATCCAAAACCCTGTATTAATATGCCACTTATATACAAGGCATTTGCAGGCTAACTGGGGCTGAAATGCTAAGTATATATAGACGAGAGGGAATTCGCCTTGATATGTGTGCAGAGAGAAGTCGTGCGCACGGAAAACTCTTAAGCCAAGCGGCAAGAACACATGAATAATAAAACATAGGATTTTCCATTTATGTATACCAAAAATATATCGATGACCCTAAGGGGGAAAAAAAAGAAAGAAAGAAAAAGTTATTTCTATAATATTATTCCACACATTTTAAGCATTGTAGTTTCACCAATTTACTGCATGGTTTCAATTTGCTGCATTTATAATAAGGAGCTCGAATCTCTTACTCAACTGCCTCATACATTTGAATGCTCAATATCCAAGAGGTTTCACTGTATACTATATACTAATCTCCTAAAATGAGAGTCATAGATAAAAATTAATATTATAAATTCTTTAAAAGTAATATTTATACATGAACCCAACGAGCTGATGTATTGTTAGGATATGTATGGTAAACAATAGAAAAAATGTTGTACACTCAGATATTACTTGTAAAGATATAATGGAAAGTATGTATAATTGCGAAGGTTATCTCGGTGGGGGGCGTAGCTCAGATGGTAGAGCGCTCGCTTAGCATGCGAGAGGTACCGGGATCGATGCCCGGCGCCTCCAAGCCTTTTTTTCCATTTTTCCATTTTCCATTGTATTTCATTATTTTCAACAACACTTTTCCATAATTAATTTTTAAGAGAGTTTAAGTATATTTATAAAATTATTCTTTAAGGAATAACGAGAGCGCGCGATGGACATGCTCTAGCGAAATTGGCTAAGAATTACGATGGTTCGAAGAGGTTCCTTTGTCCTTTAAACGTGCATTATGGCAATCAACCTGTCGATAGGAAAGATTCGTCACTGAGGCTAAGACAATTGAGGAACGAAATGGTCCGAGTCACCTCTGTCGGTGGCACTTCTCTCGATGGTTACATTGTTACGTCTGACGATGAACATCAGGTAAAGAATCATTTCTTAAAATTGCCATTTAACATTTCGATTAAAAATTGTACAATGTACATGCTTCGTGTGAAATATATTATTACTCAGGCCCTATCATTAAAAAGCATGTTTATCCCATAGGCTTATATTTAAATATTTCTGCAGACTGTGTGCGAGCCTCGTAAAAGAAGGCCGAGAGAAGGGCCTTTAGAGCTATCACTCTTTTGTCAATATTCACGCACACACACACACACACACACACAAGGCGATGATAAATCACATTGGCTTCTTTTATATAATTTGCTAAATTATCTTGATTTTTATGACTTAAAATTTTTCCTCCAATCTATAATTAACCTATACTCATTGATATGCTTATAATTTTTATTAAATAACAATTCATGCACTAGTCGAGTTTTTACCTTTTTTAAAAATTTTCATTTAGTTAGACATTAAATTTAAGTAAGATTATTATCCATAATATGTGTGGCCTTTAAAATTTAGAGCGAGAGTGTTGATCCAAGAGATATGCGACGTGAATTTTTAACTGGATTTCATGGAAGTGCCGGTACAGCTGTTGTTACGTTAGATAAAGCTGCTCTCTGGACTGATGGAAGATATCATTTACAAGCTGATCAACAGCTTGACTGTAATTGGCTACTAATGAAAGAGGGCAGAGATGGTGTAAGTTAACAGTAATTTCCTATTAGATCGTTGGAAACTGAAAATATGGTTGGACTAATGATAGCCAACGTTAACAAGCTTCTACATTGGACATAATACAATTCAATAGTAATTGCTCTTTCATAATAACAATGATAATATTTCAACACATAATGTACAATTTAAAGAAATTATAATTAATTATAGTAGATAATATATGTCGGTAATATATTTTTATCAGAAACTACACTCTAGAACGAAACTCTGCAAAAAAGATCTCTTGCTAATCAAACATTTCTCTGCTACACCGTATCTGATATATCAAAGAGTATACTTGAAGAATAAATGCCTACTCAGTCGCCTAGATCTATTTTCTTACATTGATCGTCTACGCATGCGTTCAGAGTTGTAAAATCCACTTATAGATCGCTATGACGTTATCGGCTGTTGTTGCTTCACGCGAGCGAGCGCCGAGCGGTGGTAGGACACGCGGCACGCGGCACGTGGCGCTTTACCAAAGCTTCGCGAGCTCGCCGCTGGATGGCCACAGAGACCAAAGTAATTCTCGCTAGCAAAATATCGATTGGATATGTATATCCGTCCCAGTGTAACGAGGTATAGGCAAGATCATACTTCACAGGATCATTTCTGTAGTATATCTTCACAATCTTTCCATTCTACAATGGAGTGATTTTAGCCACGATGACGAGAGATAGCTCTCTTCCTTGAGCGTGAGAACGACTCAGCATTTGGACTTGTTCATTTGTTGTGTCATCTATGATCGTTCACCACCGGTACTTTGTGCAGGTGACATGGGATGCAGAGCTTTCTGAGTGGTCACTGTTATAAGAAAAACATAATTATACTTTTTATGTAGAGAAGCTTTTTTCGAGCCTTCTATTATTCATAGCCATGTTACTTAAATTTAAGTCTGGCTCTTGAGTCTGGATTGTCCTTTTTTCTTCTACCAGTGATATTGACGATGGGAAAAGAGATAGCTCTCTTATGCCTTAAGTCGATCTTAAACGTAGGTAAGATCCATTGAAAATCTACATATAAAAGTACAAGACTCCAATGGTAAATTTAATGTTTTCTTTAAGTCCGATGGAAGAGAGGAAGAGAAGGTGGTTTTTCTTTAAAAACTCTCGAAAGTCACACACAAGTTATAGTACTTGATATTACTAGGTTACTTTTAAACGTAAAATGCAGGCCACAATATCCTTTCGATAAGTAAGTCCAATAAGATGCATTGATAAGCGTGTACGTAATGTTTGCAGAGAATTTGCTTTAATATGCAAATTTTCGAAAATATGTAGTAATTATTGTATGTGATAAGCTCGTGGAAGAATAACGCTCGAAGATAATAGATTTGTCTGTATAGTAAAACTGTAGCAATGGATAGTGCACAGAAGAAAGATTTGCGAGAGATACAACTGTAAGATTTAACGATGGAAGAGAAAAATGTTGTCATTCGCGTACTGATTTATGGAATAACTTGTCATGCATATGTACTTGTTTAGGTGCCAGTACCAACTATAACAGATTGGTTGAAGAACGAGTTTCGTAATCAAGGGGAAGTTCGAATAGGTGCGGATCCATCACTCGTACCTGCATTCACCTGGTACAAGTGGGCATATGAGTTAGGTATTAAAAAAAAAAGATCCTCCTGGTTATTATGCGAAACTGCAGTTTTACCTTAAAAGCAACATTTTCCTGAATACTCAATGAAAACGCGTGTGCGTGCGTGCGTGCGTTCGAGCGTTAAGCCAAACTCGTGGATTCTCAATCAGAATTTCAAAGTGAATGCGTTCATTTTGGTATTTACGGTTTAAATTAAAACACAATTGATAACGAAAGAAATGAGACTTTTACGTATTTACCCTTTACTCTAATCTATTGTGTCCTTGTAAAGCGTGATATTTTTAATAGAAATTGCTAAATTTATAATGAAAATTATAATGCTACTTCTAACTCGAGATGCTGTGACCGCGACCGGTTAATTCAATCGGTCAAATAAAAATGACATAAATAAATGTGTCGTATAGAGATAGCTTAAAATAATAAAAAGTGTGTGTATATATATACTAATAATGTATGTAATCTGATTTTGTCTGCAGTGAATTCATCTATAAAATTGATAGCGGTTAGTAATAATCTAGTGGACTTGATCTGGCAAGTGGATCGACCAAATTATAATACATATCATGCATATCCGTTGGAGAATGAATTCGCTGGTCGCCCATGGTTGGATAAAATTCAGCAGATCCGAATAGAAATGAGGGTTTCCGAAGCCGATGCATTGGTCGTAACCGCATTAGACGAAATAGCTTGGATCTTCAATATCCGAGGATACGACTTGCCCAACACGCCCGTTCTCAGGGCTTATGCTGTAATCGAGCACGGCGCCATTCACTTGTATGCACCAAAGCAAAAGCTTCTACGATCCGTGGATACTCACCTTAAAATGGACGCTTGCTATCACGCAGATTGCGTCAAGTTAGAATATATATATACATATATATATTGTCGCAAGACCGAATTAAAATATTGTATAGTTTCACAAATGAATATCAATCTTTACAGATGGCACAATTATACATCCATTTGGGCGGAATTAATGACCATGTCGCAAGCCTGGAACACCATTTGGCTTCCCGCTCCCTGTGGATATACGCAAGGTGCATCAAAAAAGATATATTCCTCCGTAAGTAGGCACTATTACTCTTTGAATCGCGTTTCCTCGTTTTTCATCCGTCTCACAGACATAGGCAAAAATAATATTAGTCACGTGTAAAAATTAACGCTCTAAAAAAGAAATTCTAGAACGATCCAGCTTCTTATATGCTCACGAATAGTTTACAGTTGTGAAAAAAAGGGGAGTGACATATTTTACTCTAATTACATTTTATATTCTTCTTTTCTCTTTTCTATTCTACACATTATTCGTACAGTGCTGTAATAATTATTTGATAAACAATAATGGTGGAAAGGAGAAAGTAGAGGAACGAAAAGAGGAATGGATATCGCGTTGTACCAGGTGGGCAAAAGATTTGGGCAGGATAATCCTAGTTTAGGCCAGATCTTCGAGCGCATGTTACCCTGTGCCAAAAGAGCTTGTTGAGCTTAGCTTGATCTCCACGTGACACGAGCTGCCACAATCGCATAGACGTGGACTAAGCGTGAATATAGGCTGGCTTTATCTACGAATTATTCCGATTCCGGCCTCCCGCCCCCGCGCCACGCCGCCCTGCTCTTTTGTTAATAATAATAATAATAATCGGAGAATTCAGCTGCTGCGACGAGACGTTCGAGACGCGAGAGAGTATATGTATATGTAGATGGGCATGCGCATAGTCTGCCAGGACTTTGCTCACTGGTCACGCTTGCTGCTGCTGCTGCACCAGCACCAGCTGGTGTGTGTGTGTGTGTGTGTGTAGCCTCTGGCTCTGGGTGTCTAGCTGGGTGGGTAGGTATAGGTAGGTAGCCTTTCAGACCTCAGTCGCAGCAGTAGCCTTCTGCACGGCTGCCCTCAATAATGCTTACCTCTTCGCTCTCATGATTCTCGTGCACACGGGACGCCTTGGCGCCCGCGGCATCGACTAAATTTCAAGATTTACTACTCATCGCGTTCCATCTATATACCTGCGTGCAGCTGTGGCAGAAACTCTTTCTCCTCGATAAATATCAAAAGAGTATTCTTCTCGCGATGACTCGCTGTTCGTCCCCGCGAAGCCATTGACAAATTCAAATAAAAACGATAACGCATTGACATTATTACTATACACACAGTCGCGCAGGAACATATCGGAGAGATATTATTGGTTAGAGCTTTGCCCCGAAGAATCTTTCGTTTCAACGATAGGAGCGATTCGATAGAAAGCATGTGTATTATTAATATTCGAGAAATCGATATGCTATTATTATTTCATTGGGATAGATTTTGTATCCTATATACAGATACCATCTGAGAAGAGACTGGCAAAGCCATCACCGGTCATTAATTTACGGGCGGAGAAGAACGAGGTAGAAGCGGACGGTATGCGAAAAGCGCATGTGAGAGATGGCGTAGCAATGTGCGAGTTTCTCGCGTATATGGAGGAGCAGATAGGATTAAAATCCGATGGCTGGGACGAGTTACAGGTGGCCCGCTTAGCCAACGAATTTCGCCTAGAACAACACTTCAACAGAGGCACTTCCTTTCCAACTATCGCTGGATACGGAAAACATGCTGCTTTGCCGCATTACGAGCCTACGAATCTCACCAATGCACCGATCGGAAAAGAGTCCACTCTTCTCATTGATTCCGGCGGACAATATTTAGGTTTCTTTCTCCTTCTTCTTCTTCTTCTTCTCTAATCTAAAACATATATATATACGAATAATACACATATAAGGAAATGCAGTTTAATCGTGCAATTGTAGCCATTCCAGATGAGAATTATCCTCGTTTCTCGTAGATGGTACCACGGATGTAACAAGGACACTTCATTTTGGTGAACCAACGCGCGAACAGAAACAAGCTTACACGAGGGTCCTCATTGGTTCCATTCAATTGTCTTCGTTGACTTTCCCGGAAGATTTACGGACGGATCAACTAGACGTTTTGGCTCGGCAAACTCTATGGTCCGTTGGTCAGGATTATTCGCATGGAACCGGTCATGGAATTGGACATTTTGCCTCGGTCCACGAATGTAAGACTTTTTATAGTTTTTCGTACACGTTAAATTGTTACATATATATATATATATATATATATATAGATTTTATCAAATCAACTAGATTTTTTTGAATTAATTTCTCTCTTGTGTTTTAGCACCGATTAGCGTGTCGCTAACTCAAGATACCTTGGGCCATTTGGGCTGTAACTCGATTAAGCTGAAACCTGCTTATTTCCTTTCCAATGAGCCTGGTTTTTACAAGGAAGATGATTTTGGCGTACGTTTGGAAAACGTACTGGAAGTTGTGCGAGCGGATAAAATTGTATGTGCATATGTAGAAATATATATTCTTGCGCGTGAATGAGCATATGTGGCATGAAAAAATCGTTTCTCATATTCTTATAACACGCGCACGCGCGAATCTTCTTTCAGTCCCGAGACGATGAAAAGTTTTTGAAATTCCGGGATGTCACGCTTGTTCCGTATGAACCTAAGCTTATCGACGTTGATATGCTCAGTCCCTTACACGTATGTATATTCCATTCCATTTTCTTCCTTTTATTTTTAATGCATAAGGCTTATTCTTTTGTTCCAACTAATTAACGATGAGAGAGAGATAGATAGAGAGAGAGATAGAGATAAGGTTCAGTTTAGCCTGTTTCAGTGTTAATGCGCTAATGAATAATTTTATTAGAAATATTTATTGGAATTGCAGCGTCGTTGGTTGAACAATTATAATCAAAGAGTCAGGGAAGAAGTTGGAGCGGAACTAAAGAAACAATTACGGATGAAAGGCTTCATATGGATGATGGAAAAGACTCGAAGTATTCCGGAATGGGGTTCTGTAAAAGAAGATATTTTCCTTGGACATTCTCATTCGGCGCCATCCGGTTTTATACATTTTCCTCTACTAACTATACTTTCTCTTATTTTTCATTTAATTTTTATTACATAGAATAATAATAATTGACCAAAGACTTCAAGATCGATAAAAAAAAGTTAATTATTTAAGTCATTTTATCAAAAAGATGTGCTTTCATAAAGCATTTTTTTCCCTTTTTTTTCTTTTCTTTTTATACATATATCAGAGCGGATAAGTATTATTGTTATTGCTGTGCAAGTATTGTATTTTTATTATAAAATAATATTATTTGTTCCGCGCATTCCAGTACAAACATAATCAAGTGAAAACGTGTAAAATTCTTTATACGTTTTACGTATGCGAAAACAGTCCACTCGAAATGATGACCGAAGTTGGCAATAGATATGCTCGCTGAGAGCATGATTATACGTTACTACACACAATCTCTACTGAATGTCACTGTGTATTGCCATCCACGCGGAGCGAAAATGCGGCTGTTCACTAGTATCCAAATATATATACAAAGGGTAAATTTACTGTAAATAATTATTCCATAAAAATAAACTCCTTAATTTGCCAAAGCTCTTTAACATTCATTTAAATCTTGGGTAAGAAATGATATTTCATAATTATAGTATATTATTTAATGCGTTTAATAGTAATCTAAATTTTAATTCATACTGTGCCCAAATTACCTAATTGATTGAGTTGTGTAAAAAGGGAAATAAGCAGTAAAAATCTCTCAAGCAAATCATTTATTACAAACCATATATCAGCACAACATGGGCTTACTTAAATATAATCAATATGAAAAGAGTATATTAAAGTGACGATATAATTGTTATCAATGCATTCACTGACGAAAGTAGAAAATCCGATTCAACAGAGGGTCAAGCAAAAAGTCCTGAACAGAAGGGTTAATTCTGCCCGGAAGGAAAACTCTTCTTTTAAATTATTAATATTTTCGAAGCCGCATACAAATTTATACATGCATAAAATTTTTGGTCTTAAAAATAATAATTGTTACATCACTCGCGAAAAATATTGTGTGAATATATATTAAAAAAATTGCATAAGGCGCTTTTCTTATTTCAGTATTGGTTCTTCTATTTCGGGGAATATGGCTCAGGATCCTTAAATCATAGAAACCTTTTTCAAGTATTATATTATTACATTCAATTCCTCCTTTTTATAATAACTTGCTCGCTTCCTCTTACGGTGGCGCTATGTAGTGGTTAGTTAACGAGTAGTGTGGCTAGAAATGAGACTATTGAGTCCATGGTCAACAGAAGACGCGTCGAAAATAAACAGACAGTAGCGTAGGGCGCCGTAGGGCGAAAGGCCTATACACTGTCTGTTAGGACTGTCACACGTGCTGCGTGTGCGTGCAGCGTTCCACAATGTAGAGATCGACAGAAAATGAACAAGTCGTATTGGACGGAAGAGCTCCTATTCTCTTTATTCAATGTCCCAGAGTTCGTTAAACGACTAAAATGATTTGTATCGCCGCTGTTTGTCCTTCGCTGAATATTTTAAAGTTGAAAACTGAATCCAAAATGAACGGGAATCGGCTCTATCCATAGTCCAGCCGGTCCAGCCTGACGTGACTCCCTTTTTATGTCTATAACTATCCTTTTCTTCTCTACTGCTCTCCGATCTATAGTGGCGCCGCGCGCGCTAATGATTGGTACTCCTGATATAAGTTAGCATTTGGTAGTGTATGTCACTGTATGTGTGTATAGGCTAAGAAGCTGGCGGCGTGGCGCTGGCGTAGCGCAAGTGTCGCCACACGCGACCGTATACAGAAAGTCTCAATAGAGAAAACTTTTTTCTTGTCTAAGCTCCTCTAAGATCTCTCTGAACGTATCTTTACTGTGAATATAATTTATGGCTTTAGTACAAACGAAGGGAAAAGTATCCATTAAAAAGAAATGTATGTATCGCAATTGCGAGAATATACGCGACGAAGTTGACGGAGATGAGCCTTATTGGTTTCGCTTTCCTGGTGAAAAAGATCCAAGATTCCTTATTTGGTTAAAAAATTGTGGTAAGTTCTATGCGTGTATTTTCATATTGTGTGGTACGATTGGGTGCTATAGCTGCAATTTTGAAAACTTCCGTATATATGGTTTCGTAAAATACAATAATTTTGTAATTGTAAAGCTCTTGGGTGTCATCTGACAGTGTTTTTTTTTGTTTATTATTGCCAGTAGCTCGCACACTTAATAAACAGGCATAGTCTAACAGTAGGTCTATGCTTTTTTTTTTCATTGCACGGCTGCATTAGTGTACACTAGTTCAATAAATTAGAATGAGAGAAGACATGCTTCAAATATGTTATCTTATATCAACCAAGCGCACCAGTGCAACGGTGCAGCCAAAAAAACCAATCCTGTCTATACCAATAGCTTGTAATATATCGTTTAATTTTCTAACTTAGTTCATACCTAGAGTTTTTTTATCTTAAATCATCATTGTAATAATGTAGGAAAAATGAATATCGACTATTGATTTATAATTTGAACTATGGAAAGCTTGCATATATCATTTTTTTTTTTCTTTATTGATAGGTTGTATGGATTTATTGAATAAATATAAGACTTCATCAATTCGTCAGGCAGGCATATGCTCCAAGCATTTTAAAAGTACAGAATTTACTACGCCGTGTCAATCAAAGTTAAAAAGGACTGCAATACCAATATCCTACGAGGAAGAGAGCTCAAATTCAACGAATCATATTAGGACTTATCCAAGCTGTTGTAAAAAAAACTTTAAGACAAATAGCGTAAACTTTGACAATACAATGTCTGCGAACGTTTCTATAAAAGATTCTATTACAACATTAAGAGGAACCAGTATGACAGAGGCAGCCTTATCAAGTCCCTTCAACATTAAGCATGAGATAATCTCAGAATCACCTAGGCCAATACCTATTAAAACTTATTCAAGGGCCCGCAATCAGAATCTAATGAAGCAAGGATTACGCGATCCAAGTAAACAAGATTCATGGATGTGTGCAAAGCACATGTCTATAAAACCTATGGAAATTGGTTCGGATGACGAGATGTACGAATTAACTGTGTTGAAGAAAGGAAAGCCAGTGACCTATGGTGCATTTACTCATAATAATAATACAAATGAACAATCGATGTGTGAAGAAAAAATGGTAAAATATAACTTTTCTTCGAGCCAAAGGAAGCGGAGTTTGGAAACAGATAAAACAGAGAGTACGAAAATCAATTCGTCTCTTTTAGAAAATATAAGATTACAAAATGAAAATATTTTATTAAAAAAAAAAGTAGAAAACTTGGAAAAGGAAAATCTAATGCTAAGGTACAAGTGTAAATTACAGCTTCGCAAAATCACAAGGAGGAACAAAATTATAGAGTTTGCCTGCTACAAAATTAATGAGAAAATAGAAAAGGAACAATAATTAAATTTTTTAATAGGCATACTATCAATGCACAAAGTTCATTGTGCAAGCTACAAGAAAATTTTTATAAATTACAGTCAGATTTTGTGAGATTTCTTTGCATGTAATATAAAATTTGTTAAATTTTCTAATCTTAAAGTAGATTTAATTATTAATCTTAAATGAGTTAAGACCAAGTAGTATAGAATCAGATGAGAAGACTGGATAAAATTATTTATACTTATAGTACTATAAAATATGTAAAATCATTGGCATATTAAAATCATCTGCTAAAAAAAGATTAACAATGTTCTTAATGTCAATTTCACATATTATTTATCGATACTATGAATGTGGAAAATAAATATTGGTAAAATGTTAGTAGGATGTGATTTTTTAAATTCTTGTTTGGCACTCGCCATGGTACCATATATCCACTTATTCTTCAATTTATCCCCTTTACTAAATTAACCCTTTCGCTACGGCGGTCCTCGACGCGGAGTGCCTTGCTTGGAACGCAGCACCGTACTGAGTCTTGAACATTCGAAGCCAAGACTTGTCTCAAAAACAACTTTGTAACATTACTAGCGCTTACAATTGTTTGCGAATTGAACAACTAGAGTTGATAGTATCTGCCTTGATTTTAATTCCATTTCTGTAAAAGATGCGACGTTTTCTGGTGGGTGACTATAGTCACCCGTCGTGTCCATACGGCGTTTTATGGCGGGTGACTGTAGTCACCCGTAGTAACGAAAGTGTTAATCAAACCGAATCCGTTAATGGGAGATGCCTGTGATTTTAATTTAATCTGATAAATTGTGCAGAAGTATTATATAAAGTCTTCTACATGAATTGAATAGTATATCAGCAATTTGTGAATCGATTAGAGAAGAATGATTATTAAGGAAAGTTGTAAATATAAAATATGTGGCCTTTGCCTATAATTTCACTTTATGTATATTTTTTTAAATAACAGAGTCATCTTGTTGAAAAGAGTTGATAGAATAAATTTTATTAAAATTAATTAAGTGGGTAGATACTTTTAAGCAAAAATGCCAAACCTTAAAATCAATTACCATAATAAGAATTTAAATATTTTTAGTTAAAGGATGGTATCTTTAAGTTTTATAAAATCTCTTTAAGGTTGCCCTAATAATTTATTATTTATTTAGCCTTGTGTCTGTTCTTTCAGCAGAGTTTAATGCGTAAAATCAGGAGTTATCATTCTTTACAGGTTCTTCTGCATTCCATTTATTAAATCTTACATGCTGCAACTAAATTAAATCTGAAACGAAAAATTCAATTAATTATTTGCACTTTATCATAATTGTGGCATCGATTAGAATATATACCAATAGTATTTTGAGGTTTTTAGGCTACTTCTTCAATTGCAATACCCAAATGTGTATATTATTATGTAGCTGCCTACCTCTTTTTGATCAACTATTGCTGTAATTATTCATTTACGATTTTTATGTAAATATAACTGAAATAAATTATCCGACCAATTAAAATCACATAATAAATAATATTTAGTACATTCAACACTTTAATTGGCTCTACCGAATATTTATTTCAACTATCGCTCAATGTTTTTATCACCTTTCCCTCATTATCTTTTAACTTTATCTTTCAGTAACCTTACCTTTCAGACATTTCTTTTCTCTATACCTCTTTCCGCTTAAAATTTATATGCAGTGCATCTAAGCCAACAACAAATTTCTTTCCATAGCCTTAACTTTTGAATTATTATTAAGTAAATACTCTTTTACATGTGGAATGACCAGAAAATAATTTTTTTTTTTTTCTTTTAATGTGCATCTTTCATATAAAAAATGTTGTACCTATACATTCAATACTTTTTAAATAAACAATTATTAAATATAACTTATTTTTTCAGCTATGGTACTGTAAATAGCCCCTTAAGTCAGTGATCTTCTAGAATTTAAACGTATCATTGCAGATAGATGCTGAAAAAATTCATACAGTCTACACTTTATCTTTACTTTAAAGAAGATATTAATAAATAAATTTTAGGTAAAATAAGTGAATGATTAGCATTTTTGCGAATGAAGGTCAGCCTTTTATTATCTACTGTTATGTGAGAATTAATTGATTTGATTGATAAAAATATGTATTTTTCAAAAATTGTAGTAACTTTGACAAGTATATTCTAAAAATTATATTACTGCGTGAATAGGTATGTTTTCAAGCATATAAATCTAATTGGTGAAAAATTATCATTATTCATGTTTAGAATCCTTAACAAACTTGTCTGCTTTATTAGATGGAAAAATGACGAAGAGACTCAATTGTCCAAGTAAAAGCATTAAGCCAACTGCATTCTGGAACTGTTTAAAAATTTTATGAAAACCAATTATAGATTGATATAATGAAATTACTTACAATTATAAAATTATTCTGGATAATAAACCCGTATAACAGCCATTGACTGGATACAAAGGTTCCCATAAAAATTAGTGGAAATGGTAGAATGTCTGTATTTTTTGTTTTAATTATTTCACTCTAAAAATTCAAGCAATACCGAAGAAAATTTGGATTAAACTTTTTATATCATTCTTTTGTTATGTATGAATATAAAAACTTACCAGATGTATTAAAGGAGATGCAATCAGAAGAAAGAATATAGCTGTTACTATCATTCCATACCTGTATTCAATATTGTCAGGATTTTCAATTTCAACATATGCAAGAATGGCTGCTACAACAGATGCCATTTTGCCTACTAAAGCATTTGTTTTATGCTACATTTTTCATTATAACAGAAATGATTAATATTAAAAAAAAACCCTGTATAGTGATAATTGTTATATAAAAAAAACTGATATGTATACCTCTTTAGGGGAATATATATAATAAATTGTCAAGTATAAGATGTTAACTAACATTCCAAAAACATTTACAGAGATCATGGCTTGATCCTGAAGAATCCATGCATAACGCAGCATTAGTATACCCCTTTAAAATAAGATTTCAGCAACAGTACTAAAAGATAAATATTTTTTTTTTTTTAAGTACAGGATATCCTACTTACATTCCTATACCACCGACAAATGGCATAGGATCAGTCCCCTCTGATGTTTTTCTTTGATAAATATTTTTACACAACAATCTATAAAATAGACAGAATACTATTTAAATTATAAAGAAAACTGCTCCAAGTGTTTACATTCAAATGAATTAAGTTTTGTTTGGTTAAGCGAAAGGCCAAATAGAATTAAATCAAATATGTGAATTAAAGAATGGAATATATATTGATAACTTTAAACATGTAAGCGTAACTCAGCTATTATTATGAAAAATCTATAAATAATAAACACATATATAACATTAAACTTACGTTCCGGACAACATATGAACCATGGTCGAAATTCCCGCACATGACCCAACCACGTCTTTGTAATCGTCTAAAGTCATTTTATAGAAATGTTAAGTTTCTATAAATTTTTGATAAAATATCTTAATTATTGCAGTTCCTTCATAAACATTCCTTCGCTGAGTATAAACAATATCTTGCTATTAACTTGCGTAACTCAGGGTTAACAGACTATTATTTTTTAGCAGATAGCGAGCAACCGCGAAGAATTTAACCTCTGTATACTGACTAAAGAGACAACTTCTGTGGCAAAGTAGTGTCAGATTATATGCCATTCGTTTAGTTAGTATAATATATTATGGCGTAGCATTAAACCTCACGGCCGTATGTACCCCTTCTCCTATCATTCTAATCATTTGGTTCATAATCGTAACCGCATACCTCGCCTCGTCCGCCTCGTCTTGTTAACTGTCATTAACCAACTCGACTGGCATTTTCCCCCATTAATTGCGCAGAACTACTCGTCCTTATCTCTTTTGCGTTTTGCATTATTCATTGCACCAATTTGCAATTTGCACGATTCTCCACTCTCCCCTTTTTATATATCTCATCTTTTCTTTTCTCTGTCCCACTGATGTATTTTCTTGACCGCCTGAGGGCCTGAGCTGAGCCGAGAGGCCGAGAGCTTCAGCTCAGCTGAGCTCACTGAGCTCAGTCATGACTCATGAGTCATTACTCATAATTTCATAAATGGAAGTACCGGAAGTATGAACACGAACTACGAATGAAGGAAAGTACCTGTAACCTGACCTGACACACCTGCATGGACACCTAGCGGCCCTGGCGCTGTATGTACTCTACTGGCTGTGGCCACTGGGCGCTGTGGCGCCTGTGGCTGGGGCCTGCGCCTGGCTCATTGCTGTAACTGAACTGGAGCCGACTGACATTGTCATTGGAGTCCAACGACTACTACGGCTGACTACGGCCTACCTACAGTACCTACATCATCAGGCATCACCAGACCTGGACCAGATATACCTGATCTGAGAATCATCATCATCTGAGAAGTGACAGGGATCAGATCAGACTCATGCGTTGTAATCGTAAAATTGTAATTTTATCCAGTTGTTTAATTCTTGAGGAATAATTCATATTATATTTACATATTACTGTAGTTTTATTTGTCTTTACAATTTACGTAGTAGATTTGATGGAAAAATTTTAAAGATATCCATTGAATGATGCATTATTACTGTACAGGTTATAAATCTACATCCTATTTTTTTAATAAAACTTATAAAACCAGTGTATAGCAGAATGTTTTTTTATCAACTTATTGTTTCTAACAAGTGATACGAATTACTCGCAAGTTGTTTCTTATTGACATAACCTCTGATTAACTATTAAAATGGCATTGAATGCTGTAAATAATACTATTTCTACATTTGTCGACTCATACAAAAAGTGGATAACAACTAATCCACAATTGGTGGTTGATATTGAAAGTACCGTGAGGTGTTTATCATACTTGACAGCTGGTTGGAAAATATTTTTCATTGGACTAATTATTATTATTTCTATGATAGATTTATTCATTAATTATTTTTGTTTCAGGTCGTTTCAGTAGCTCTAGCTTCTATTCCGAGTTCATTTATTCAATGCCAAATTTATTGGTCTTGTTGAATGATCTCATGCTATATAGTAGCAAGTATGCTCATTTGAAGCTACCTCAATTTGAGTCCAAAATTAAAATTTGGCTGACAGTACTGGAATATACAGAAGCTTTATATGAAATATCAGCTAAAAAACTGTGGGGAGACAATGGAAAATGGATCATAATATGTATTCTACAAATAATGAAGTTTGCTCATTTTAATAATATTTAAATAACACAATTAGAGTAATAATGTTTTAATATATATATATATGCATTATTTCACAGAACTATTTTAAGATTGTTTCTAGTTCATGTTTATGAAGAGCGTTTAACTAAAACTCCTCCTATTACACCACTAAATAGAGAAAAATTAAATTCTGAAAATTGCAACAACATTGTGAATACAATAGATGGATATGTTCTTAAACGTTCAGGTTCTATGATAAGAAGTATAAAAGCTACCGATTCAATACAAGTGCGGACATGGGCTCCCTTATTAAATAAAAACAATGAGTCAAATAATAATATCAATAAAGTATCAAAACGAAAATTAATATTTGCTGAGGTAATTGTGCACATAATTCAGCTTTTCTAGATAGCTGCATACATTAACCAAGCATTTTGTAAATTTTTTTCAGACATTATACATAATAAAACCTCTGGTTCATCTCGCTTGCATATCGACAAAAGGTCAAAAACATTGGCAGCCATGGCTAGTAGCTTTCGCTTTAGACATAATAAGGTATAGATATTGAGCTAGATAATAAAAATATTATTTCTTAATATAATAATGTCAATATTTCTAGTTTGGAACTATTTACTAAAGAGGCAAAATATACGCAGTACAGCAAAGAGGAAAAAGCAGAAATTTTTCATAGAAAAGTATCATTGTTGTTATATTTAGTAAGGTCTCCATTTTATGATAGATACAGCCGTATTAGAATTAACAAGTTGTTGGAATATTTCTCTGCAAATGTACCTCTTGCTAGGTTCCTTGCTGAGCCAATGGCAAAATATTTGCCACATTGGCAAAGTATCTATTTTTACATGTGGTCTTGTTAATCTATTCTTATTTCAATTATATCTAGATGATAAAATTTGTTATTATTCGTACTCAAGTAGCAATAGCATTCCAAGGTCTGAAAAATATATTACTCAAATGCATTGGTTTTAGTTATTAAAGATTTTTGTTTTTAGAAATAAAATATATTGAAGGTGTAATATAAGATTGAAAACTTTAACACTTTATACACTTTTATACTTTATAAAGTATATGAAACTACAAATAAACAAAGTTTTCTATAAAACATTCAAATGTTATTACTTTTTATATATATATAACTTTTATAATCCTTAATATGGAATTTACAAATATATTACATTTTACATGAAATACACATTAACATAAAATACAAGTATGGCTTTGGAAGTACGATAAAATATCTTATTGTACAGAATGTATGTCAAAACTTCTTATTCGCACATTTGAAGCAGCGCGTTAATCGTGACATCTTTTCTTCCATTATTTGCTTCATATACGGATTTTATCACCTCCTTGTCCACATTGGGGAACATTTCACTGATCTAGAAATATTTCGAAAATATATTAATTTATTTATACGAATAATCAATACTATTGTAACTAAATAAAGTTTGGATATGCTTGTAACACTGACAAATTTTGAACATTAATTTTCAAGTTGAATGTAAGTTACAGAGAACTGCAAGCCAAGATTAAATACCTGTGTTAATTCAACTTCTGGATTGACATTTGGATTCTGGTTTGCAGGAGGAGCCGAAAATTGCGTAGGAGGTGCTGTGTAAACATTAACAGGGGCATATGGAACCATATTGAACATTGTTGCAGAAGGTACCATTGCTATTGGTGCTGTAGCCATATACGGATGACACTTATTCTAAAATAACAAATTGAAGAACTCGAATGAATCTGTTTATTTTAGATTAAGTAAAAAACAAAAATTTGAAGCTATATTTAATGCATACCGTATAGCTAAACACTAAATTAATCATTCCTTCCAGATTTTCACCTTGCTTTCCACTAAGCGTATACCAATCTTCGTGAGTCTCTCCTCTTTGTATAACTTGAGGAGGAATTTCTACATGACCCCATGCAATAAGCTCATCTGTTGTAAAAGAACGTTCATCATAAATTTCTATGTAAATCTTGGTAACTCCTGGTGGTAAAAGACTGAGAAGAAGATATAGTATTTAGTAAAAATTGCAACATTTCATCGGATGATAAAAGTAAAGAAGGCCTACCATTGAATAACTTTATTCCAATGTGGGTTTTTCGCACCATTCGAGGCTGTATGAGTCTCATAAACTACATGGCCAACGCGTAATCTAACATAAGGATCCATCTTTGCCAAACCATAATTACGAACAAGTTTTGCCTAAAGAACATTTATCGTTTTTGAAATGCATTCGATTAAAAGAAGTTTCTTGGGAATATACAATATTAACATTCTGTAACCTGAGATATGGTAATGCTAAGTCTACCCATAAATGTTTCATGAGCAGACTGCATATTCAACATTTGCATTTGATGAAGGGAAAGTGCAGCCTGTCGATCAGCTGCTTCCTGCTGTTCCTGTGTACTTTGATTTTCTATTCTTAAAAATCCACCAGGAAGCGGGCCTAGGAATGCCTATTCAAATAAAATCAATTGAGACCCTTATGTAAACTGATTTTTAATTAAAACAAATTAATAATCATTAGTAAAGGAAGAAAGGACTGCGCTCTTGTCATGTAAAATTAAAAATGATCTCGCACAAGACAAAGATTTTTACAAACTACTGCAGGTTGCATGAACAAGAGAAAATACTTCATTTTGATATTATTTTTATAATTGACGATTTAACTTACTCGTTTTTTCCAATCTTCGTGAAGCTCTAAATGCTTTTCGGTTTCCATTACAAATGTATGAAATGGTACAGACAAAATAATTGTAATATGATCTTCTAAATTTATAAACAATCTCTTTTTTAACCTTCGAAGCTGTACCCGTCTTGCTTGTTGATCCTGTCACATTACCCGCGGACTATTCTAGAAGCACATCATCTGCTCTATTAGCGAGCGATCTCACAAGCAATCGCGTTTGATTGACGCAGCACTTAACTTACGTACGACCAATCAGCTATTCAGGATAATAGAAGAGCCGCAAATGGCGGCGGTCATAATTAACAAACTTGTTACCTTTCTGCTGAAAAGTGACCTATGGTATTGTAGTAAGCGTCGTGACTCGTGACAACTGACAGGCTATATGACGTCCCTTGATGCATTTAGGAACCGCGTTATGAAGCCCCTCACCATCGATAACTCAAAACGTAAAGCTCGAGCTAGCATACATTTTAGATTAAAAAAACTTTAAATTTTATTGTTCAAAGATTTTTTAATCTAAATTGTATGCAAACTCGCGCTTTCCGTCTTGAGTTGCCGATGGTGAGGGACTTTATAACGTGGTTCCCAAATGCATCAGGGGACGCCATTATACTGGTCATTGTACAGTAATCGCCAGGTATGGCTTTCCCATAATTTTTCGATGCTTTTAGGAATCGCATTAAAAAGACCAGCGCTTTTACTTCGCGCACCTAACTCACTCGCTTGCTTCGTTCGTATGTATATACTACACTATAGATTGAATCGTGTGTGCTTTCAGCTATAGTGTATAGTAATCATTTTCCATGTTAAATTACAGAGTGAAGCTAGCTGAACTACACACGATTCAATTTTCCACTGATTTCCCACTGTGCACTACATACACCATGGGAAATTGATTCGGCGAACTTTCAGTTAACTTCACTTCGTACTTTCTCTACGAATTTCAAAGACGGCGATCAATTTTTCACAGTGTCTATACACTATTAAAAAAACTTATAAAAAACTTCGTCTGAGCTCGGTAAATTTCGTTATACACGTCAGATGTAAGCGGGAACTATAAATAGTATAAATGCAGACATTTGTTTAACAGAACATCATTTATTATAACATGCAGATGTTTTAAAATATTTATTAACTACATTTTTTATTGTAAATTAATTGCAAAACAGCATATATAATGACGATATTCACTTACAAAAGAATTATTTTTAAACGGCACTACGCGACACGAATTTTTTAAATGTCACTACACGGCGTGGAATTTTTAAACGCGCATTCATTTTAGAATAAGATCGTCTAATGTATAACAAATATTATTTTATTAAACTGTAGTGAGTTCATTTTATAGTTCATTTAACTTCAAAATAAAATGATGAGAATTATGGGTTAAGAGAGTCCTTGAGTCTTCTACTTTTAATCGTGCAAGCACTAAACACGCACACGCGTGTGCTGCACACTGACAATTTTTACGAGTTTTCTAATTATTACACTTCTTTTACAAATGAAAGCTTTTATTTTCATCACATACAGTATTCCATTAAATTATTGTATTATATAAAATCAATAATAATGAATGAAAATTTACTTAAAATTAATTAAACTGTAACAAAATAATTTATTTTAATTAAATTTACATAGATTTATTAAAGAGCGGTAAAATTTTATTAACATAATAATAAAATAGCACGTATTTGATGAAAATAAAACACTACATTATTTTTAATCGCGACTAATGCGAAATAAATGTCAGTGATTATATAAAGAAACAGCGCCATTTACTGACAACTCATACGCGGAAATTTGATAGATAAACTGAAACTCGCGCTTCAAAAAATACCATCCGGGACAGGTACTACTCGTTAAGATTCTTTTTCACTGGCTTTTAAAACGCTAAATTTGCCATATGATATAAAATTGTTAACATTGCAATGTATTAGCATAAGTATTTTCGAAAAAATGGTCAATCCGTACTTGGCAAAATAATCATTTTAAAAGTTGGTGAAAGAGATCCTACTCATACCGATAGCAGTCGCAACTGATTTGGGGAATATCTCAAATTGCAACCAATCAGGTGCGATTGCTAATTAACCCGCCCACAATAAGCGATACCTGTTCCGCATAGCCCTCTCGCGTAGCGGGTACATCAACTCAGTTATCAATTATCCGCGTACCGGTCGTCAGTGGATCCCGCGTTGTGGTTTTTCGTAACCACTGAGTACTGACATTTAGTTTAAATGAGTCGCGATTAAAAATAATTTAATGTTTTATTTTCATCACATATGAGCTATTTATTTTATAATATTAATAAAATTGTGCCGCGTTTTATAAAATTTAAATAAATTTAATTAGCTTTTATTATTTTTATACAAACAATTTAAATTTATTTAAGATTTTATTAATTATTATTAATTTCTAAATAAATTTAAAATTCTGGTTAAAATTTTTTAATAGTGTTGTGCAATTATAAGTATTCGGCATTGGTGACAATAAATTGTTTAAAAATTAAACTTAACTTTTCTATATAATTTCCGCATATTTAATTATGTCAAGAGGGAAATTTAAGTAATGCAGTTGGGATATTTTAATAGAATATATAGTAATGAATGCAGTGTGTGATGAAAATAAAAGCTTTTATCTGTGTGTAATTCGCGTAATAAATAGAAAATTTGTGACTACAGTCAGTGCGGAGCGTATCTATTGTGTATGTGTGTGTGAGTGCTGCAGCGAATAAAGACAGAAGCCTCAAAGACTGTTAAACCCTGCCAGTTTTACTTTAATTATATTAAAGTTAAATAAATTAAAATTAACTCTATAAAATTACATGCAATAATTTATTTCTGTTACGGTTAGCGACTTCACTAAAGAGTGAGAGAGCGCGTTTAAAAATTTCACGTCGAGGAGTGTCGTTTGAAAAATCCGAGTCTCGTAGTGTCAGTCGATAAGTGCTCGTCGTGGAGTGCGGTTTTCCAGAGTAGTATACCTTAAAATAAAACTCGCGCCACGAAATGCCGTTTGAAAAATCCGAGTTTCGAAGTGTCAATCGATAAGTGTTCGTCGCGCAGAGCGGTTATCCCGCGTAGTATACGTTGAAATAAAATTCGCGTGTCGCGCAGTGCCGTTTGAAAAATCCGAGTTTCGAAGTGTCAATCGATAAGTGTTCATCGCGGAGTGCGGTTGTCCCGCGTAGTATACGTTGAAATAAAATTCGCGTGTCGCGCAGTGCCGTTTGAAAAATCCTAGTTACGTAGTGTCAGTCGATAAGTGTTCGTCGCGAAATGTGGTTGTCCCGCGTAGTATACGTTGAAATAAAAATCGCGCCGAGCAGTGCCGTTTGAAAAATCCGAGTTTCGTAGTGTCAGTCGATAAGTGTTCGTCGCGGAGTGCGGTTGTCCCGCGTAGTATACGTTGAAATAAAATTCGCGTCGCGCGCGCAGTTCCGTTTAAAAAATCCGAGTTTCGAAGTGTCAGTCGATAACGGTTCGTCGCGGAGTGCGGTTGTCCCGCGTAGTATACGTTGAAATAAAATTCGCGTCGCGCGCAGTTCCGTTTAAAAAATCCGAGTTTCGAAGTGTCAGTCGATAAGTGTTCATCGCGGAGTGCGGTTGTCCCGCGTAGTATACGTTGAAATAAAATTCGCGCCGAGCAGTGCCGTTTGAAAAATCCGAGTTTCGTAGTGTCAGTCGATAAGTGTTCGTCGCGGAGTGCGGTTGTCCCGCGTAGTATACGTTGAAATAAAATTCGCGTCGCGCGCAGTTCCGTTTAAAAAATCCGAGTTTCGAAGTGTCAGTCGATAAGTGTTCATCGCGGAGTGCGGTTGTCCCGCGTAGTGTACGTTTAAAAGAAATCGCATAGCGCACTGCTGATTTAAAAATCAGAATTTGTAGTGACAGTCGTGAACTGCTCGTCGCGTAGTGCGGTTCTCCTGCGTAGTGTACGTTAAAAAGAAATCGCGTAGCGCACAGCTGCTTTAAAAATCCGAGTCTGTAGTGTCAGTCGTGAACTGCTCGTCGCGTAGTGCGATTGTCCCGGTAGTGTACGTTAAAAAGAAATCGCGTCGCGTAGTGCCTTTTGAATAATTTGTGTCTCAAAGTTTCAGTTGTGAAGTGCTCGTCGCGTAGTGCGGTTCTCCCGCGTAGTGTACGTTAAAAAGAAATCGCGTAGCGCACTGCTGATTTAAAAATCAGAATCTGTAGTGACAGTCATGAACTGCTCGTCGCGTAGTGCGGTTCTTCTGCGTAGTGTACGTTAAAAATAAATCGCGTAGCGCACTGCTAATTTAAAAATCAGAATCTGTAGTGACAGTCGTGAACTGATCGTCGCGTAGTGCGGTTCTCCCGCGTAGTGTACGTTTAAAAGAAATCGCGTAGCGCACTGCCACTTTAAAAATCCGAGTCTGTAGTGTCAGTCGTGAACTGCTCGTCGCGTAGTGCGGTTCTCCCGCGTAGTGTATGTTAAAAAGAAATCGCGTAGCGCACAGCTGCTTTAAAAATCCGAGTCTGTAGTGTCAGTCGTGAACTGCTCGTCGCGTAGTGCGATTGTCCCGGTAGTGTACGTTAAAAAGAAATCGCGTCGCGTAGTGCCTTTTGAATAATTTGTGTCTCAAAGTTTCAGTTGTGAAGTGCTCGTCGCGTAGTGCGGTTCTCCCGCGTAGTGTACGTTAAAAAGAAATCGCGTAGCGCACTGCTGATTTAAAAATCAGAATCTGTAGTGACAGTCATGAACTGCTCGTCGCGTAGTGCGGTTCTCCTGCGTAGTGTACGTTAAAAAGAAATCGCGTAGCGCACTGCTAATTTAAAAATCAGAATCTGTGTAGTGACAGTCGTGAACTGATCGTCGCGTAGTGCGGTTCTCCCGCGTAGTGTACGTTTAAAAGAAATCGCGTAGCGCACTGCTACTTTAAAAATCCGAGTCTGTAGTGTCAATCGTGAACTGCTCGTCGCGTAGTGCGGTTCTCCCGCGTAGTGTATGTTAAAAAGAAATCGCGTAGCTAACAGCTGCTTTAAAAATCCGAGTCTGTAGTGTCAGTCGTGAACTGCTCGTCGCGTAGTGCGATTGTCCCGGTAGTGTACGTTAAAAAGAAATCGCGTCGCGTAGTGCCTTTTGAATAATTTGTGTCTCAAAGTTTCAGTTGTGAAGTGTTCGTCGCGTAGTGCGGTTCTCCCGCGTAGTTTACGTTTAAAAGAAATCGCGTAGCGCACTGCTGATTTAAAAATCAGAATCTGTAGTGACAGTCATGAACTGCTCGTCGCGTAGTGCGGTTCTCCTGCGTAGTGTACGTTAAAAAGAAATCGCGTAGCGCACTGCTAATTTAAAAATCAGAATCTGTGTAGTGACAGTCGTGAACTGATCGTCGCGTAGTGCGGTTCTCCCGCGTAGTGTACGTTTAAAAGAAATCGCGTAGCGCACTGCTACTTTAAAAATCCGAGTCTGTAGTGTCAATCGTGAACTGCTCGTCGCGTAGTGCGGTTCTCCCGCGTAGTGTATGTTAAAAAGAAATCGCGTAGCTAACAGCTGCTTTAAAAATCCGAGTCTGTAGTGTCAGTCGTGAACTGCTCGTCGCGTAGTGCGGTTCTCCCGCGTAGTGTATGTTAAAAAGAAATCGCGTAGCGAACAGCTGCTTTAAAAATCCGAGTCTGTAGTGTCAGTCGTGAACTGCTCGTCGCGTAGTGCGATTGTCCTGGTAGTGTACGTTAAAAAGAACTCGCGTCGCGTAGTGCCTTTTGAATAATTTGTGTCTCAAAATGTGAGTTGTGAAGTGCTCGTCGCGTAGTGCGGTTCTCCCGCGTAGTGTACGTTTAAAAGAAATCGCGTAGCGCACTGCTGATTTAAAAATCAGAATCTGTAGTGACAGTCATGAACTGCTCGTCGCGTAGTGCGGTTCTCCTGCGTAGTGTACGTTAAAAAGAAATCGCGTAGCGCACTGCTAATTTAAAAATCAGAATCTGTAGTGACAGTCGTGAACTGATCGTCGCGTAGTGCGGTTCTCCCGCGTAGTGTACGTTTAAAAGAAATCGCGTAGCGCACAGCTGATTTAAAAATTAGAATTTGTAGTGACAGTCGTGAACTGCTCGTCGCGTAGTGCGGTTGTCCCGGTAGTGTAACGTTAAAAATAAATCGCGTCGCGTAGTGCCTTTTGAATAATCCGAGTCTCGTAGTGTCAGTCGTGATGTGCTCGTCGCGTGGTGCGGTTGTCGCGAGAAGTGTACCTTAAAAAGAATTCGCGCAGTGCCGTTTAAAAATAATTTTTTCGCGAGTGCATAACGTCAGTGTCCTCATCTCCATCGTCATCATAAACGCCATTATCATCGCCATCAACATCACCATTCCCATCTTCGGTATTGTCGCAGAATATGTATGAATTATGGCTGGGAATTCGCTGAATGAGTGAGTCCCACGGGTAAAACCGTGAAAATTTTTTTTATTAACTAAAGAATGACCAAAAACCTATCAGTAGGTTACAGTTGGCCATTCTTCGGTTAAAATCATTTCTTGTTTTGTTTTTAAGTTTTTTCAGATCCTCCGTATCGTCTATTTCTATTTTGCGCGTATTTTCTGTTTTTCATTAGGTTTAGATTGGCGTTATATGTAGGCTCTTTAGCTTTGTGAATTAGATAGTCATTATAGTTTTCGGTATTAGGTAGGGTATCATTTTCAGGTTTCTTAATTCCTTTTAAAATAAAGGGAATCACCTCAACTTCATTTTCCTCGGAGATTCTATCATCCCACATGTCCAGTTTAACTAATAAAGGCACATCTTAATTGAATTAACGTTCACTCTCTCGAGAGAAAGATGTATCTCAATTAATAACTAGAATCAAATACCATTTTCCCTTTTTTTATAATCGTATGTTTTTGGTAGTATCTTCGTATTAAATTCCATTTTTGCCAGTTCTTGAAATTCCAAATTATAAAATGAAATATGGAAATATTTTTTTTGAAAAACCTTCCATATTTCAGGTTAAATACTCGTTTTTTCAAATTTTATTAACATTTCTTATTTTCAGGTGGAGTGGAAGAGGACTATTCCTAGTAGCAAAACTGTCCAATCTCGATATATATTCGATATGGAATTCATACCAACCCTGTACCCTTTTCTCCATCACTTGGAGAAAAACAAACCATTATTTGGAGTCAAACCGTCATCAGAGGAAGACGTACTGACAAATATCCTAATTATTTTTCTACTTTTCATACTTGCTTAATTTATTTAAGTTTTAAGAGGGACAAGTATAGGGCAAGGCTGTCAACGAGTAAGGCTTAATTGCCTGTCCGTTTACTTAAGTCCACATTTATTTAAATAATTTCAATGATAGGCAAATTTACTTTTATTACTTTCATTCATTGTTAATTCAAGTACAGGTGTTTATTGAGAAGTGGACTCTCGAGTGTCAACTGGCTCGGGCTGATCCTCCTTCAACGACTATCAACACTTACTTACTTTGTCCTTGTGGACTCTCGACGTTGGCTCATTAAGTTCACCTAATAGGGGTCCATCTTTATTGATGTGTAAATCGTTTCCTCGACGTAGTAGTTCTTCGTGTGACAACTCGGATCCACACCAAGGGACAAAGAAAGTAAGGGTAATTAGTCACTGAGGAGAGTATCAGTCATGATCTGGTTGACCTTTGTGTGAATTAACATTCACGCTCGAGAGGAGGAAGCTTTTCAATTAACCGCTGGAAGGAAGTAACAATTTCGTTAGCTTCTGTTTTCATTCACTTTCTGTAGCATGCTTTATTAATTTATATTTTTGTCTGTCCTTGAAATTCCTAATTAGAATCTGAAATGTGGGAATATTTTCCTTGAAAATCCTTCCACATTGCGGGTTGAATTCTCGTTATTTTTCCAAATTTATTCTAATTTTTTTGTTTGTTTCAGGTCGAGCGCTAGAGGACCATGGTTAATGACCCCGTATCCAATAACGATATAAACCCTATAACGAATCGACACCTTTCATGCGGTCATTTCCACCCTAGGTTGGAGTGAGTCAAACCATCATTCGAAATCGAGCCGTCGTTGGAGGAAGACGTACAGGCAAATACATTCTTTTCTTATTTCTCATATTTGTTTAATTTATTTTATGTTTTAGGAAGGACTCTTATAGAACAAGGCTACCAAGGAGTAGGAAGTAAACACTCTCCATTTACTTTAAGTCTACATTTATTTAAATAATTTCAAGGATAGGCAAATTTACTTTTATTACTTTCATTCATTGTTAATTCAAGTACAGGTGTTTATTGAGAAATGGACTCTCGAGTGTCAACTGGCTCGGGCTGATCCTCCTTCAGCGACTATCAACCCTTACTTACTTTGTCCTTGTGGACTCTCGACGTTGGCTCATTAAGTTCACCTAATAGGGGTCCATCTTTATTGATGTGTAAATCGTTTCCTCGACGTAGTAGTTCTTCGTGTGACAACTCAGATCCACACCAAGGGACAAAGAATGTAAGGGTAATTAGTCACTGAGGAGAGTATCAGTCATGATCTGGTTGACCTTTGTGTGAATTAACATTCACGCTCGAGAGGAGGAAGCTTTTCAATTAACAGCTAGAAAGAAGTAACAATTTAGTTAGTTTCTCTATTCATTCACTTTTTGTAGCATGCTTTATTAATTAATTTATATCTTTGTCTGTCTTTGAAATCCCTAATTAGAATCTGAAATGTGGAAATATTTTCTTTGAACATCCTTCCACATTTCGGGTTGAATACTCGTTTTTTCAAGTATATTTTTGTTTTCTTTCTGTTTCAGTTGGATCGGGAGAGGACCATGGGTAGTGACCACATTGTCGATTGTCGGCATAAATCCAACACGAACCGACACTAATCATGCGCCATTGCCACCCTGGGTTGGAGTGAATCAAACCATCATTCGGAATCGAGCCGTCGTTGGAGGAAGACGTACAGGCAAATACATTCTTTTCTTATTTCTCATACTTGTTTAATTTAATTTATGTTTTAGGAAGGACGCTTATAGGACAAGGCTACCAAGGAGTAGGAAGTAAACACTCTCCGTTTACTTAAGTCCACATTTATTTAAATAATTTCAAGGATAGGCAAATTTACTTTTATTACTTTCATTCATTGTTAATTCAAGTACAGGTGTTTATTGAGAAATGGACTCTCGAGTGTCAACTGGCTCGGGCTGATCCTCCTTCAGCGACTATCAACCCTTACTTACTTTGTCCTTGTGGACTCTCGACGTTGGCTCATTAAGTTCACCTAATAGGGGTCCATCTTTATTGATGTGTAAATCGTTTCCTCGACGTAGTAGTTCTTCGTGTGACAACTCAGATCCACATCAAGGGACAAAGAATGTAAGGGTAATTAGTCACTGAGGAGAGTATCAGTCATGATCTGGTTGACCTTTGTGTGAATTAACATTCACGCTCGAGAGGAGGAAGCTTTTCAATTAACAGCTAGAAAGAAGTAACAATTTAGTTAGTTTCTCTATTCATTCACTTTTTGTAGCATGCTTTATTAATTAATTTATATCTTTGTCTGTCTTTGAAATCCCTAATTAGAATCTGAAATGTGGAAATATTTTCTTTGAAAATCCTTCCACATTTCGGGTTGAATACTCGTTTTTTCAAGTATATTTTTGTTTTCTTTCTGTTTCAGTTGGATCGGGAGAGGACCATGGGCAGTGACCACATTGTCGATTGTCGGCATAAATCCAACACGAACCGACACTAATCATGCGCCATTGCCACCCTGGGTTGGAGTGAATCAAACCATCATTCGGAATCGAGCCGTCGTTGGAGGAAGACGTACAGGCAAATACATTCTTTTCTTATTTCTCATACTTGTTTAATTTAATTTATGTTTTAGGAAGGACGCTTATAGGACAAGGCTACGAAGGAGTAGGAAGTAAACACTCTCCGTTTACTTAAGTCCACATTTATTTAAATAATTTCAAGGATAGGCAAATTTACTTTTATTACTTTCATTCATTGTTAATTCAAGTACAGGTGTTTATTGAGAAGTGGACTCTCGAGTGTCAACTGGCTCGGGCTGATCCTCCTTCAGCGATTATCAACCCTTACTTACTTTGTCCTTGTGGACTCTCGACGTTGGCTCATTAAGTTCACCTAATAGGGGTCCATCTTTATTGATGTGTAAATCGTTTCCTCGACGTAGTAGTTCTTCGTGTGACAACTCAGATCCACATCAAGGGACAAAGAATGTAAGGGTAATTAGTCACTGAGGAGAGTATCAGTCATGATCTGGTTGACCTTTGTGTGAATTAACATTCACGCTCGAGAGGAGGAAGCTTTTCAATTAACAGCTAGAAAGAAGTAACAATTTAGTTAGTTTCTCTATTCATTCACTTTTTGTAGCATGCTTTATTAATTAATTTATATCTTTGTCTGTCTTTGAAATCCCTAATTAGAATCTGAAATGTGGAAATATTTTCTTTGAACATCCTTCCACATTTCGGGTTGAATACTCGTTTTTTCAAGTATATTTTTGTTTTCTTTCTGTTTCAGTTGGATCGGGAGAGGACCATGGGCAGTGACCACATTGTCGATTGTCGGCATAAATCCAACACGAACCGACACTAATCATGCGCCATTGCCACCCTGGGTTGGAGTGAATCAAACCATCATTCGGAATCGAGCCGTCGTTGGAGGAAGACGTACAGGCAAATACATTCTTTTCTTATTTCTCATACTTGTTTAATTTAATTTATGTTTTAGGAAGGACGCTTATAGGACAAGGCTACCAAGGAGTAGGAAGTAAACACTCTCCGTTTACTTAAGTCCACATTTATTTAAATAATTTCAAGGATAGGCAAATTTACTTTTATTACTTTCATTCATTGTTAATTCAAGTACAGGTGTTTATTGAGAAGTGGACTCTCGAGTGTCAACTGGCTCGGGCTGATCCTCCTTCAGCGATTATCAACCCTTACTTACTTTGTCCTTGTGGACTCTCGACGTTGGCTCATTAAGTTCACCTAATAGGGGTCCATCTTTATTGATGTGTAAATCGTTTCCTCGACGTAGTAGTTCTTCGTGTGACAACTCAGATCCACACCAAGGGACAAAGAATGTAAGGGTAATTAGTCACTGAGGAGAGTATCAGTCATGATCTGGTTGACCTTTGTGTGAATTAACATTCACGCTCGAGAGGAGGAAGCTTTTCAATTAACAGCTAGAAAGAAGTAACAATTTAGTTAGTTTCTCTATTCATTCACTTTTTGTAGCATGCTTTATTAATTTATATCTTTGTCTGTCTTTGAAACTCCTAATTAGAATCTGAAATGTGGAAATATTTTCTTTGAAAATCCTTCCACATTTCGGGTTGAATACTCGTTTTTTCAAGTATATTTTTGTTTTCTTTCTGTTTCAGTTGGATCGGGAGAGGACCATGGGTAGTGACCACATTGTCGATTGTCGGCATAAATCCAACACGAACCGACACTAATCATGCGCCATTGCCACCCTGGGTTGGAGTGAATCAAACCATCATTCGGAATCGAGCCGTCGTTGGAGGAAGACGTACAGGCAAATACATTCTTTTCTTATTTCTCATACTTGTTTAATTTAATTTATGTTTTAGGAAGGACGCTTATAGGACAAGGCTACCAAGGAGTAGGAAGTAAACACTCTCCGTTTACTTAAGTCCACATTTATTTAAATAATTTCAAGGATAGGCAAATTTACTTTTATTACTTTCATTCATTGTTAATTCAAGTACAGGTGTTTATTGAGAAGTGGACTCTCGAGTGTCAACTGGCTCGGGCTGATCCTCCTTCAGCGACTATCAACCCTTACTTACTTTGTCCTTGTGGACTCTCGACGTTGGCTCATTAAGTTCACCTAATAGGGGTCCATCTTTATTGATGTGTAAATCGTTTCCTCGACGTAGTAGTTCTTCGTGTGACAACTCGGATCCACACCAAGGGATAAAGAATGTAAGGGTAATTAGTCACTGAGGAGAGTATCAGTCATGATCTGGTTGACCTTTGTGTGAATTAACATTCACGCTCGAGAGGAGGAAGCTTTTCAATTAACCGCTGGAAAGAAGTAACAATTTAGTTAGTTTCTCTATTCATTCACTTTTTATAGCATGCTTTATTAATTTATATCTTTGTCTGTCCTTGAAATTCCTAATTTGAATCTGAAATGTGGGAATATTTTCCTTGAAAATCATTCCACATTTCGGGTTGAATACTCGTTTTTTCAAGTATATTTTTGTTTTCTTTTTGTTTCAGGTGAGGCGGCGCCGCCTCCCTCCCCGACGGTGTGCCACCTTGTCGTGGTGGGGGGGCTCACTTCTACAAGATCCCTTCCGATTAGTAATTGATTCGAAATAATTTTCTGATCTTTGGGAATCTTGTAGAAGTGCCAAGAGCACACCACACCTTAACGGGAATCCGTATACCGACATTACAGGGCGAAAACTATTTCGCATGCAGCGTCGTCATTTGTTGACGGATTGTAAAGTTATTACAGGTTTTTGGAAATGCAGAAGCTTATCTACTAAGTTACCTTAGGAAAATTAACAAAAAATGAAACAAAATTTTTGTTTAAATAAATATATTAACATTATTGAGAAACAACAATTAAATCGCAAAATCCCCCAACGTACTTTACTAGATAATGTTCATACGTTTCCAAATTTTGCATGCAGCATCGTCATTTCTTGACAGATTTACATTTTTGTGGACTTTTTGGAAACGTATGAACATTATCTAGTAAAGTACGTTGGGGGATTTTGCGATTTAATTGTTGTTTCTCAATAATGTTAATATATTTATTTAAACAAAAATTTTTTTTCATTTTTTGTTAATTTTCCTAACGTAACTTAGTAGATAAGCTTCTGGCATTTCCAAAAACCTGTAATAACTTTACAATCCGTCAACAAATGACGACGTTGCATGCGAAATAGTTTTCGCTATGTAATGTCGGTATACGGATTCCCGTTAATTATACTATAGTTTTCTTTCCCGGGTTGAATTATATTATTTAATTCATTACTACACTATCTGATGCCTGAGCTACATATGATTTAATTTCCCATTGTGTATATACGAGATAAGCGAGGATGAGTTATACATATGCGCGCGTATTAGCACTACATAGTAAGAGCGCTGCTGTCTTTTTAAAGCAGTTCCTAAATGCATCGAAACATTAGAAAAAGCCATACCTGGCAATCCTGGCATTGGTTGTACCAGAGTTGTAGTACTCAGAGACGTGAATCGAGCTCGACTCGAACTCGACTCAGGCAAAAATATATAGTATATGTAACGTAAACTATAGTATAAAAATTCGACTCGAGTTCGAGTCACATCTATATGAGTTACTACATATGGCCCATGGTAATCTGGCAGAGACGGCAGCAGTGAGCAGCAGACGGCAGCCTTCTGTTCTGACTCTGAACTGCTGCAGGAAATTAGCAGTTGATATTCCTTCTATTGTATTGTATGTATGTATATGTATGTACATACAGACAGACTGCAGACGCTCTGACTCTGACTGCAGTGAGTGCACTGGTGTGCACTGTGCATTGCGGCATATTGTGGCCTGTGTGCTTATAGTCAAGTGGACCCTTTAATTCTCTACTATTGCACATCATCAGTTAACTTATGTTTTAAATTGTTAAAATAAGATAATAATCTTATAGTGCTTTTAATACAATTTTTCCTTTTTAAATAATCTCATCAATGTCTGAAACATATTTGTACTCCTATATTGTACTTAGTTTTATTTATATTCTATTATGAGTTTAAATTGGAAGAAATTAAAATTTAAATATATTTTAAGTTGTATTTTGCTTACATTTATTATTACATGTTTAATAAGTATAGCTCCAATTAATGTAGGTAGGTAAAATGTAAATTTTATTTTAAGCTATTAAGTGAATTAATAATAAACTTTCTATTTTTTCTTTAAGATGATTGTAAATGTAAGTTGATTGATCCTAATCTTGAGGATAAACTAGATAATGGTGTGACTGATTTTTTAAAGTCTGTAAAAATACCAGATCATAAGTTAGCTATATTAGTACCATTTAGGGATCGCTTTGAGGAACTGTTATTGTTTGTGCCACACATGCAGAATTTTCTATCAAAGCAAAATATAAATTACCATATCTTTATACTAAATCAGGTTTGTAAAAGATAATAGTTTTATTTGAGTCCATGTGATATTTATTGATTTAAAATTAATGTTTTTAGGTTGATAGATACAGATTCAACAGAGCATCCCTCATTAATGTTGGTTTTCATAAAGTTAAAGATAATTATGATTATATAGCCATGCATGATGTAGATCTTTTACCCATGAATGATGAGCTTCTATACTCATTTCCAAAAGATGGTCCATATCATCTATCGTCACCAGAACTACACCCAAGATATCATTATCCTACATTTGTTGGTGGAATACTTCTCATTAAAACGTAATTATTCTTAATTTTGAAACTGCAGAGAGATTTATAATATTATGTTATGCTTTATATTAAGTTTTTATTCCTAGAGAGCATTTTCAACAAGTTAATGGAATGTCAAATAAATATTGGGGTTGGGGCCTTGAAGATGATGAATTTTATGTGAGATTAAAAGAAGCAGGCTTAAGTATCAAAAGACCAAATAATATATCGACTGGAATACATAATACATTTAAGTAAGAAAACTATAGCCATTGCTTCTCTAAAAAGTAAACAGCTCTTGTAAAAAATCATATACTATAATACAAACAATCCAATTATTTGTAGGCACAATCATGATAGACATCATCGTAAAAGGGATACCATCAAATGTTTTAATCAGAGAGAAGTAACAAGAAAACGGGATCGTCAAACTGGATTAAATAATGTGTCATATAGAATAGTGGATATTATAGAAATGAAAATTGCTGAAACTCCTATAACTGTATTAAATATTTTTTTAATGTGCGATAAGTCAAGCACGCCTTGGTGTGAATGTGAAAAGTTAGATGGAATACAAGAAGGAAAAACATAGATCATCAATTGATAAACATATTGTTGATTTTTCAGGAAAGCTACTTAAGTTTATAATATTTTATTTTAAAACTCTTTATAATAATTGCTTTCAGTTTACACAGTTTATAAAAAGAAATTACTTGCTTGATATTTAAATAGATTTTAAATCAAATTTATTAAATTTATATATAATTTACAAAATTGTTATTACACAGTACTACATTATCTTTTAAATTATATTTGATTTGAAAGTATATTTTAAGGCAGTAGGGGTAATATAAAAAATATCCACATTGAAAATCCTTGTTAAAAACAAAAAAAATAATTTCACAATTAATAGCGTGAATATTCGATTATGCTGGTAATAAAATTATACTATAAGGTTCGTCCGCGACCTCCAACGTAAGCAAAATATTTCAAGCACCAAAAATAATAAACAAATGTTACCTACACAAGCAACGGGGTTTCGAGTAATGCATTAATTAATACCGAATGTTTTACCATAGCACTGCTCATCTGTATAATCAAGTTTTTAAATAATAACTTTGATTTATATCATAAAAAATTTATATAGCTACTTTCAAGAGCATTTTAAAAATTCTAAAGGGCCTGAAAGCATACTTTCACATTAAAGCTAACATTAAACGATCATATGACAGTTATTAAATTTATGTGAGCATAATTGTATAAAAAATTGACCAAGCAGTCTAGTAGTAAGATGTTAAAATGACCACAGATGCGTTTTAATCAAGTACTGACGTTACCACTGTTACCAGTACCCATTAATACGATGCACATATGCTTACAAATATATTATTAGAAATAAAAATTCTTGTAAATACTTGGGTTACTGTCTATTTCTAAAATTTTAAAAATATCTTAAAAAGAGCGACAAAGAATATAATATAAACATAGGCTTCTATTTAAAAGAACTATCAAAGTAAAAATTACATTTCCAAAGAACCTTTTCTAGAGTGTTTACTCATCATATTGTGTTGTTTTACTTGAAACCCTAAAGCTTATTTAGATAAAATTCTTGTCTAACATTCTTCGATTTAAGGAACTCAAGCTCGGTAGCGTCTTACGCATTGTTTAAAAAAGAGAACTAACATGATATAATTAGATATTACCGACATAAATGTGAGTGATTGGGTATACCCTTTATGGTGACATTGCTATCAATATAGATAATACTGTTTATATTAAACTTTAAACAAAATTATCTACGCCTTATATTTTTATTAATACATTGTAAATTTGTAATAAAAAATAGCATAAAATATTTTTTTATTTGCAATAAATTTATTATACTAGTTGTTTTCGATTATATTTTAAAGTAACTTATTGTATTACTTTTTATATGACTACTGACACTTGTAGTTATGTTGAAAATGTATGATTATATTTATAAAACTCATTAATAATATATTTCCTAACTTTGTACATATGTTTATAATACATTTTGTGACACGATCATTCTAAGTAAAATATTTCTGAACAAGCATCTATAATTTAAGGTAAAACAAAAGCATAATACAAGTACTTTTTAATTTACTGTAAAATCCTACAGTAAAGAAGAAACCTAATAAGGACCTTTCTCTTAAAATTTACATAACAGAATTTATTTCCATGATAAAATGTTCTTTTAAGTCATTTGTACTAAAATCACAATCATTATTTTCATCAAAAATATCTTGCACTGTTCCTGTTATTGTTCCAGCATTCTCTAGTTCCATCTCCTTAGTATCTATTTCTGGAATAGAAGAGCTAATTGTTTTCATATCAAGCTCCCTTTTTATATTAAAATTATCATTATACATGGTAGTTTCCTTTGTATTTCCAATTGCAATTTGATTATTTACATCACAGTTGGTAAAACGATTAGATAAGAGTTTTTGGTGAACAATTGATAAAGGAGGCAAAGGAAATCCACAGGCAAGCAATTTATTGTAGCCTTCTTGTTTGCAAGTTTTTTCAATTTCTATAGCAGTGCATATAGTTTTATCAGAAAATTCTCCTTTTGCATCATTAGTTAGCATTTCACTGAACCTGCTCATTTTTTCATCTAAAAGTTTCTTTCTTCTCATTACAGTTTGCATGTTCAGCATTTTCCTTTTGTATGTGTTTGTATTTTTTTCAGCCCTTTCCAGATATTTAGAGGCTTTTTCTAATTTCCAATTTAACTCTTTAATACGATCTTCTTTTTGTTTTAGCTGACTTTCTAATTTTCGCCTATCTTGAGATTCTAATGTTACTGTCTTCATTAATTTTTCTGTGATGCCCTCCATATAATTTACACGGTTTCCTAAATCTGTAATTAATCTTTGTTTAGATTCCAGATATTTCTTTCCACCAAATACAGGTAGATCAGCTTTTTTATTTAACTTGACAGTTAATAATTCAGCTTGTTTAAGTCTTGCATCAAGAACAGCATTTTTTTCTAACATTTTATTCTCCAATCGCTTGTAAGTGATTAATTGATTGGTTAGTTTTTCAATTACATTTTCTTGAAGCTTGATTTTTTCTTGTAAATTTTCAAACTCCTTGGATATAATATATGAGTTAGAGTTCTTTATGTGTTCTTGAATGTTAAATTCTAAACTTTTCATTGGATCTTGATTTAATTTGTTAGAACTGCTTGTATTTTGACACATCAAATTTCCATAATCAGTCATATTTTTACTTGCTGAATAATCGTGATTGTTTATACTTTGTTCTTCATGGCCGCTACAACTTAACTGATTCAAATTTTGAGAAGAAAATATTTTTGCATCTTCTTGGACTGTTATAACAGAAGTAATCAAGCCATTACTTTGATGATTACTAATTGTTTGTATATCACTATCTGCATTTATTGATAATTCATCTACAATTTCACATACATCATTCGGATCACCAGTAACTTTAATAGTAAACTTAAAGGTTTCGCTAGAAACATTATCACTTTCATGAAAATAATCAATTTCTGAATCTGACATATTTTTAATGTAATTTATTATATCATTCTTCATACGTAAATAAGACTCATCTTCAGATACATTTCCAATGGATTGTTTTAACGATTTTAGTATTTCTTCTCTGGTATGCCTTTTACGTTTCATAGCTGCTTTTATGTTTGGTACAACATGATTTTCACCTTTAATACATTTTTTGTTTGTATCTAATATTAATGAGTTTTCTTTTTTTATACTATTAGAAGTTTTCCTTTTGGCAGAATGCATTAATTTTAATCTATCATCAGAAATTTTAATATTAAAAGTAGGATTTGTTTGTTCTCTTTTATCAACTGATGTTTGGCTTATTTCATTTTTCAGTGGTCTTTCATTGTTAAATGCTGCATACACATTAACAATATTGTTATTTGTGTTACTTCCTTCACCATTGATTTGATTTGAAACCTTATTTTCTACAGGCTCTTCATGACAAATAAGTTTCAATTTTTCTTCTATCTCATCATAACCATCATTAACTATATCTGTTTCCTCTGGTTTAATTTCTGTCTTCTCAGATTTAATATTACATATAGATTGGGCACCTATATCTAAATTTTCCATCATTAATTTATTCTCATTCATCACTGGTACTTTCTTTACAATAGCATTTATATATTTTCCATCTACATTTAATTCATTATTATCTATTTGATTGTAGTTCTTTAAATTATTTTTATCAAGATTAGTATTTTGTAAAAGTATTTGAAGCTTAGCTGCTTCGTTAGAATGATCAATAATCTGGCAAAAATCAGAATCTTTTCCTTCAGCATTACCAGTTGATGAAAAATCAGTATCAATTTCAAAACCATCCAACATATATTCATTTTGTATAACATTCTGTTGTTCCTGTTTTATATTAGTTATTTTCATTCGCTTTTTTGGTGACTTCCTAGTTGAAGTAATTGTGAAAATAGAAGGTACAGCACCCTTCTTTAATTTAATTCTACCACTATGTGTTATGGACCATTCCTGAGGTTGGAAATGTACATGACAAAGAAAGGAATTATTTGATGGTTCCCAATCAGCTCTGCCAACTCGTTCTTGCCAGATTTTCCTTAATTTTGCATCTCTTGGAAAGCATTTCATAATATAACCTTTTTCACTACGATTGTTACATCCTACTGCAGCACAACCTGGCATGTTTTTTTTGTTTAAGTAGACAGTTTTGAACCTATAATATATGTAATAGCAATAAATATGTTTGATTTACAATAAAAACAAATAGCTTAATATTGATCTTCTCAATTATTATTGACTATTATTAAGAACATTTTTATGTATATTTAACTAAAAATAATTTTATATCAACAATATAAAGAAACAAGCTATATCTATATTGAAAATAAGAAAGCATAAAAAGCCTGTAAATTTAGGTATCAGTTGAACTTACCTTATATAATTTTTGTTGAATTCTTTATATATATTCACATTGCAATACTTGACAGAAATTTAGTGTTTTCAATTTTAGAAACAATAATTGATAAAGATCAAGTTTACAATCAAACAATCAAAAATTTAGGAAACGTAAAAAATTTAGACGTTTATACTATTGTCTATACTGCTTAAGCTTCTGGCCACTGATCGCCATTGATAATAATGAATGATACAGAGGGTGCGTTCACGGAGACGCTATCAACGCTACTGCGCACGTATAATAGGCAATTTTCTCTGCGCAGTAGCACAAATAGCGCTAAATAGCGTCTCCGTGAACGCACCCAGAGTAGACTGCAGTAGACTGTAGTAGAATTCCGCCGTTCCGGACTCCGGTCCCGGACCCCGGTGTCTCGCAGAAGCCACGGAGTCACGGACTGTCACGGACTGCCAACTGCCAAGTGCCAGCCCTGCCATACTTGCCATGGCACGTGTTTGTCCAAGAGGAAATTCTCTCCAAAAATCACTAGGACCAAAATTAAAATAATAGAGTGACTGAGTCAGACTGAGGGAGGAGGCCGTTTTTGCCCTCTGTCTGTACTTGGCTAAACTACGCCACATGGCTGAAGTGTGACGGCACACAGAGATTCAAAACAATACACAAGATAATGCTATGTTCAGGTTAAGTTACACGAAGTCTAAAATTTTAGAAATTGCTTGCATTATTTTATAGCAAGAAAATATTCCAGAATGAAAAATAACTTAATTATACTCATTGCTTCCTTAGTTTTAAGTGTTTTAGAGCAAGTTCTGTCAGAACGTGGACCATCTCCCGAATCTTGTATGTATATTCTAACCTAACAATTTAAATAATAGTAATAAGAAGCCGATTCCATTATTAGAAATAAGTACTAATTTTGGTTTGAAAAAAAAAATATTAGCAGAAAGTAAAAATGGTATATATATTTTTACATATTTTTGGAAGTTTATTGGCTTTTGTAAAGTTTATTTATTTTTAGTGCATTTTATCGAGCCTGGTGATGACATTTTAAACGATAAGCCTGGATTAAAAATTTATTGTCACAATGCCAAATCAAAATATTTAATATATACATGGAAAACTTTAATTGTAAGCATTTTTTTTGTTATTGAACACATATCTTCCTTAAGATGATTAACTTTTTACTTTGAATTTTAGCTAAATTTAAAGACAAATGTAGACACCTATGATTTGTATGAAGGTCTCACTGTGACTGAAGTAATGACCAAACATGAGGAGAATAATAGAATTTGGAGTTTCAACTTATTTGGTACAAAGAAAAGTAAATCAATGAAAATTAATCCTTTTAAAGATACATGCATTGGTGTATACATGCACAATTATAATCAGTGCTCTTATGTTGCTACCTTGACACAGATAAGTAAGCTTTTCATTGTTTTTTTGTAAATAACATATCAGATTACATGTATTATTAAATAATTAAATAATATACTTTTTTATTTTAGCCTTTGATTTAAATAAAATATCAGCAATGGCTGTAGGAGCTGTCTTATTTTTTTCTGCTCCAAAATTGAGTAATAATTCTCTTTTTTATTATATATCTGGTATTTCATTGGGTGTGACTACGTCAATATTAATTTTAATTTATTTTGTTAGCAAGCTTTTCCCAAGAGTAAGTGAATTATATGTTTAATAATTATTTTTCTAAATAAATAGCTATTATTGATTTATAGGGTAAAATGATGTATTTGATGGTAGCTACTGGTTGGACTATGAGTTTTTATATTGTCCAAACATTATGGGATAATGCTCAATTAATACTTATACAATATAGGGATTATGTTATTGGGTATATGTTAATAACTGCCCTAATTAGTTTTATAGTTTGCTATCGCTTTGGACCTGTCACAAATGTTAGAACCAAAAAAATTATCCAATGGTTTTTACAAGTGAGTACAAAGCTATTGATTTTTTATGACAAGAGAAATTAACATAATGTTTTTTTTTAGATAAGTGGTCTTTTCATAATTTATTTTAGTAGCTATTTCTATGAAGCGTCGTGTTTCTTGTGTGTATTAGTAATAATATTATACAATTTTCCATTTGTTCTTTATTATAAAGGAAGATCTTATTGGTATGTAAAGTAGTTCTTCTTAATCAAGAAATAACAGCTGATGCATTTGATGTTTTTCTATTTTTATTAGATGTTCTTTTTCATCCAGGAAAACCATATTTCCCGAAAGAAGAAAACTTTTAACTGAAGATCAATATCGTAAAGAGGGAAGGGAGGAAACTAAGAAGGCATTGAAAGATCTTCAAGAATATTGTTCTAGCCCTGAATGTAATCCATGGAAAACTGTACTGAGATTGAAAGACCCTGTGAGGTAAATATAAATAAGAAATATTGTATAAAAAATAAATTAAAAAAAATTCATGTTACTTTCCAATATTTTATCAAATTTTAAGATTTGCCAAGTTCGTAGAAGGTGATTCACATTTATCAGACGACGAAACGATAGAGCACGATTTCGAACTAACAAAGCTCATAGAAGAATGTGAATACACAGACGACGAAGACGAAGATTATTAACAAAAATTGCTCATATATTTGATAAATAAGAAAGTCTAACTAGGATTAAATGATAATTTATTTTATCGATAAATCGAGGAAAAAGTGAATTTTCATATATATTTAATAATTGTAATTATTTTTATGAGAAGGAGAATCGATTGTTATAATAAAATAATATCCCATCTGACCTTTACACTTCAACATTTTAATCACTAGAATAATTTTACATAAACATGTATAAAGCCTTTAGAGCTTTCAAAAAGTATTTCATAATTTGTGGGTTTTTTGACTATATAGGTTTTTAGATTACAATATTTATAAGTTTCCTGAAGTTTACTAAGTAGGTATAGCTGGTAATGTTAATTAAGACACGGTCACCTATATAAATATAGTATGATCTACTATGAAAATTACTGCCTAACGGATAAGAATTTCAAAGAATTACTGAACACAGTGGTCGATATTAATCCTCTTGTTATTCCAAAATAAAGTATAAAAACAAGTTAATTTTAAAGTAACAAATTTTATTAGAAAAAATAATTTGACTATCGATCTTTGTAGATATAAACTTATAAGTAGGATAACAGAACGATGTTCTCAACTAATTTCATATGAGCTGGATAGTTTTGCATTGTCTTGAGTTTTTAAGCTTTTGGCTGCACGACTTTTCTATTGGGCAGAAGCGGAAAATAGGACGCTTTATCATAATGGAAGGATGTGGGTCAGTAGTCATCAGAGTATTCCCTCTTCTTTTTCATTTTGCCCTACACTCCACTCCCCCTCCCTTTTCGTTCTACCATTTCTTTTCAGCTACAGGCCGAGTATATTACAAGCAACTCCAGCTGCAGCTGCAGCTCTGTTCGTTTGTTTCCTCTTATCCTCCTTTTTTTCTGGGTCGCTTCCATCGTGGCTAGTTATTTTTTCTCTCCCAGCCATCGTGTTCCAGAAAGTTGCAAAGTCGAATTATTTCTGAAGTCCATCTCGGTCAGCTACTTCCAAGGGATTAATTGGTTCAAAAACTTTTATTATAATTTTATATTGAATTATTTTCCTTAAGAAAAATTTTCAAAATAAGTTTTTAAATTAAATTCAGGAAAATATTATTACAGAATTTTACATAAAAAGTATATTTATAACTTAATTACTATATTAAGTTATAGTTACATGTATAGCAGTAAATATAAATATTTGTAGAAGCAAACATTTAAAGCTAAATAAATTAAGACAGTTGATTATATTTTATGAAAAGGTAAGAAACAAATTAGCTTAAAATTGGTTTCAGTACAAAGCGAGGCAAGGTCGAGGAAGCATTGAAATGAAAATGAGAGGCGAGTCTGAATTTCAATTGGATTATTCATCTTGAGAGATAAAAACAGCTGGTACACCTAAAAATGTAATAGTGGAGTGCAAATAAAATTGTGCACATCGTCGTAGATTGTTGGGACAGCTGAAGCTCATCCAAGATTCCAGGTGCAAAATTCAAGGTGAAATTTGAACCTGCCATTAAATCTGACATAATTATAGCAAAAACGAAGTCTCATTAATAAAACTTTAATAGGAATGAAGCACGCGATTGCTCAACCACAAGTAAAATTTTCATAATAGGAAGATTTAGTGTATTTAGATGTAAACTGAATAATCGCGATATACCGTAAATATTGGTAATAAGACGAAACACAATTTAGATTTAAAATTTATGTTTAAGGAAAGTATAAAGATTGACTTATAACAAGAGAAATCTGTGCTACAGTTTAACCATGATTTTTGTGATAAAGCCTAAAATTTAGTAAATAAGAAGAATTTTCAGTAATGCTGTGAGCTAACAGTGTTCTTGATACCTAATTTTCTTGTTCTGTTTATTTTGCTCCTTTAAACCCACCTTACATAAGACTGAAATTGTGAGATAGCGATCGATATCGCAGCTGTTGCCAAAAATCGCAAAGGAATATTTTTTCTCTACACAGCTGTCTAATTCAAACCCTTGAACAGGATCCGGAAATTATTATTGGACGAAGGGAATAGGAACTATATCTATGTCACAGAACATTAGGCTCCTATGCACCTGCATAAATTAATTCTTTTTTTTGCTGAGAAAATATCGTAAAATCTTCTTAAAATTGAATTTTAGTTTCAATTTAAGAAGAGGGTATATAGAAAAAAACTTTGGTTTGACGTTGAGAGAAGTGCCTGAAGAAAGAAGAATTGGAGGTACAAGTTAATAAAAGAAGGAAAATTTGTCATGAGTAGCTTGTCCCGATGAGATAGGAGGGATTTAAATCTGGATAAATGAAGGAGAAACCGTGATTAAATTGGGGTGAGAAAAGAGGAAAGAGACTAAGACGTAAGGACTTCTATTTTTTCCCGGAATGATAAAAATAATGATGAAATTAATGAAAGAAGAGAGAAGAAGATGAAACGCAGTATAGTATTAGAAATACGGTTAATAAGAGAAGGATGAGTTTACATATGGAGTTTGTAGAGAGGAAAAAAGAGGGAGATCCTGGGGATACTTGGACTGTTTGCGGACCTTGGCGGTACAAGCTGGAGTGGACTGGATGAGTGGTACGGGAAGCCACGTGATCGGCAGGTGGTATTAGTAGCGGTCCAAAGGGCAGAAGTGGTCAGAAGCAAGATCAACAAGAAAAAGACTGGTCTTTCCTGATGCATGGCGCACCTGCCTTTGCCGTTGCCTTTGCTCAGCCTTTTCTACCTTTCCTGCTTTTCCTACCTTTTCATTTTTCCTACATTTGCCACCACTATACGTGACGACTCCTTTGCTTCGTTCCTCACATACTCGACAACCAAAAATTCAATTTCTTTCGTATTCTCCTCACGAAAACTTGCTTAGTTTTTTTCGACATTTCTGCTTTTGTTTCTGTTAATTATCCTTGAAAAATTATTATACCATATTGCATGAGAAGCGCTTTGTTGCATCGAATTTAATTAAGAGCGAGAGGCACTGATAATATGTAAGAATGAATTATTGATCAGCTTGAGTGTTTTGTATGTGTATAAGCATGCTGGCCCAATTAAAGTGGTATCAAGATAGTTTTTGGACCTGAGTTATCGCCGAAGGAGATAAAAGTGACGGATAACGAGAGCAGCCGGGTATAACGAGATCAAAACGGAAGCAGTAATGTAAAGGCAGGCAGTGTTGTAATTCGATAAAATAAAACGGAGGATCAAAGAAATCAAATTAGATTAAATTGGACAATTAAGAAATTGATTTAAAAAATGTAGGATTGGGAAATGAAATTAAAAAGAATGGAAGATAAAAAAGTGTGATTATATGGATTGGACATAAATGAGGGAGAAATTATTCACAAAGTGCTGAAGAAGAGAAATATTAAATTGTTTTCCAATTTAAACTGCCAAAATCTTTGACGAAAGGCGATCAAATTGACAAAAGATAGAGAGATGGATAAAAAATAAAAAAAAGGTGGGGGCGGGGGGTAATGGAGAAGGATTTGTCGTAATGCATCGACGTTTACTTTGGGAAACTGGACAGGATTCTAGAGAGGATACAGAAGCACTCGGACGTATAATTGGATGCGTCGCAGTGGTGATCTGTTGGAAATACATAGAGAAAGGAAGAAACTTCGATAAAGGGGCGAATTGTAGAGGATCGCTAGCCAATTTGCTATCACTCCTACCATATATTCTTTTCTGTTGTGACGCGGTCCTGACGTATACCGTAACTTATATATACGGATGATGGATTAATTTCTAATATGAAATGCATAATCAAGCAACTAATAATCTTTCATAATTGTTTGAATAAAGATTAGACTTTAATATTTTCTAAGTTACTCGATGTTAAAAGTAATTTCATGTCAGACTATGCTACTATCAAAGTTCTAAATATAATAAAAAAAAACTGTGATTTAATCACAAATTGAAAGAGGCTAAATATACGTATTATGTAATTTTAGTGAAACCATTGAAAATTATAGCTCTATATTTGCATCCAGATAATAAATCTGAGAATATTTAATCCTTTGGTAGTGAAATCATGAGTAAGATTTAATAGTTTTGATATGAGAGAAAAGAAGCCTGAGAACTACTCTCGACGCCAGGAACCGAAAACCTTTTTTGCCTTTAACGCCACTCAACGATACAACCCTGACTAATTTAACTTAAACCCAATATACACGGACTCCTAAAATCCGAAACTTTTCTCCAGTCATCCAATAATATGAATTTTATGGATCCTGTAGGTTATAATTAAAATATAATTTTAATCCTGTTAATATTAAAAATTAATGAGAGAATCAGTCTCGTGACTAAAGTACCTGGATTCTTATTTACTGCAGATCGATAGAGTCAATTTTATCAATCTTGCAGACTTGTATGATCATATACACAATTTTTATCCTACAATAGTTCAATTTTCAAGATTAGAAATTTCATCTCTACAATAAACGGATTTTGTTTTATATAAGTACGATAAAATTATACCAGAGCGACTGTTATAATATTGCATTCTTAATTGCTAAATCGATAACATCAATTTGATGGTTCGTGTAGACCCGTATCAAAACATGGTAACCCTCTTTGGCAATATTAGTTTAGGTTTGAAAATAGAAATTTTATATAGTAGGGGGGGGGGGGTAGTACGGCAAACGAGCTGTTCGGTGTGGATGACAAAATTATCCTGGTGACAATTGTAATTGGATATTTAATTACTGTTCGATGGTAACAATTTTATGGATCCTGCGGATTCGTATCAAGACATAAATCTCATCGGTGGATATTGGCCTTTGGATATGACTGGTTATGGCCGGCTGGAAACCGATATTGTTGTCGTATCGAATCGCAGGAAGGATCACAGGAGCTAATAACTCGAGGTGGAAAGTCGCGAAGGAAGTTGAGGCAACAGCTGCTAATCCCACCAACACCATAAGGGCTCCTAACACTTTCCATTTTAATAGAAAAATTTGTAGAAGCTATTTTTACAAAAATTAAAAAAGCGAGAGAAAGAGGCGAAAAGGGCAAAGGTCAAAAGTTATAGAGAAACGAGGGAGAGATAAAAATAGGAAAAGCAGTTGGGATGAGGACAGAGAAAAAGAACAAAGAAGAGAGGCGAAAAACAGAAGCCAGAGAAGCGTAAGGGAGGATCAAAGGACAAAGGAAGAAGAGGAGGAATAAAGAAGGAAAAAAGGGCAGTGAAGCGTGGGCCCAAAAATGGCAAACGAGCCGCGGAGAGACAGGCAGAAGGGCAGCTGGCCGAGATTGGCGATGTATTTTAAAGGTTGCCTGGGCCATTTCTTGCGCCTTCGCAGTTCGACTGGTTTTGGCTGTAGGCGTTGTGGCTGCTATGTGCAAGAAGAAGCCGAGAATCAGCGAAAAACTGGTCGGCAGATGGCACGCGCTGGACCCCTTCGACTACCCCTCCCCTCTTACTCTTCTCTCTGTTTAACCTTAGCTTCTTCATACTCTTTTCTTACATTATGATCCTTGCTATTCTCCTCCTATTGACTCTCCATAAGAATACCATCGATTCAATAATTCCAATTTCGATATAAAATTTAATTTTGTCTATAAATGATCAATGTGAACACACAATGTAAGGTGAAATAAAAAGCTTGAAGAGATTTAAAATTCGTTATTTCTTTAGTACATTATTTCTTTAGTTTTGTGTTGTTATAATACCGGAGATGTAGCATGTATGTATATGCTAAGCATTTATGCTTTTAAAGGGAATGAGAATTATGGTATTTTTCGATATAAGTTCAGAAGATAAGTTGAAAGAAATCTATGAAGATGGCAGATGGCACGCGCTTGACCTCTCGTATCGTATTTCAGGGAGTTCAAAAAAGAAGTGGGGAGAAGCGCGGGCCTGAGGTTCTGTTCTTCGTGGGGTCCTATGTAGAAGGGAGCCTCCTTTTCCCTTCTTTGCGGGACCAGTCTCCTTCACATGACTCGTGCCTGAGCCTAATTGAGAAACCTCTGGCAATACACAGACCATTTTAAGCACCATTGGAAATACTGCTGCAATCCAAACTTCAAATATATATATACCTTTATAATATTATCAAAAGAAGCGTTTCTATTTCTATTTTTTTTTATTTTTGACGAATGGACTTTTCACACACTACAGTTAAAATCAAATAAATCGTCAATATAAATACAAATATACTAAAGTTTCCCTAAAATATCTTATTGACATTTAAGATTAAAAAATACATCCCTTTATCGAATTTTTACAAAAATAAAAAATGAAAAGGAATTCAATTAAAACCAGTATAATAATCATTGCTAGGTTAAAGTTGAATCGAACGCATATAATGATAAGAAGGAAAAATTTATTTTAATGCCATAATAAATTCATTATCTGGTCGTTCGAATCCCCCGTAGGCAATTCAAGGTCATCGAGGTCCGGACTAAATGTTATTATAGGGAACGAAAGCAATCGGTGGGATGAATGTGGGGAGTGAGAGGGAAATGAGGAGAGGTTGGCTGGGGGAGAGGAAAATCAGCATTTTCAGCCCTGTTATTTGAGCGAGGGTTTTCTGTTAGAAGTGGTTGGGAGCGTTCTCTGTTTGCTATTTCGGCGATTTTTGGAGCGGGATCGTGGACAGGGTCAGAGACCCTTCACGTCAGTTACAGCTTACATATGAATATCGAGATTTCTCTTTTAACCTTGCTTTTTCCTGGTGAAAATGCGTTTATTCCGCTGCCAGTGGCATATCGTTTTTCTTCATTTCCAATGAATGTTCCTGTATCTCTTCCTCCCTCTTTGTTTCTTTCTTTAGTTTATATAGTGTACATCCCCCTCTCTTTTTCTCTTTCTCACCCTGCTTTCCGCTTCTTCTTTATTTCCTCATGTCTTCCTGACTATTCATCAACACCCCTCCCTGCCTCTTTTCACCTATTCTCTTCTCGATTTCTCCTTCGCAGCCTTTTAATTCTACGAGCCCTGTTCGTGCTTGGACTGCGCGTGTTAAGCTTCCGTTTTCTGCATCCCCCCCCCCCCCCACTCATTCTTTTATTGTTCTTCGTACTTGCTCTCTCTCTCTCTCTCTCTCTCTATCAATCTGACTCTCCTCTGAATTTATATATAAATGCTACAACAATTTTTTACAAAATTTATTCTTTAAATTTATTAATTAATTTAAAAATCAATAGGATGGGGAAGATTTTAGAAAACAAAGCTGCTAAATATTTTCACGATGTGATTTATAGAATTCGCGTGGATTTTATGGTGGGAATTGAATGGTGAGAATTATATTTGCACACGGGGACAGAAAGTGGGTGCATTATTTACGTTTCTCGCCATTAATGTTTCAACATGAGACGAAATCGAGGAAGGGGGTGGCACCCGCTGTTCGTTCCGGCCTGGGGTCCATTAAATCAAACCGTACCTACATGTACAAAAGCCCTTTTTAATGCTATTACCCCTCTCCTCCTCTCGTAGAATCGCCCCCCATGGAAAACCCCCTTCATCTACCGCCTCTCCGAGTCTAATTGACGTCGACAAACTACAAGACTCCTCTCTCCCTCCCCTCTACTCCTCACTCAATCCTTCTCTCTCCTCTTGTCATCCCATCTCTCTTTCTCCCTTTAACATAACCTCTCTTCTCGTTATATCCGTCATTTTCTACGTGGGAACATCCGGAGAGTAGATCTTTATAATTCATCGGGCTCCCTTGGAGTCTCGGGAATTTCACTATTTCGACATCCAGCCAAATTGCATCGACGTTTCGACACTTTCACAACGTCCCGATGTCACTTTTACCCACCTCACATTTGTACTAACAAACTTTTTTATTTTCCCACCGTGTTTCTCTTCTATTTCCTACGCTGTAAGCGCATTTTAGACATCATCCGCCATTTTCTGCAGCACTTTTCTTGACAACAAAATAGCACCCGTTCCAAATTGAACGTTGTGAACCATTTAACTAAGGAGGTATTATGTGTCACACTTTATTTCTTAAAAAGAACTTTTTCAATAAATTCTCAAGAATTATATTTCTTATTGTGTGAACTGTAAAACGTGTGATTTTTATAGGTTTATTTTGTGATCTTAATTTTTTAACCTTGTATACTACAGAGAGAGTTGACATACATTATACGATTTTCGAACGTTTCGCCCCTGCTAGTTCAGAGTAAAAGTATCTTAAATTTTGGTTTTATATAAGGGTAGCTTCGGTAAAATTTTATTTGTTCCTGGGGATCGATTTTCTATAAACGGCAATCTTTTCGGGATCTTTAGACCTGAGTAGATAGATAGAAAAGTTGAAATCGGGGAAAGAGGGTAATTTACAAGGGTCAATTTAGAGGATTCGATATCGAAACGGGAGGGTCCAGGATGGCTAAGCACGTTTGGCCATGGAGTCGTTGGCTTTCGGGTACTCGGATGGATGTGTAGACACTGGCTGTATAAGCCTCAAGCATAGTATCTTCTGCAGAGTCCATTTAGAATTTTTCCAATAGCATCCTCAATTTTTTAAATAATGATTGTGTTCCCTCACTTTGTTTCGTTCTTTTAACAAAACAAAATTTTTCAATATCGCTTGTTATCTACTCCCGAAGAAACCCTCCAGCATTTTGATATTAATGATTTTATTAAAATTTTGTGTCAATTTTTTGATAGTATTCATAATTTTTTATTGCGATCTGACATAATAGAGAGAAGAGTCAATTTAGCCGAGAAAATTCGAAAAGTCCCTTAGGATATATACAGGGTGTATCAGCAATGATGTTTTTAATTTGAACCACGTACACTGCACTGTCACAACACTCGCGACGCGCACTGTCTTTGTTTACGAGTTTATTTCGTGCGTAAATACTTTTATTTTAATCACACTATACATTTCACTATTTTATTGATTTAATTAAACCCGCACTGAGAAAAATATTCTCAATCAATGAACAATTTCTCGTTGCAACAATGAATAAATTTCGTTAATATAACAAATAAAAACATTGATATAATAACGAGTAGTTCATTACGTGCTAAACTATTCTTTAAATGAATCAATATATTTGTTATATTAACTTACTTTTTTCATTCTTATAACAAAAACTTGTTTAGTGGTTGAAGTATCTTCTTTGTGGGGTAAAATTAAATGATTACAGTAATGAAATTGTACGCGTGCGTGATTAAAATAATGTATTTAATTATTTTTAATCGCGAATATATATAATTAATCGATTGTCAGTGATTACGACGGAAAAAGCCCGGCGCGCGCGATTCACTGACAACCAAACACGTGGAGATTCGAAAACTGAACTATCACTGATGGTGACAAGTAATGCGCTCATTCGGAAGTGGAACAATCGAATCTGATTGGTTGGAGCTTTCGGCTGCGCCAATCAGGTGCAATTGCTGGGTGAGCTGCGTAATGGACACTTCCGGTTTGGATGATCTTAAGACTGGAGCTTTGTTGGATTTAAAATGGTGATTGCTGATTAATTGTCTGCATTCTAAATTCAGCAAACAATTCAGCATTAAGCGTGTTTAAACAGCTTAGCACAACGATAGCGCTGCTTAAAATTAAGAGACGCATCATGATTGTTTATGGTCTCGAATTAACATTGGGGATTGTCTCATTATTTTCTTTAGGCTCGGAGAGTTCCGAATTTTCACATTTTATCGATGCAATTTATGTTGGTATGTAGATTGCATCCGATATATTAATCATCCACTCCTGTTCCATGTTATATCCTAATATAATTTTAATTTCTTTTGCACAAAAATTCTCTGTTATTTTTCGTTTGCATTATTACTAATGCTGCTTGTTACAAACGTAACTTATTCTTAAATAAAACAATTAATTTATAAAGATCTCAGCCAGGATTTTCAGTGTAAAGTTCTGCAGCAATCTTTAAGAAGAGATAGATCTATGAAAATGTGGTAGTAAGTGCAGTAAAGTGCATCGTCTAGCAAAGTAAAAATGGGGGATTTCATAGAAACGTTACAATCCTGCATCCTGTCAATATTTTACTTCCTCCCTTTCAATCATCTCTGAGCAATATCCCGCATAAATTATTTTTTTACCCCTCAAGTCTCATCCATTCGCTTGCTCGTATGTCAAATCTTTACAGATTTCTCTCACGGTGAGTTTTTCAAAAATAATAAATTGATTAAAAATTCTAATAAGTAATAGTTTTACAAGCGAAATAATTGATTTCTATTAATGAATATGTATGCCCATTCAAACAATACTATATATATAGTAACAGTTAATTAATATAGTAATATTTATGTATTAATTAGAGCTTGAAATTGTAATGATTTGGATAAGATAAAGTCATAATGATTAAGTATAATACGTATTTAAAGCTGGTAAGGAAGAGGTAAGTGAAATTTTTCGTTGATTTAGAAAATTGATGAAATATAGCGTTTGATATGTTAATAATTGGGTGAAAATAATATTCTGATAATAATTATTAGAAATTAAATAATATATATTTGAAGATAGTAGTCGAAGGATTAATTTAAATATTTCGTCAATTCAGGAAATTGGAGCAATTAGTACAGGATAAAGGAGTGATTAGGAGGGCTACGATGGGTTTCCAAATAGTAGGTTGGATATCGTTGGAATGAATTTACGGTAGTGCACGTGGGATTGAGCAGATAGTGGTTGAATGATGGATACAGGAAGGAAACTGCAAAGGGAGCAACGAGCAGGGGTGGTAAAGACCAAAGATCATCGGTTTTGCAGACATTCATAGCCGCCAGGGTCCTTCCACTCTCATTTGCACACTATCGCTTCCTAGTCGCAGGATAATTTGCCTCCACCAACCTGACATTCGTCCTAGAATTCTGTCTAAACTATTTCCTTATTTCTCATACTGTTTAAAATCAGATCCAAAAATGTTTGTTTTCTTTTTTATCTTCATTACACTACTAATACTATACTTTTATTTTCATAATTAAAGATTTTCATCATAATTTATAATAATAATATTTGCTGAATGAAATTAGAATTTAATGAAGATAAAATTTTGAAAGGTGAGCAATGAAATGTAACAATTTAATAGAATTTTGGATGTTTCAAGATTAAGGCTTTCTGATTGATGAAAATTCGTCGTGGAGATGCTGTTTGTAATTGAAAAATAAGGAGGGGTGGGAATGAGAGTGAACAAGGTGAGCCAAGGTAAACACTATTGGAAACAGATACTCCGTAGAGGTATAACGTTTTGGGGTTTGATCTAATAATGGTAGGGCTCGAAGGTCGAAGGTTAAAGGGAAAGCGTCTCTTCGGGGGCTTCGACCAACACACGATATTTCAATGCTGCCTCCATAACTCCGTAAGCTACAAATCTTTTGCTCGGTTAATTTCCCAGTTTCTCGAGTAAATCTAATTAATTCACCGAGTTTCATCTAGTTACGATAAGGAAATCTCATACATTTCTTTATAATATTATTGAAAAAGGAATAGAAAAACAAATAATTTATTAACCCTTAAATTTTCATCATACAATTTTTTTATAAATATAGCGCGTTATTAGGTATCATGCTGTTCTATTTTATTCACAAAAGTATATAGTAATGAAAATGAAAAATTCAGTACGAAGACGCAGCAAATTTGATAATATATAGGGAGGAATTAGATTTTCATGTTGGAAATATCGTCGTTTAGGAGTCGAGTCGCGTGGGTTTACGTGGGTCTGGTAGGAGACGTGCGAAGCTTCTTATCAGTAGCGTTCATTAGTTGAGAATTTCGATGTGAGGTGAGAAATGGAGAAAGAGGAGAAAAGATAGATTACAGTAGAGTGAAACAATTTTATTGTATATATATATATATATATATAGTGTGTGTATGAAAGAGAAAAATATAAATGAAATAATTAATTATCTATAAAAAGTAGTATTTTTTAAATTACAGCAAACCTTTCATCCTAAATTAAATATATAGAGGAAAGAAACAGAAGAGAGAGAGAGAGGGAGGGAGAGAGAGAGAGACCATCTGCAGTATCTCCTCACATCAGTTATCTCATCCAAGATAAGAGTCCAGGTTGGAGGCTGACGAGGGGCCTTTGGTGTTAATGAAGCAACTAATGAAATACACGTTCACTGTGGGAGACAAGCCATCCACATTATCTGTGTTCAACTTGCAGATGCTAAATTGCATACTACACGACCATGTCTGCATCTGTTCTGTCCTGGAGCACATTCATCTATTAGCCTATGATTAGGCTAGCTACATAAGTCATTAACTGTCTAATTACAGAAACAACAATGGTTAAATTTAATTTAAATCTTTTTATAAAATAATACAATATATAATATAAAATCTATTAATTTATCGCATTATTAATTTTTATAAATTTGTTATTAATGCTTTTTCACAATATTTTTCCACCCTAGCATTTCCTTTCCATTGATCTATAGGATTCGTGCACGGTTCTTTTTAGAAAAGGAATTTGTTGAGAATCGTGACTGGTATTTTAATTAATATGGGAAATTGGCGAATAATCAAATAAAGAGCTTTTCTAATTAAAACAAGATCGCGAGGCCGTCAAAGTCCCGGCTTAAGGGACCCGTTGCTTAATGGGCTCCGGGCGAGAGAGAAAAATAAATTCGTAAAAAGGGTGGTTCGCTTAATTAATCGTTAAAAAAGGACCCTTGGTTGAAAGATCCGCGAATTTTTCTTGAAAGGACCCTACTTTCCATCATGATAAAGGCGATTGTTTACAAAAGTTCGAGGAAATTGAATTATCTTTGCAAGCTGATAATTGCGATTTATATAATATTATGTGTGTGTGTGTATATATATATATAAATATATATATCGATTTGATATTTTTTCGTGCATTTAAATGAGCTCCACATGCATTACAAAAATATTATTTATTTTATTAATAATATTTATATAATTATTAATTAAATCTATTCAGACAAATTTATCGAAAATATTTTTTTATATTATTGCTTGCAGTTGCCACACACATTATTGTTGCAAGTGATTCTTTACTTAATTTTTTGTGTACGTTTATTAAACGACGGTTTATTAAAACATTCTGTATATGAATGAAGAGGATCAATCTGGGAATAAAAACGTGAAAGATCCGCAAGAGTAAAAAGTAAAATAGAGACAAATAAGGTCTAAAAGGGAATTTACTGCCAGATACTCTCCATCCATTTGTCCTCTTGTCTTATTCCCTCGCCACTATGACAAGTGGCTGCACTTTATACCGAACACTTTCCTTACATCACAAAATTACTGCTTAATCTTTCCAACAACACGGTATTCCACTTCACAAATCATCCGCGAGATTTTAAGGCTGAGAACCCAAATCATTCCCAGCACTCTACTCATTACGAAAATAGAACGTTTATTAAAAAAATACAAGTAAACAAAGAAGTTTAATAATTAATAAGTTTTGTCAGACTATCATAAGTCCTATTATGCTTATCTATTAAACAAGTGTGACTAAGAGCATTTATTAAAAAAATACAACTGAATTTTCTTTATTCGATTATTATCTTTAAAAATATTTTCAAAATTCTATAATTAAACCTTACATATATGATACACTATCTGATTGAAATGTAGGTAGCATACTAGAGTCCTCGTATAGACCCAAATTAATTAAAATAAATAAAACAAAATATCACACACGTAAAAAGATTCAATGAGAAATTTAATTCTGTTCAGTTAAACGCAGTGGATTTTTATGCTTAGATGCAGTAAAAGTTATAATCTACTTAAAAGCTTGGTATCTGCTGACTTTTATACGGTTCATTATAAAGTGTCCGTTGTTATCCTGCTTCTGTGGACATAAGTTTTATTTAGGAACACGTCGTTACTGTTCTATTCTGAAAATCGTGTAGTCTCTTATTGTTCAGTGTGAATGTATATGTGTATTAAATAACAGATGAAATCATATCGCGACGTATGTAAATACCCAATAAATGCCAGAAAAGCTTTTGTAAAATATATTACTATCAGCAGAGAGGCAATAAACTTTAAATATACCATTGTTGTTATTTTCTGTGTATACAACAATTAACTATATACATATAGAAATAATATCTTATAGAAAAAGGTAAAACTAATTGTTAACTAATTTACTGAAAACTTTGTAATTTACTAAAACAATTATTAGTAGGATGAAGGAATTATGAGCTTCGTATTTTATACATAATTAACACTGAATGGAACTTTAAATGGACAAAAGAGTAGACTAAATAATTACAATTGATAGCAGACCAGTAATATCTCCCTGAGATAACGAAAGTATCGTATAAAAGCTTTCCAGAAGGGCTGTTCAAGGAACGACTCGATAAACTTTTCAAAGATAAGTAAGGCGTATAAGGTGCTCGGGTCTCGCTAATGATTTGGAGAATAAGATATTAAATGAAAAAAGATAAGGAAGATAATTTTTAGTAAAGCGAGAAAGAATAAATCGAAAATCAGCAAACACTTTTTCTCTCACGAATATTTAAAGCTGTAAACTTATATTAAATTTGTGACATTTTAATTTCTTTACTGTAAACTGAAATTATTATCAAAATAATTACATAAGACGATACTCAATAGCACAAAAAACATATAAAATTACGAAATTTGGTAAATATAATTTAAACTCTTTTAAAAATCCATTTAAAACACACGAAAGTTGGAAATTAAAAAAAAAGAAATATCACAGGCGACAAAATAAAAGTAGCTGTAAGGAATCCGGTTATTAAACAAATTAAGTTAAGCGAGGATATCTAAACTGTTTAATGATTGAAGAGATTTTTTATTAAAGTAGTCATGATAGTAGAAGGGAGAGGGGGGAGAGTGAATCAAGGGTAGAAGATATTAGTTAAAAAATAGAGGAGAGAGATAGGGGAAGCGGAGGGATCGGGATGGCGCGAAATGGGAGAATCCCTGCGGCCAAGGAAACGTGGAAGGAGGGGATGGAGTGGGTGGCTGGCTGGCCAATGATATGCGCGGACGCGGATGCGCCGTAACGTCGGGGCGCGAAGCGTCTCTCAGAACGAGCGTGGACGTCAGCGAGGACGCATCGCGCATTGCTCGTCTCAGTTTCTCGTGTCGCGATTTTCCATTTCAAAACAAAGTATCGCTATACCTTTCTATTTAAGCGTTTCCCAATTAATTCAACGCAGGATACTCGACCAAATGGTAATTTTAAAAAATCATTAGTCATTCGATAAATTATAAACTTCACGAATCATTGAATTTTTCCAATACGTTTCATTCCTCTGGTTTGATACGCACTAGACTTGGTTACACCGACAAAGTCCATTCTGTGTAAATGTATCTGTTTATTTACTATTAATTTTCCTAATTATCCGGGTCCATTATTATTAGCCGTATATCGAATTACATATTAGTCTTTTATTTGTGTTTAAACCAGATTTGCTTAATTTGTCGGATAGAATTCAATGATTGAAGATTTTATTTAAATTATACTAAATCTCTCTCTTTCTCTTTCGCTCTCTCAAGCTTAAATTCATTGGAGCTAATTAATTCAACAGAATTAAGGAATTATTTTTGAACGCTAGGTACGGAGTAAAGCTCTGTCGTAATGTTTCAAATATTTGCGTTGTGCAAATCAATTAATTACATTGATATAATTTAAATGAGTTTCTCTAGAATATAGTACCGAGCCGATTCCGATATAATTGTTAAATCTATGATACTTATTTGAATAATTAATTGTATTGTATAGCATTGATTGATTTTGAATTTATCTCACTGAATCCTATTATAATTGCTGTAACGATATTGTATTGTGAGGGATTGTTATTAAATGTGATAGGATTCGAGTCTCAATGTGAAATACGCTATATCTATATTTGTATGAAAATTGAAATCATTCAAAACACGTTCTAAATAGTAGTAAATAATAGATCGAGTCACCCTGGATATGTCGGTGATTTAAAGACGCGGCTTTATTGATAAACATTTTTTTGCCACGTGACATTGCGACATTTTATTCTTTTGCAACTGGCCGCGCTTTTCAAAACAACTAGCGATATACTCAATTAACATAAGTCTTTTTGCCAGCAAATACGAAAATTGATCGAATGTTTCTCCCATTGTTGTGTTTCAACGAATGATGACTCGATAGTGATAATAACTGAAGTGATCGAATTTTCAGGACTCGATGAAGAGCGCAAATACCAAGGGGGAGAACGTTTCCTTATTGTAATCGATCCGTGTTACAAAAGTTGTGGTGATGATCAGTGATAAGTGTAACAGTGCGAAATTTCATTCATTTGTGGATTTTAATCGCTGAGAACTGACTATAGAAAGATCGAAGCAGAGTTTGGAACCGATCCAGTCTTTTCTTTGTATCATTCCGGTGAGTGAACTTTTATCAATTATGCTCCATTTTAAAAACACGATGAGCTGAGAATAATCACTGCTTAATTCACGCAATTGAGGAGCTTTGAGAAAAACAAGAATAAATGCATTTTTTTAAAATTAACACGTATTAGTGGCGGATTTATTTTACATTTAAATTAAATAGTTTTTAGCCAATTTTTATCAATTAAATCTATAATTATTCAGACACGCGTCTTTTATGAACATGCATTTTTATAGAAAAGATTATCGATAAGCAAAGAACCATCTTATATGTAAATAATCTTTAATTATAACAATTACAGTATAATTCAATACAGGATTTAATTAATTTCTGTCAACAAATATTAAATAACAACAATTGGTTATCGATTTATAATGAAAATGTAATAATACTTTATTGTACAGATTATTCTTTTTTTATTCTTTGACCCTGCGTTTATGGGAAATCTGCTTTAAAGTGAAATAAACAAAATTCGATATTTTATGCTGTAGCTGGAACTTTAAAAAGAAATAGTTTAAGGGATAAGTGTCATAACGTAAATTTCACACGGCCCTCACATGACTAATTCACACTAAGATAATTTTTTACGAGCATTTAGTGAGAGGAAAACTCGACAGCACGAAATTCCTCAAAAAACTATTCAAGACTCTCGTATCACACTTGACTTTAAGTATAACATTAAAAAAAATCTCTCTAGGTTCCTGTATATCTCAACGAGCCTTTGAAATAACGCATGATAATAAACTCTAAAATGTACACACCATAATAGAGAAAGTAATTAAATATAAAATAAAAACTTATACAAACTTTTTAAAATTATAAATATACCATTAATTACGCAATGTGATAAATCATCATTGCATTACTTAACGGAAGAATTTTAAATTCATTGCTTTCACATAGTTACACGCGGGCGCGACAAAACATTAGATCGTATCGGATAGTATAAACCACAATATGTATACATTTATACGATAAACGATCACGTTTTGTAAACATACATAGCTTTCTTTAAAACAAAGATAATAAATTCTTATACGCCTACTATTTCACACCATGATAGTACGTGGATACTTTTCACACAAAGTAGGTGCTTTTCCTACGCAAAAAATGTACTTTTGCTATACACATTGAAACAAACGATGTTTCGCATGGTTTTTTCTATTAATGAAATACTTCTCCTACGTAGTAATTTGTATGTCATACCCTTTTGAATGGACAATCTCTTGACGATATATCTTCTTATTATTTTTATAGATTTCCAAACGATTATCACATACAAACACTTTAATACACTCATGTTTCTCACACGTATATTCAAATGATTCTATATCTGTATATGTATTGGATATATATACGAGATTAAAGAGTGCTAATTTATTTATAATTTATATTGCTTTAATGAACTTTGGTTATAAATATTTGTCCAAAAATGCAGTATTTTCTGACAATGCAATGTTTCTTATGGAAATGGTTTTTGTGCAAATGTGTTTCGCACACGTTGCATCAAGCCCTCACGTTTCTCAGACACGAATACAGTGCAATGTATACGCGTCTATTGGAGAATTTACTTATAAGGCGTGCAACGAGATAAGTTTGAAGATGCTTATGGATGTAGTATACTATATAATATGTATAGTGTATAAGTTTTGTGCAGAAGAAACATGAGCCTTCCCACGATAGCATCTTAAGGCAGTAAGACACATGTGATTTTGGGCGTTATGGGACTCTAAATCCGGCAACAACGGGATCCTTGTGATTCGTGAACAAGCTGTCGCCTAAACCCTATCCAGTTTGAGTATGGTAATTCTCTCCCGGAGTACAATATGCTTGGTCGATGCGTGACACAGGATATCTCGATTTCAGGAATAACTTTACATTGTTAAATGTCTTAACTCTCCCCCCCCCCCCCTATTTTCTACCTACCAATAATCATCCAATCTTACCAATCTTCCGTCCCCGATCTTAATTATCCTTTTGAATCCATTTACTGCTTCTATATACAGGTATATACATATATATAGATATATATATATATATATATATATATATTTCTGTTTTGAGAACGTGAGAAAACTATAACCATGCGGTTAAACTGATTAGTCGTTATTATATTAGATCCCATAGAGTGTTATAAAGAGCAATCCGAAGAGCAACTTATTTTCAAATTTTCGATACGGTAAATTTTGAAATCTGCATAAACCCTCGCGTAACTTCGTTTATATTCGGATGCAAATTGTCGCTTAATTCGCATTTAAATCATGCATGAGTGCAAATTCGTATTTGAATGAGGCAGGAAACGCCGGATCACCATGTAAATTAATCTACTTTAATTTTCTTAGCTCCGCAACGTGGAAGATCACTGTTCTAGATAGTCGCGACAAGTTTAATAAATCCTGAATAATTTTTCCACTATTTTCCTCTCACAGCCAGAAAAATTCCTTGAAAATCTTCAATTTTCTTCGCCGTCGTTCATGCCTGACTTGACATTCTCCTCTCGGAAGAAGCAAAATTTCATTCGCATTACTTCATTTCGTTTCTCATCTGTTTTTCTTAAACTACGTAGATTTTCCCAAGATAATTCTAACTTTGCAATTTCCGACACATTAGGAAAGACAAATTATTTATATATTTAATTATTTTGTAATGTATTATTCTCTAAAAAATGTTTACAAATTTTATTATTCTCGAATTGTAAACTCTGTTCTGGATTTTCTTTTAATACAAAACACAAACAGCATGGTGATTTGTAAGAAACAAGTTTTCCGATAATTTGGTAGAAAAAAATGATCGATAAAACGATGCCTAGTTGGATGACAACAATGCATATCGGGGACAAGCAAATTACGCCTTTTGCGTCATATAAATGGGAGAAAAGAGTGAAGTTCGCCGCGTGTGGCCTTTTCTGCGTTGCCATTCATTTACCGGAGTGTTGCGTAATAATTGGAAACCGCCACGTGTCGCCTTACTTTTACGTTTTTTTTATGTGAACTTGCGAGTATTCCCCTTAATGTTTATTAAAAATTTTTGTTTGCAATAATTTGTGTTAAATTTTTCCTAAATATATTTTTTTTAATTTTTCCTTATTTTCATTCATTCCATATTTTTTATTATTCTAATTTATCAGGTTTCTTCTATATTGAAAAATTAATAAAATTTATTAGTAATTATGCTATTGATTTAAAATTTTGTGCATTTTCCAACTATTTACTGGTTTTACTCACTTTTTTTTGCTTTTGCATATAACGACATTGCGTAAAATCATGTAGCACGTTTTCCTAGTTTCATCTGTTAGTATGGAGGGGTTGGTTATGCATGTTCTATAGCTATGATTGTGACTGGTAAATCAAATGTGTAAAAAGACACAATACACAGGCGGCTTTTACACATCTATCTGCTCTGCTTGGTAAATTGACCCGACGACTTTGCCACGTATTAGCATGACGAGACCCTATATAAGCAAAAGCTAATTCATCCCCTACGGAATTTTCTTCTCTTTTTCCGAGGGTGGCTATTTCCGTGTCATAGGGTCATCGACCATATACTATCCCTCCCCCTCCGCGTGACTCTGTCTCTGTCTCTCTTCTCCCTTTTCAAACCTTATCAAAGTAGATTTATCGTTTATTTTTGGAAGAATTTATCGACTTGTTAATTATTCTATTCCACAACTTTAAACACGAAGCTTATTTTTTCACTTCTCTCTCCTATTTCTTTAATTCTTTTTTAGATTAAATGTTTATTTTATTAACACAATTCATGGGCGTTTTAATTATCCCAAAGCTTTGAGATTAAACTTTATTTAAAGAAAGGTCTTTAACTTTTCCGGTAACAACTTTTTATCTAGGCGAATAAAACTCTGGTACTTAGAAATTTTTAATACCTGCGTCTTTTTTTTATTACATTTTTCACTATGACACTATAAGGCTATGATACTTTCTTTAGTAATAAGATCAATTGATTACATCGATTACTTATAAAAATATGTTCACGAAAAAGATAAATTTTACAAGTATTGCATTAAAAAATAATAAATCTGATCTTCCACTTCAAATTGCTATATTTATAGGAAATAGTAAGATCGCACATTAGATTTTAATGAAAATTTAATGACATGAGACGTAATAGGAAAATATGAGCTAATAACAACAGTGGGCACTTGGTTTAAAAAAAATTTGATCGAGCACTGCTTAGTATCATTAGATTTCAATGCAGTTTTGTAAAGAGCTTTGATGAATATGTATGCACCTGCATGTATAATGTACAGACTGAAAATGTACATTATAACTATACTTATTCTAGTTAACATATTTATTGACCAAACAGTGACCAAAATGGGTAAAAATGTGTTGCCTATACCAGAATTATGCGCGTATCACTAAATATAGTATTTTTTTTACTATTTTTTTGTAATTTTAATATAATCAATTGTGGTTTTTGTAAAATATTGATACAACTGCATTGTGCACTGTATCTTCAGCATTTATCTCCATCATGCAGTTTAGTAGCCTCTTTTGATTATTTTATTGTTTATCTTTGTAAAACCGTTTTTTTTTCATCATTTTAATACAAACGTGATTGAAACGAACAAAATTGATGGCTCGTTAAACTTTTGTCGGTCGAGTGAATTTATTGGGTTTTATCCGGGTACAATTTTTGCGATAATTGATGGGATTGGATACATCGTTAAACTGGAGGTGAATTTCGTGAGTCTGCCATAAAGCAGGCCATTAAAAAAGCTTGAAAATGCGCATAGTAAAAGCTGTATCTCGTTGGAAAAAGCACGGTCTTTATAAAAGATGTGGGAATAAGGGGTGTGGGGTAGCTGAAAGTTGGAAGTGGAAGTCCCTGAGTGGTGAGCAACCTATCAACCTAGCTTTTTCCTTTTTGCGTAGTATTGGTACCTGCTGCACTCTCGCACATAGAGACAAAAACCAAGCATGGAGCAAGATACAAGAAGAACGGTAAATATTATCTAGCAGAGTGGCTAAGGGCAGTAACCCCCGTTTAACTTCAAGCACACATTTTTTTGTTTTATTTTATATCTTGTAATTTCATCATTTCGTCTCCCTTCCTCTCTTTCTCTCTCTCTCCCTCTGTCCTCTTCTATTAATTTAATAAACATGAGTTTTCCTTGTACGATAATAAATACTCTGTTTTATTTTATTCTTCCTTCTCTTCTTCCCTCCTTGTCTTCCACTTTCGTAAGTTTTCTCTAAATTTTCCTTAAACCTGCATCTTTTTTCAGTTTTTTTCTAGCTTTACTCGTAATTTTCTTCCTCTTTTCTTCGTTAATAGTTAGTCTCCTTTATATTTATCTTATTCTACCAATACTAATTAATCAATTCATATTCTATTCTTCTGCTATACATATACGATTTATAAAATTTGTAATTTGGACAACTGCGGCGTAATTATATAACAATGTTACAGTCATTAAAGTTTTTTTATGAAATGTTTTGCAAATTGTTACATTTATCTGCAAACCGAGAGAGCTTTAATATTAATCGTTGACGCGCGATCGAGTAGTGATTAATTCACTAATAAGAAAAACAGTTTACGAGACTGAAAAATGTTTTTGCTGAAATCCGACAAAATTCATCTAAAAAATTGTAGGATGGTGTAAAGAATTTTTGTTTCTCCTTCGGACCAGTGGGATAATTTTTGTACCGGCCGGAAGCGATTGGACCGGTTTTCTTTTTCTTAAATTCGTTTCCTCCTCTTTATCCTTCCTTAAGGACCCATGCGAGACTCGAAGATTCCTGGAAACGGAATTTTACGTATTTTTTTTCCTTTTTTTTTACCATTTTAGCCCACGCTGGAAGCTACAAAGCAGTTTTGAAATTGGTCGATCGACGAATTGGCGGGTTCTCCGCTCCATCGCTTAACAAGCATTCACGAGCCCGCTATACCTTCCACCAATCACTTATCTACTTCGTTTTAAACCCCTTCCCCACACCTCTCCCCATCGGTCCCCCAGGACCTTCTTTGGAATCACTGCATTTATTACTTATTACACTATATTGTATTAATAATCAATACTATCTCGTGATAGACCTTCGTTATTGCGAAAACATTTTGTACAGTTAAAAATTTATGATGGAGAATATTTTGCAACACAATTTATATGTAATATAAATAATATGACGTATGGAAGTATATTTGCAGCGCCACTTTCATTGTGATTTTCACTATAGTGTCTCATACAGATTCATTATATTTAAAACTGGCATAAAACATTAATAATAATCGGGACGAGTATTATATTGCTGTTGGTTTATGGTAATGGGGGTGCAAGCAAATATGATTGTTTGCGTAGGCTTCTTCATGGTCAGTTTAGCAGGGAAGGGGTGGTTAGTTTTGAGGGTTTAATGGTTCCATTTGTTTTGATGGTTTCGAAGCTTCGACTGTCGGTGGCGGATTGCATAATGGGTGATTTCTAGCACGCGTGCTACTCTCCTGATATCACCAGAATAAGGGTTGATTCTGCTTAAACTACCTCAACCCCTTGTCATCCTTTGTAAAAATATTATTTACGACTACTTTATACGAGTTGTTAAAAAGCAATTCTACACTTAAGTATTTCGAGCTCTAAACATTTAAGATATTTTATCCTTTAAATCATACACTCTGCATCATATTACCGGTTTGGCAGAATTTAACTTGGACACCTTGTATAGTATTTTGCTCGTTCACTTTTTATCTGTGTCCCTGCATCTCTAACGCTGTCTTTTTATCTGCTTAAACATAAAAATTCTTGACCGATACTCTTGATACCAGTTTTTTTCCCCCTTATAATCAATCAATCCCTCCCTTTTTCCGCCTTATCTATCAGCACCATAAGGATTCACTAAACTGTTAATAAAAAGTCCAACACTGCAGGCAGCGATCCGCTATTATTTACATATGAAAGAATTAAATAATCTGACACGTACTATATTTGCATGGTAATAAAAAAAGCTAAAATTTCGTGAAAAAAATGTGTATGAAAAATGTACAACATATTGCAAAAATTGTATGTCATTAATTCAAGGTTAGCGGCGGGAAGTATACATTTGGGATTCTGTAAATGGAATCAAAGTGGGACAGTGTTAAGCAAATTTGGAGTTTTGCTTGACGAAAGGAAAAATATGGTATTTTCAGAGCCGCATTCGAGTAGCTATATAGCGAGAGCAGAATTTAAATTTTAAAAAGCGAAAAATGCGAAAATAAAGTTTAATCCAGCACATGTCGGATCGCTGGAGTAACAGTATCCAAACGAGTTGTGCATTAAATGTAGTAAAAACCAAGTAGCGGCAGCAACAGGAACAAAGCGGCAAAGTGGGTTTTTTCTGCCTGAGGCTGAAGCCGATGGCTTGGTAAAATCGACTGACCGGCGCATGCTAAAAATTGCAATGAGAGTGACGCTGCCGTCTTTGTGTGTGCGAGATTTTTAGTGAGATAGTAATTGTGCTACTCCCCCTTTCTGAACATAATTAGACCCCCCCCCCCCTTTTTTCTCGTAAACTTTCGCAGGTCTTCCAAGTTAAATTGCTGTATAAAATTAATCGAGAAAAAAATAATTCATTATATAATTATTTAAAAAATTTAATTATTTACGTGCTTGTGTAATGAAGTTTTTTTTAGGTGTTCTCGATGTACCTAAAGATTACTTACAAAAAAGTAGCCTTAAATTGATTTATACTATAATTATGTTTCCTGCACTTTCACATGTCTATATTAAATTTTTATCTCTCGTATACAAGTCGAAAAAGTAACAAGCTTTAAGTTTAATAATAAAAAAGGCAATTAGATTTGGAATTGGACGAGATTGAGTAATTTGGCAAATGTTTTTCGTGCACATTTTAACATTTTAGGCGAGGTTTTAGGCAAATACACGGAAAGAGGAATTCGTTACTACAGATTTGCAAGTTACGTCATGTACACCTTTTCAATCGCTTCATCGTATATTCCCCATTCGCACATTGTTACTCTCTTGGCACTCTCGGGGTATTTTAAAACTAATCTTAAAATTATTATTTCCTTTTGTGTATTAATCTCTTTTTACCTGTCATACAGTTTGACACCGTAAAACCTACAGTTAAAACGAACAAACCTCTCTGAAAAACTAAAATAAAAATAAAAACAAGTTAAATTAGTGACGGAACGAGATTGAGTAATTTGGCAGCTGTTTCTCGTGAAACATTTTAGTGCTGCAGGCAAATGCAGAGAGGATTTTGTTGCCAAAATTTCGAGTTACGTCCTGTACACTTCCTGGACCGCTTCCTCGGATGTTACCCCATATACATTGTTGCACTCTCGCCACTCTCCAAGCAATTTAAAACCTGGTAGCTCCTCGTATCCCCCGTACCAAAGCGACGTGCAGCTCGCCATATGTGCCGCTTTTGTTGCTGCAGGATCCTACATCATCGCGTGCTTGCTAATCTCCCACAGAACTTTCCACGCAATAAACTTTGTCCCTTAAATCCTCCCCACCCTCATATACCCTTTCATAAAATATTTTCCGCAAAATTTCACGTTAATCTTACGTGAAATTCCTTAAAGTACCGAATCCAACTATTCATTACTGCTTTAATTAATTTTTATAGAATATTTATTTGTCGATATTTTTGGATATCAATAAAATTTAGCGAGTGATTAAAATTTATTTAAAATTTCAATTCGTTTTGAAGCTGTCACTACAGAGACGAGAAGGTAGATGTTTCGCGATGAGTTCGTTGCACCGGTGAGCATTCGTGAATATTAGACGACACACGAGTAAACTGATAAGATAGTTGAATGCTGTCAGGAAGTGAATGAACTACGTGAAAGGGTAGAGGGGGTGGACAGAGACGCGAAACAAGAAGAAACGATTGCGGGTGGCGCGGTAACGAAGTGCAAGTTGCATTGGGAATCAACAAAAGGCAATGTAGTGGAGAGAGAGCGAGAGAGATATTAAAATTGAGAGGAGGAGGGGGGGGGGGGGTGGTGGAGGAGGCCGACAAAACGTACAAAGGACTGGCGGTACATTGCCCCGCCCACAATGTGCAGCAGAGAGATGCATAATAGAAGCTTATTGTCAACCCTTTGCCCCTTTTCACAAATCCCCGAAGAAGAGGGGAGAGTGCATCCCTTTACTTTTCCTATCGACACACCCAAGGGGACACAACAACTATATACGCTAATTACACTTTACCCCTCCAAAAAATGCTCAATTGTAAATCAACTGTACCTTTACCTTTAACTTTTTTCCTGTCATTTTTTATGTTTCACTTTGTTGCACAGCAAAATTATCCAAGATAATGTACATAGATACTAATTTTCTACAAAGTCGACCACGTTTCGAAAATTGTTCAGAGGACGATAATAACTTCTCATTACACTACGATTATCTCTCAGTTATTATATTGTCTCCTAAAATTAACTGAATGTGGAATACGGCATTTTAGAAAATTGTTATTGACAAGCAGTATTATCTTCAGTTTAGTGTTTATTTGAAAATGGTAGCACATTATTATTTTCTTTATTTTAATTATATTTTTTTCACCTAGCATGTTAAGTCAATTGAGAACTAATAATGGTTTATATAGATTCTATTTTAATATAATAATGAAATCAGAAATAGTATAGAGAATTTCCTTTTTTCATTATGAAAGCAACACACAGTATCGAGAATATGAATAGCCTCATGTGTGGAGAAATAGAAATTAATATTTAAGGTTCGAATGCCTCGTATTTATTCGTCCAGATGATTGTAATTGTGTATCTTTCGATTGGGTTGCTTGGTAGCCGTAATATTTAACAAGAATAAAAATTTTTCTATAGGTATATAAAACATAATTAATAGTCATTTTGTAATCTATCGTTAAGAAATTATGACATTATGTATCAGTATTATTATTTGTTGTTTTAAAAATTATTACGGTAAAAATTATGGTCTCCTACTGTATTTAAGGTCTTAAGTAAATTATACGAAATCTTAATGGATTATTTTAGTCGGGGCATTAAGGTATTTAAGAAAATATCCACTGAATTTTAACGAGAAGGAAAAGTTTATTTAAATGAAGGGATTGAATTTATGCGAAGGGTTAATTCAGTGTCCGAGGAAAAGCCTCACATCCGTATGACGACGTGCTCCGGTGCCACGACTTCCTGTCCGTCCGTCTGTTTTCCGGTAGTAGGAGACTCGAACAGATAAACTTACACGAGAAAGGAAAAAGTGTGCGCGTAAAAAACCTCGGCTAGCGTTAAAATAAATGAAAACGAACAAAAGCTGTACACAAAAATGTGTGTGGTTGCTAACCAAAACATGGAGAAAGAAGCGTGTAAAGAGTGAAAAAAATTGAAAAGCATGCAGAAAAGTTGATAATGTGATGAAAAATAGTTAAGGAACAAAGAGTGTTAGACTTTAATAACTGAAACAAAAAATCACGTGTAAAAATAAAAAGCTCATGCAATAAAATTCAAATAAAAATTTTGATGCTTTCAACTAAATAATCTAGATAAGGAAAAGCTCAAACGTTTGAAAGGTGTAAAAGTAGAAAGTTCGACGAAAAAATTGGTAAGGAAGGTTTGGTTGACGCGAGGTTAGGCGGATTTTTTGCTGTCACGTTGCTCCAACTTGCTCGTGGAGCTTCGTTGGCTCTTTGCTCCCGCACCTCCGACTTATTTTTGTCTCTCGACAAGTAAAAGAGGGTCCAGATATATTTATCCCTCAACGTACTCGGGCCGTTCCCGAGGGTTACCTTCAACACTAACTTTTATCCCCCTTTTCCCTCCAGCTCCGTTTTCGTCAGTTAAAGAACAACACCAATGAATTATTTCAATAACCGCAAAAATGTTCCAGATATTTATTATATTTGATTTATTTAATATTATATATATGAATGATATTATAAGTATAATAACAATTTTAACAGTTGATTAAAATCTTTAGCCTGATTCTTTTTCGGAAGAAGTTTTCGATTGAGATTATATCATTCGCATGTTGGTCAGTCCGTACTAGTACGTATGCGTTTGCACACATTGCACTCATCAGTCAGAAAGATGTAGAGTTAGGGGGGGGGGGGGATAAAGCATAAACAACGAGGAGTAAACTGCAGTGCATTGGCACGACTCGTGCTTAATTAAAATACAGTACACTTTATATGGCAACTAGCCAAGCATTTGGATATATAGGTGCACTCTCATTGACGATCACAGTTTACCCTCTCCTTGTCAATAATTGATGGCCAATAGAGCTCATCGAATCATTAATCACTCTATCGTCCTTTCTCTCTCTCACTCTGTTTACTAAAAAAATTTAATCTTTTCCATTTATTTATTTCTTTTTTGATCGTTATCTCTTTCTCCTATATATATGCTTGTTTTTGCTGTGTAGTCTCTCTCTCTCTTTCCTTCACAAATACATATAGAGAAACACACCCTGCATAAATTACTTCCCATTGCTTTTAAAAAATTAAACCACACCAGCTATATTTATTGATTTTTAACGATGGAAAGTGACCTTTATAGAATTTCAGATTACGTATCCGTCAGTACTGTCGTTTTCGTTTTCAATGTTCAGTTATAAATTTGGTATGTAGAAAGAGTAAGTGCAAAATATATTTTTTGTGGATACTTTAATTTAGTTAAGTAGGGCAGATGGAAAATTCAGAGATTTTGTGATGACATTTGGTAGATTTGGGATTTAGTAAAGAAGTAGAAGCTGGGAATGAGAGGGAGAGCGCGAGAGAGAAAGAAAAAGATGAAAAGAGGTGTAAAGAGCAGAAGAGAGAAAGAGTTGAAAGGACAGGAAAGGAGAGAGGAGGGGGAGGGGGGATGCGGTATCGCATACCTGCGGAGCAGGTGTTCCATCCAAGACCGGCTTTTTCTCTTTCCCTTCGCTTTACACCTACACCTACACCTACCACGTTTCATCCATATATCTGTTCCTGCACTGCACTCCCGTCAGATTCGCTCCTGTATTCGTACACGCGTACATTCGCCTTAATTTGTATTCGCTCCTATCCCAATACGACGTCACTGTTCGCATGCAGATTTCCTCAGCTGCACTTTATTCCCTTCAACGATTTTCGATTCCCCGCTCAAATATTATCTGCATATTCATTTTCCTCAAATTTCTATCTCCCCCCTCCCCGTCCCCCTCCGTATCCCATCCTATTTCTGCTTGTTTATTTGTATCTTCATTTTCTCCTGCCCAATATTCGAGAGTCATCAACACTTCCTGTCAGCTTTTCATTTTTTCTATTCAAATATCTATACTTCGATATATTTTCCCTACCGTTGCTGCTCCATTTATTTTTGCCATTACAAAAGATTTATTAAAGTTTTTTTCTACCTTTCTCTTTTTGCTAATTTAGAATCTCCATTTTTCCAATTGTTATATATTTAATTTTGCGATAATCTCTAGATTTTTACGCCTATTAAAATTTTAAAAATATCGTTACATTTTTAATATAGCAAGAATTTTTCTTGGTATAGGAGAGTTAATATCTTCTCAATCCATCACTCGGGTGTGAAAATCCGTGATTTTCCCGACTCGTGATATTCGGCTTAAACAAATATGTGCGTATGCATGTGCGAGAACAGGTTGAGCGCAAAACTCTCATGCCACACGTAACTTATATTATTATCAAATAAAACGACTTCATAAAATTTAAAATTACTCTTTTCATTGTAATAACTATATGTTACAGTCTAATAAATTTAACAGTTACATATACAAATAACGTCCTTTATCTAACCACAATCTTCATAAAGTTTTACCCAAAGTAATGATAAATTGATGATATAGTTCTCAATTAATTATACGCTTACAGTTTTTATTTTCATAATTTAAACGTTTTAATATTTATTATCAAGCAATTATTAGTGAAATGTACAAATTCCGTTCAATTGACGTAACAGTTTTCTCATATGCATGCAACAATAGTTTATTTAGCCATTCACCATGACCTTCTATTAATTAATATAATTTAACTTCAAATTTTGTATTGTTTAGTTGCTCTAGCTATATCTACTTATTTTTCACTTATTAGTATATAAGTTCGCTTTCAAATAAATCAAAGCTGTGGCATTACATATAAGCAAAATACCTTTGACAGTTTATCCCACTAATTAAAACAATTTGATTAAGCTATTCTCTTCAGTTGCGGTTTTTGACAAGTAACCTTGTCGCGTGTGGAATTATTTGAGAGTCTCTCATTTGGCTTCCAGCAGCACTGAACAATCGTTCGAGCACTCGAGGGTCTGGATGTAATTGCCACTCGCTTTTGCCTCAATCTCCTTCTTTTTGCTATTTTAATTTTTAACAAAACAGTTTTTCCATCTGAATATTCAACAAGCTCCATTTATCACCCACCCACTATTTAAATATCTTAAGTTGTATCCGTTTGATTTATTATTTCAAAATGATAAGAGTTTAATCGAGTAAAATTTACTGTATTTGCCATATAAATACATTTTTAGAAAAATTCAGCTACAGAATAGAAAAATGTTTTCTACTTTATTATATATTTTTAAAATAATATAAAAATTAATAATTATAATCTTTCAGATATAGATTTCAAAACTAAAACTTGAGTAAATGTTGCATCGTGGTTACGTTATTAATAGACTTTGAAAGGAAAATGGTTTATTTCGGTTTAAAAATATTAGTAAAAATAGCTTATGTGACAAAATTCATAATGCGTGGGATGGGTTTGCAATGAAAAGTGCGATATTAGAAATTTATAATGACTGAAATAGAAGAAAAACTTTACGAGGAAAATGTGAAAATAGGAGGATGGCGTGATTAGAGGTAGAGGAGTAAAATATTATAACGTTCGAGCTTGCATAATGTAAGGTGCACGGCTGGTGTTTTACGAGGGAAATGTACGGGGCCAGACTCGTTTATTACCATCGATAAGGCGTTATGGTATGTTTATGGGGTTGTAAAGAGAGTATCGCGACTTGCCTCTAGTGGAAACTGAAAGAATTGCCTGTCCTAAAAATAAAGGAAATTTTTCCGGTAATCTTACGCCAATGTCAGCCACGATAGGACTGAAGGGGGTAAAAAGGGAATGGGTTGGGATGAAGGGGGGGAGGGATCGTCAAGAACACCTGCCTGTCTGGACCCCCTCCCCTCCAAGCTCTATCCTTCACGCTATGAAGTTGCACCGGACAAATCCCCCGTGAAAGTTACTCGACTTGAAATAATTCAGCTCGAACGAAGAAAAAAAACTTCATCGTTCGACAGAACCATCTCGGTGTTGCATAATTCCTTCTCACTGCGCCTCTACCATTCTTGCGAAGAGTAGTGTGGAAATATAAATATCTCGAGGAAAAATCTATTTTGCCACGTGGAAAGTGAAAAAGTTCTGAGAAAATAGATAATTTTATAGGGAAACGCGGGTGAAAGGTTGATTTTTAACTCACTTTATGATAAACAGGAATTCGTTGATTACAAAAATTCCTAGAGAGGTAGACATATTTTTTTTGTTCATTCAGGGCGAGAAAATTTTCATTAAAAAGTGCTGAGTAGAACCAAAAGTGCATATCTCGCGAAAAAAGGTTGGCGAAAAATGGCCCTTCCTGAAACGATTCGTGCTTAGAGAATGCAAAAAATGTGAAATTTATAGAAGCCATGAAATTATGTCGAGGTTTTTTTGCTGGAGCCATGAATAATGTCCCCACCAAGGCTTATTTAATATTGAATAATTATACCTTGGTTTATATGGAAATGCGTGCGCGCGTTGACAATTTTTTAGAAAATTAAATTTATATTAACTTTTGAGAGCAATACTGATAAAATTTCGCATATCTGTGCGTTAAACTTCTGCGTTAAATACTAGAGTCAGTCACACAGTAAGTTGATAATATTTAGGATAGATACATATAAGCTAGTTAAATATATTCGGTTTAATTACATTCCTATATACGAAATTACTGTATTTAACAAAATTTGCCAATAATTCAGATATTGTCGATTTTCTGCGACGTTGAATATTAAATTATATACACTATATCGTATACTTGAACGAACTTGTATTTGATGATTTTCCTGCTTTAACCGGACTGTAAAGTCATAATAAATAATTAGTTTGTACCGTAACCAAATTAACAATAGTAAAGAAATCGATAAACTCTAGAAAACAATATTTGGTTAAATTGTCGAAGTAATTGTTGATGAGTATTAGGAATGCTATTATATTATAAAATTAAACTTGTCTTTCTGATAAATTTATTATTGGACCATTTAACAAAAACGTTATAACGACGGAAATATTTGTCTTTTGATGAAAGAGTCTCTGTGCGATAAAACGAATTTCAACAAAGCCTTATTGACTCAGCTTTGCCCGATAATTATTGTTGCTCATCGCCATCGGAGTCCGGTCATCATTAGATTATTATTCTCATCAGAGACAGCAATCACGAATTATGAATCATCGTAAAGAAAGTCAGTCGAAATTGGTGCCAATCTCTATAAATGACTCCTTAATAATAATATAATAAGCCTCGTTGAAACTGAAGAATATAAATAGACCTCTAGAAGCGTTTCCTTTCTACAAACATAATTATTTTACAGATAAATACATTTGAACTAATTCAAATTTCAGAGGACGCGAGCCACGAATATATATACATTCGATATTTCTCATTAGTTTAGTTACAAAAAAAATGCAACAGAGAAATTGGTCGAGCAGTAAAATGGTAACTCAGGATGAAATGTAACGCGATGATTCAGCTATATCAAAGAGCGTACCAAATAAAAAAAAATAATAACTTGTGCGAAATTGGATACTTCTTGCATTTCCATTGATCAAGTGGAAACGGATATTGCTATGGGACAGTTTTTGGATTTTTGCTCCAAGGTCGCATGAAAAGTTAGCTTACTTGGCAATTTAACGCGAGTTTCATGTAAATAGAATGGGATGGGGTTTAAAAAGTGGAGGAAACCACAGGTTTGATTGCATTCAGGGTTTCACGGTTAAGAATATGAATGTATGTATAGCAATTTACAATACCGTATATTCGCGTAGTAGAGACAGAAATTGGATTGGACAGATTCGAAGTGGAGAGTCCAATTCAAGGTCAGACACTAGGTATGGCGATGACAGTGTCACTGTCACGAGTGTCATAAACCTCTCGCATTGGTTGACTCGTGAACGCTGAGTAGACACTGGCCAATATATCATACGCTTAATCGTCTGCCTAATACCGCAGCACACACACACAACACATATACAGAACCAACGCACTCCACACCACATACAGCCAGACACAGACAATGATGACTCACCCTAATCTCCCACTTATACCAAATTCGACAAATTTAATTTACAATTCATCACTGTTTTTTTATATTCAAATATTGTATAATCTTGAAAATTTATTAGACTTGTTTTAAATAGTGTAAACTTTTTGTAAAATTTTTAATACAAAAAAAAAATATTTTAATATGTACACACCACTATTTCAAATTGTCTCTACTTATGAGAGCACTTTTTTAGTTTTATATTATTGAGAGTTTAGGATTGATGGAATTTCGGTGATATTGCGGACCATTGGAAGATTTCATCGGGTAGCTTTTAATTACAGTAAAAGTAATTAAACTGATGGTTATTTGGACGCGTGCACGCGTAATCGCATTGTTAACGTTACGGGAAAGTTAAAAGTCTTTTTCCATCCTACGAAGTGGTGGAGAACAATTAGGCTGACTCGGAAATTATCCGGCTTGGCGCACACTCGGACAGACTTTTTTCTTCTCTTGTGCCGTTTGGCCCAGCCAGCCACGGCGAGATTGCGTTTCTTGCGAACGCCGCTTAATTGCCCTGGCAAATACCGAAATCCAACGGAATACCCTTACACCTCTCCACGTAACTTTCAAGATCCACGGGATCTGTGGTCCGCGAGGAATTCTTGCTGACTGTGCGCTCGTCAATTATACAAACGTTCGAACGCGAAACTTTCCCAAAAAATCAATTGCCCCTTACTTTTCTATCGTCCTTTCTTTCTGTGTCCCTACCCTTTTTTCGGTAAACACATTAAACTTTCTTTTAATCGTTTCCAATTCATTGCTCCAATTGCACTGCATTTTCTTGAAAGTAGAACTTTTTTTCAATTGAGGTTTGAAAATGTAAGGACTCGAGATATTTTAGTTGGATTTTGCGCTATATATTTTAAACTTATTTTATAGTGTAAGAAAATTGTTCAGTTCTATTCATTTAGAATTGTTTGAGATATTTTTAGATTTACCTGACTTTTTTACATAATATTCCTTAAAGGATCTTGGGGATGGGCATTAGGACGTGAAGGTGCGGGCACGTCTGGTGTTCAGAAATGAAAGGCCATCGCAAGTCGGGACTGGTAATGGCGAGTCGCTTGTAGGCCAAATGCCAGACAGGATCGTCGCTTTTCCTTAACTTTTCCTAGCATTTTTCCACCCTTTCATCGTTCCATCCTAGCTTCCAGACGATGAAAATTTATGAAATTCCTAGAAGTCTTGACTTGGCCTATCTGTTCTATTTAGGTCAGACAAATTGTACCTATATATTTGACAAAAACCATTATATTTTTAATCATCAATTATAAATTAATTCTTATGATACCCCAGAATAATTAATCAATTATTCAACGATTGGTACTAAGATAATAAAACATCATTATAATAGCCTTTGAGTTTATTTATACATTTTTACAGAATGTGGTGTATTTAAATTTTTTTTAATAAAATAAAGTTGTTTCCATTCAAAAAGTTTGTGTGTTTATATATGTTTACGTGTGGATTTAAGCGAATCAGTGTTGTTTTCATGCGTTGAGTAATTATCGTGAGTGAAAGGGGTGAGGAGTTTTCTCGTGGCTCTTTGCAGAATATTCGCTGGATTAAAGTTTCCAAGAGGATATTGGTCTCTTGCGGATTCCAATGGGAAAAGCAGGATTTGCGATACGTGCGTGGGTAATCGGATAGTTGTGTGCTACCAAGCAGCCAGTGCCGTTCCATTGTTAACCAGCAACAACAGCGGCCGGCAGTTTATCGTAACTCGACGCTCATTGTGCATCGACCATCCATCGTTTCCTTCACCTACCAGTCCGAATTTCAACAGAATTTCCTTAAACTTTCGTTCAAATTTACAGTCAATATTCTCCTGTTTCGCCATCATCATTCGATTCATCCATAAATCTTAATTAGGCTCCTGTTCTTCGTTTTTTCTCACATTTAAAATCGTTTACTGTTTTGTTCTCCATTAATCATAATTTTTGTAATTGACGTTTGTTTTAATTGCAAGTATAATAGCTCAATTTCTTCTACCACTATTTTAAAGATTTTGAACATTTCTATAGAATGGTTGATATTTTGGAAATATTTTCTGGTTATAAGTTTGAAGGGATGATTATTAGAGCGAGGAACGATTTTCGCGTGAAGGATCGATGGTGAAGCGGTTAAAATCTTGCGTGCAGTGTTGCAAGGCTATTTCTAGCAGGTCGATACGCGTTTAGTCGTGCATGTAAGCAAGCGAGAAGCTGTCCTGCCATGCCTAAAGGCCACTGACATCACTGCCTCCCCTCATCTCGCTAAGAGAAAGCAAATTATACCTTCTCCCCATACCTGCTTCCCTTCTTTTTAGTCCAAACCACCAACGTACCATTATCTTACCAGATTTCACCCTGTTTCAAACATCCTTCCGTTTCTCACTTGTAATCCTATTTTACTATTTCCTCATTTTCATTCTGCTTTAAAAGAAACCAGTTAATTATTCTTGCAATTAATTAGTCTTAAAAAATTGTCAGGCTTAATCTTGATTTATATAATTCTTCTGCATTTTTATAATTAACTGTTGATGCAAAGTTTCTCAGGTTATTACCGTTATAATTCAACAATGCAATGCTTGACTTTTGATTATAAATTTATACCTTTGTCATGTTTATGGATTATCGAGAAAAAACATTGCTTTTAAATTGTACGAAACACAATTGTCATTGCTAATGATAATAAGCAGTATCGTTGGAGAGAAATTAATGACCGAGATTCCAAGGACACTTGCACCTGCTTGTTTCACTCACGATAACTACCGGTTGATCAAGGACATTTAACGGGTCAAGGAAGACTTTAAACTTCACAACTTATGAATTAGAAACTGTTTAAAGCCTACTAGTTTCATCCTCGATTTATACAGCTTATAGAAGAGCTTTTTTATAATAAATTTATCGATGAACGTTTTGTTATAAATTCTTTCTCTTTTTATTGTTGTTGACATTCCTTCTCAAGTTTTACTATATTTTCTATCATAAATCTGGTTAAAATTTGTTTAATATAATATTGTATGTTTACAAAAATTGTTTCTTAAAACGAATTCTTTCATCGTTATGTATATTCTCAGGTTTAATTCTGAGGTTTCACTGTGCAGTACTTAGTTTCTCAAAGAAGAAATTGTTTAATTTTCGATAGTAATCTTCCAGACAAATTTTACGGTATTCCTGCAATTTCGTTTAGAGATGACACAGGGTCTGTCTGTGACGTAACAATTTGGGTCAAGGAGAGAGGTGTCCAATATATTATAGCACAGCACCATTTCCTACTGGTAAAACTAATTTCCCACAAATTGCACACCGTTCTTTACACGACGTTGACGTATCTCATTTATTTCTATCTCATCTCTCTCACTTTTATCTCCAATTCTCATCCTTAACAAGTAAAATTAATGAAAGAGCAATAAATAAATTAACAAATTATCATTGTTACACATAATATATATAGCTTTCAAGAATTAAAAATTTGAAATATGTAATTTTGCTTCTCGTAAATTTTATTATGCGTTTAAAGTACTCAAAAATTGAAGCTGCTATATTATTCATCTTTCTTTGCATGCAAATGTTATAAGGAAACAGCGCTGATATAGCACATAAACGTGGTTAAACGCACATCAGAATGCACAGTAGGCTCTGAATACTCATCGTCGTATATCATCAATTGCGGTACGTGAAATGAGAAGTGATATGTGAAACGACAACCCCCCGCTCCCTTTAGGCGTTGATATATCCAAAGTGAGAGCGATATCTACTCGGTGCGACTGGCAATTATTATTTGACAAAGCTTCGCATTTCCGGTGTAAGTGTTAGGACGGGTGTGAAAGAGATACGCGTAAAACTAGATGTAGGATTGTCAGAAGGGCCGAGACAATGCATGAAAATATAAATAAAGACAGAATAATAAAAAAGCTAGAGAGAAGGAAGACGGGGGGGGGGTGGGATATACAAAATATATTGAACGAACAAATAATTGATGATAAAAGGTAGAAAAGAAACTAGGTAGAGTAAGAGGAATAAAAAGAATTGATTGAAGAGATGCACAAGAGTAAATTTCTATTAGTATGAAAAGAAGAAAGAGATATAAAGTGAGCTATAACAAGGTAGATATTAGATTTAGTTAGTGGAAAGGAGAAAGTGGTAGGATGGTGGAATTGAATAATCGAAACTTGGGTGGACTCTGGTCGATTGCTTTGAGAATATTAATGCCACCTTTCCTCACCCTCTACACCTTCTCTTTCGCAACTTTGACCCCGTCTAATGCGTGTGACACTAACGACAAAACTCCCCGAAAGCACACAGAATTCACGAATCTCTCGCCGCACGCTCCAACGGAAACTCCACTAAAATCAAATCGACCGGATTTATTCCCTCCCTATCGACGGCTTATTCCACCTCTGCGAAAATTATTCCAATGATATCCGTGCGAGAATCGCCATTTAACCATCCCCGAAACGTAATCCGTTGTAATATTTCAACGATATTGTTGGAAGTTTAAATCGATAGGTGGTTGAAGCGAATTTTCGACCTAGGTTATGATTTCAGAGGTAGTGAAAATTTGCTTAATCATGAAAATAGAGAAGTGTGAAGATATTGGGAGAAACGGATGGAGAGAGACGAGGAAAAAGAAAATAAGAGAAGTAGTAGGGACAAATAGAGGTCGTGAGATAGAAAGAAGTTTAGAAATAGAGGGAAATGTTAAAAGATTGAGAAAAATCGAGAAAAATATTATAAAATTGAGATAGAGAGGGTAGAGGAGAAAGATGGGATAAAGGTGGAGTAAATGGATGTAGTAGGACTGAGGGAGAGAACGGTTAATATAGGAGGTAATAAAGCAGGATGAAAGCTGAGTTTGTAGTGATGGGTAGAAGAAGAGGATGGTCGGGTGATTCGGATAGCACGAATCGAGTCAACCATCAGAAAACCACTTTGGGTAATTGGATACTACAGCAAATCTCATTAAGCAAACTCGACAAGTACCTGCACACACGTCGACAATTTGCCGATACGTTGCAGCTTAACGACAAATCCTAATACAGGATGTCGAACAATTCGTGCGTGCCTGGATAAGCTTCGGACAATACTCACTTACTCCATGAAAGATGAAAGCCTCTATCTCTTCTCCCCCTCTTTCTTTCTTTTATAAAAGTTTGCAAAATCATATTTACCCCTAAATTTCAATTTTCAATTTAATAGAATTAGTAAAAAATTTTAATTAAATTGTCTGGTATAGAAATTTTATCTTCTTGTTAAATATTTTTATGGTATATTACATTAATATCGTTTAATATCCTTATTATTTTTCTGTTTGCAGATCGAGCGACGCGTATCTAATAGATTGTTGGTGTTTTTGGGTAAGTTTTTTATATTATCTTTTGGTTAATATTTTGACTAATGTGAAGGAAGGGAAGATGTGAAGCAATATTGTAATATTATATCGTATGTGTATACATACGTTGTATAATTGCTATATGCTTGTAGAAAGGAATACAAGTGTGAGCCAGGTCAGTGAAGAGAAGGGTGTAACAAGAAGCGTTGAAAATGAAACACAATGAAAGCATGAAAGTCCCTTCTTTAATTACAGGAAAATGAGAAAGGTGCTTGTTCATTTTAATGCACTTCCCACCACGCATAAATATAAACTCAAAAATTCTCTACAATTACTTTTATTTATAGCAGATCTCCTTCATTATTTAGTTACTGTAATTTAGCATGATTGCTAAAAATACTTTAAATAGCTAAAAAAAAAAAGCTGATTTCTTCTTATTGCAAACTATTTTTCTAATTCACATATTTTTAAATACATATTTTTTACGTTGTTTAATTGGCTCTTTAATGCAAACATTTCTTTCTCTATTAAAGAAAAGAAACTGTTCTGCCAAATGGCAATTCTAGTGTTTTCGACGATTCTTGTTATTTTTTTAATTCAAGCATTTTCTCATTCATGTTCCTAAATAACAGTCATACATTTCTCGTGTAGAGTTAAGAAAGAGCTTTTTGTACGTTTATACTGGATGCTTTTTCTCGGGCTTTATTGTAAAATGCAGAAGCGACGTGCAAACTAGTGATAGAACAATGTGCAGAATTTAACACGCTTATAATGATACTCGCTAATTAAAGTGCCTAGCTTAAACTAAAGTTTCCCATAGTCCTCGCCACACCTCGGAGCTTTCAACGTTTTCTCATTCTCATCCCCAGTGATTTCCAAGAAGCTTCACTTTTTCCTCCTTGCATATAATTAATGATCTCAATAACCATATCAATTAATCTAACTTAATTGAAATAAAAGTTTGCATGAATTTTACATCAATATACAAATAATTCAATAAACTCCATTATATGTTTTATCTTTATACTTTTTTTTCCTGGATGCTGCAGTAAACAGAATGTTATTTTTTTATCTCATTGCATAATAAATTTCAGCTTATTTTCATATCACATTATAAAGCACAATTAAACTTTGATATTTTCAATTAATATACTCCTCTATCAGTACCATACATCCGGTACGTTTAAATAAAAGAAAAAATAGAAAACGTTATACGGTAGGAATGGAGTTTCTCTAGAACTTTATTTTTTTAACAGACTTTTGCAAATTATCGTACTTGATGAAGGCTATTAGTATGCGATTCGCGAACTTGGCAAATTTTTTTCTTCGAGCCGCGACAAGAAAGTTAGCCCCCGGGTTGATGCATGAAGGCTATTAACGCAACTTCCGGTTGGCAAGGAAAACTTCGAGAAGAGTTTCCGCGGCAAGGACTTTGCTAGTTCATTTCTCTCGGGTCGCCTCCTGTAAGAAGACTCACAAGGACTAGTCGTTTTCTTCTTTGTCCAACTAACTAAACTAAAACACATCGTCGAATTCGAGCAAACGCGACGGTAAGAGTCTAAAACCGGAAGTAAGTCATTCGATTCGATAGGATGGATCAATCCTCTCTACTTTCTTTTTTTGTAAAAGCTCACATATTCTAGTTTCTCCACCACCTTGTAATAAGTATAAACTATAAAATGCGAAAGTGTTTCATGAAAAGTAAGAGTAAGTAAAAGGGAATAGATTTAAATAAGAAGAAAAAGAGTTACGGTGAGATGGATGGGAGAAAACAGGAAAACTGAGTAGAACGAAATTATTGAGAGAAGCCATCGATATGCGTCGGAAGCATTCAGGGATTTGTTGTTGTATGTTTTCTTTTTCAATTGTTCCTTTTTCAAATTTATATACGCGCGCAAGCGTTGTTCCAGGTCGGTTTTCACTGGAGTAGAGTGGTGGGAGAGGAGGGAGGGCTGGAGGGGAAAAACATGAAAAATGCCGACAGCAGCCGAGTGGATGGCGAGAAACGCGCCAGTTGGCGATGTTTGCTCGCCTCGCTGAGTTATTGTGGGAGCGTCCCGTTATATCAACCCCCATTACTCAGGGATTCACCGGGGGGAAGGGGGGGGGGCAAAACACTCTGGCATATCCGTATATTCTTTCCCTCCCTCCCTCTCTCTCTCTCTCTCTCTCTTTATCTCTGTATTCGTCCCAAACGTGGTTTAAAATACTCAAAAAATCGACTGACAATTGTTCCAACAATTTTTGCATTACGAATATCAACGAGGGTAATCGTTCACGTTCAATCGAATAATAACTTTAATTTCATTCCCGCTGTTTCGCGAGAGACGCGGGCGAGGAATCATAGGTAGTATGGAAATTAATGCTATTGGAAGTTCACCGCAGCTCCAAGGGTAATATCGTGAAAGATCGGATCTCTCAGAAGACGATAATAGAATTCCCGAGCGTGACACGCGTGGAATTCGCTGTGAATCGAATGGCAAAGACGATCTAAGGGTCAAACGTAAAGGGTTGGAGGGAGAGGATTGAGGAAATAAGACAGAGGCAAAAAGTAGAGATAGAGAGAGGAAAATCGAATGGGCAACGCAAAGATTGTCAAGGGTCATACCTATAGTGCCTTCCCAAAGGATCAAATTACTTCTTCAAAGCTTTTCTCCCCATTTCGAAATGCACGCCCTTCATAGAAATTTTCCTGAAACTTCGTCTATCCTACATTCATAAATTAGATATTTGCTTTCCTTCTATCGTATATAATTATTTCGTTTTAAACATGAATTAGTTAATGCAATTACTGCTGAATATTAATTATTTTATTTGAGGTGTATCTTTTAATATCTCTCTCTCTTTCTCTCTCCCCCCTTTCTTTTTAAGTATGAAGCTACAGTTCTTTTGTGATGAGTTAAATTGTAATAAGTAAAATCAAGTAAAATTTGTTTTAACAGAAGAAGAAATTTCTTTGTAATATTTGGGTTAATGTAAAATAATATAAGATTTAGGAATCTACTCTTGTCCTGATTACAGAAAAGACTATTTTTTTCAACTTTAGAATTTCTCTTTTGATTTAAACATTTTTACCACTTTTACTATATTTTTCACAGGAAACAGACAAACGAAAATCTATCTACTCACATGCGTTTCGGTTTCATCGGAAATTTAGTTTCCTTTCCGGAATTTCATAGTTGTGGCTCTACTGCCTCAAATATTTAACTGTAGGTGTGTACGTGACTAAGGCATACACAAACACGTGCAACTACGCGTGTTTGTTATTTGTATCGTACGATTTTTCTCATCGTCTGGCTTTCACATCGAAAAATGTTCACGAGTGCGCCAAACTGCACTTTGCAGCTTTTGTATATGTTGATATGTACAGACCAATTTTGTTGTCCTTCCCCCCTCCCCTTTCCCGCGCGAATCAGCAATTTCGCTTCCCATGCACAAATATTTTTTCCTTCATCCTCTGCTCCCTTTTATTAATGTGTGTTATTTATATTTTTATCAATTTCTCGCCATCACCAATTTCAAATCTCTTCCTGAATAATTCTACCTTTTTATTATTTTTCTCGTAAGTAATGATATTACTAATTTAGTGTTAAATTTTCTTTGTTTCGTTAAATGTTTTATTTGTTTCATACACACAATTGATGATAACTTTGCTTTGATTTTTTTTTATTTTGAAAGTGATTTTTTGGTTTTACAATCATGAGATTTTATAGGCATCACGTGCAACGATTTCCAAGGGCAAAATTCCTTGCATCCCGAAGGATTTCTTCAGGAACCAACAGGATGCAATTGCACGCGCCCCGGATTCACGGAATTTAATTACACCTCTTCGATTTTCTATCTCGAAGCATTTTCGCCCTCGATCATCTAAAATTTTCCAATTACCAATCAGTTCTCGCCTGATAAAATCAAAATTAAGTTTCGTGATTTCACAAAAATCTATATATACATTTTAGTTTTTATAGAGAAAATAATGAACAAAACACTTTGACAAAATTAGAAATTTCTTTTATTAAGATTAAAAGGCCTATTTATGTCATCGTGTGATTTTATAATTATCAACTTTCCATATCTCTTCTAAAAAGTTCATGGCAATTTGCCATTAAAAGAGATCGTCATTCGTAAAATATTTTAACTAGCAACAGAAGTCTTTTGCAATATGAAAAAAGAAACCTCTGATTACTTTTGTTCTGTCAACAAACTGTAACAAACGGTCGTACAAGTATAAACTCGACAAGCGTTTCTCAGGAGATTCGAGGTGTTTTGGGATTTTCGTGACTGGGTTTAGTAAAAAATTTATAGCAATTCTAAAATCATGGCTGACGCACCGCCTATACGGCCTGGCATCGTAAAAGTTCGAAGACTCGCGTGACGACCGCGAGCGTTTTATTCGAGCAGTAAAAAAAAAATGAGTGATTTATTGCTCATGCAGGAATATTTTCCGTCTACTTTGTTCGGGAGCAGGCTGGACACGGCGCGTCCCGGTCGTTAAAAAAGAAACGGGCGAAGTCTGACTCGGAGAGTCGAATTACTTGAAATCGGAGATTAATTTACTCTCGCTGCACTTCCATGTTGGACGCCCTTTAAGCACATTCAGGGTTCTTCCACTTTAAATTTAAACTCCAAGCTGTAACACTTCTGTCGGATAAAAAGTTCTCTTTTATTTATTACTTTTAATATTTTCCCCAAAAATACTCGCTGTTGTAATAGTTCTTTCATGGAAAAATAGAAAATTTCATTGGAGTTGAAACCCCAAATATAGGAAGCATTCATGAAAAATCTTAAAGTTTCATATAACAGTTGCAATATAAAACTTATCTTATCGTTCAGATAGATTTCTTTATGGGAAATAAAATTTTAAATAAAGCTTAGGCTTTTCCTCTACCCTTTGAGATTTACAGCGAACTGATCATTTTTAAATTTGGATAGAAAATTGAAACTTATGAGAAAGGCTATATTAAGCACCGAGACACTTAAGCTGTAAAACAATTCTAGCTAAGAGCCGAAAGTAGATTTTATTCCATGGAAAATCAGTTTTAAATGGAATTTTGCATTTTCCATGCACCCCTTAAACACCGGAAACTACTCGAGGTTAAATTTGGATACTTAATTGAAACGCGTCTTGGAAGCTAACAAGAAAATGGAAAAGAATTATAAAGGCAGTAACACATAATTAAAAGACAAACAAAACTCGAGAATTTTCTATTAAAAATATAGGAGTGTTAATTTAACTTATACAGGTATTGCGATTCGATGTAAAAACAGAACAAATATATAAAAGCTTATAAAAGGATCAAATGATATGCAGAGAAATGTGAAAGATAGTTAAAAAACTCTTTTGGTTTCAAAGTGGTTACCAAATGCTAATAAAGTGATGGTCCATTGTGGGTACGAAGCTCTTGTGATAATAAAGGAAAAAACGGAGAAATTATGATCGGATGGGCGAAACGAGCTGGCAGGAAAACAATGAAGAAGCACTTTGATGGATTTGCTTAATCGGCTTTCGCTATAAAGGATTTTCCATTTTCTCGAAAACATTCTCCACCGTCATGTGTTCACCCAACTTAAATATTCGAGTGTAACGAAGCTTAATTTCGTTATTATCAATGAGTTTGCTAATGAAAAGTTTATAAATATTCAAATGTTTTAACTTTAACCTGACGTGTATAGAAAATTGTTGGTAAGGTTAGTGTCAAGAGGATAAATAAATAAACAAATTAGTGTTAACGCTTATTATTGCGAATGAATGCAAATATTCTTGCAACTGGATGTCCAAAACATTATCACCTTAGGCAAATAGCGTGAATATTCGCAGTTTAAGGTCGCGTGTTTGGAATGTAGAACCGAAAACGTTAGGGAATTATCGTGAAATGTTTTTTTTTCTGCTGTTGGATGCCCGCGTGTTCTGGGGCCGGAAGTGACGTCTGAGTACGATGAGATAACGATAATCAGAGCCAACGATGCCCATTGAATTTTAACTCTGGCAGATCTTCGTCCATCCGCCAATGATTTCCATAAGTACGCAGGGTCCTTATATAAATTGCACGTTGATACGCATAAATTTGCATGGGAAACCACCGAGACCCCTGAATTACCTTGCATTCGCGCTTTCTGCTTCACTCCCCCCCCCCTCCTTTTTGCTCTTCCCATATATTTTTCGCACTTTTCTACCTTGTCTACCTCTTTTTCTCATTTTCAGCCTTCTCCCTTCTTTTCTATCTCTCTGATTCATTTATCCCTCCTAAACACTCTTCTTTATTTCTTTCTCCTTTCTTCTTCGTTCTTCACATTCCCTCCTCTACCCCAACTACCTTTTTAACATTAGATGCAAATTTTATAAGATGAATCTTTTCTGAAATTATTTTTTAACATTTGTCTTTCTCGTTAAAATAAATTCAGGAAAATAATCATTTGCTATTCTTAAATATTAATCAGTTTAATATTTTTTATTTTGCAAGTAAAAATTGTATTTAAAGTTAAATGTTTTCAGCTTCTTTTTTCACAAGTTAAATTCCTTTTGACAAATTCATATTTATCAAATTTATGAAATTTACTTTCTTCTTGATATACTTGTTTTTGTTAAAAGTGGATATTAGTCGATATTAGTTTTTCTCATATTTATTTATATCAGAACGTATATAACAGTATAAATAACTATGGGTTTTCAAGAGTAAGTTAACCTCACACGTATTCAAAATATTAAATGAATGATAATAAACGTTTAGCGAACAGTGAAAGGAGTCCCTGAATAGTACTAAAGAGCAAGGGGAGAGAGAGTCGAATGGGCAACGCCGAGAGTTTAAAGTTTCGTTTCTGAAATTAGAAACGGCTTTGGAAGTTAGTCCTCTCCCCTTTCCTTACCACCCCTAACCCCCATAGCAATTAGAAACTATCGAGCTTGCTTGTTTCTCCAGTTCGCCATCAAAGCGATTGATGGAGCCCCAATGCTTTTTACAGCTTCCGCCCTATGCCGGATGTGTGCCAAAGACCATTCAAACAAATTACAGAAAAAGAAAGGCAGCAATGAGCAGAAAAAAGTACCAGACCATTAAGCTAGAAAATGACGCCATTGTGTTAACCTGCCAGCTTGTTAACGACAAAAACACACAAATCGTTCGATCTCACTTGGCGGTTAAAGTTGGAATTCTCTCGAATCGGATTTTCGTCGATTAGTATATAGAGATAGAGAGCAAATTTACATTGTTTTCTGTAGGAATTAGACGAGGAAATGATGAAGCTAGGAAAACAGATTTTTTAAATGATCTACGTTGATTGTTTTTCTTTAGATTTTTTACGCTTTCCTCAGAAATAATGGTGCTTTAAATATTTAATGGACCGGGTAGCAGAAGAGAAACACGTGCTACATTTTCTATATTTAGAAGTTAAAATAGGGAATTTGACATATGACTCGATGAGTCTGAAGGAAGACTTATTAGAGTAATTAAGTAACTGATAACGAAGAATTTAGAGTAAAGGAGTTATATAATTATTAAATTGTATAATTTTGTAATTCACCAATTTATTTCGATAAAGAGACGTTTTTTGATCGCCGTTAAAATCAATGAGCTATATATACATATAAAAAAATTAATTGATTACTGCAATTGATTATTTTATATTTAAACGAATTGCTTTTCTCGTATATCCACTCTGGTTTTTCTTGAATAATCGCATTTTCCGCCTTTCCTTTGGAGTCTATTCAGCTTGGAGTTTAGAGTCTTGTCGAGTGTACAAATGCAACATTTAAGTGGGGAATAAGCTCTGGCGAGGCGTATCGGGACTTTTCTGGCTGGACGGAATCGATTTGACCAGCTTTTTCCAGAGGATCGTCTGGACTTTTTTTCAGGAAACATTGGCATCGAGACAGCTTTGGGTCCCCGTGGTGGGATTCCCCGTAAAGAGAGTACAAGAGAGAACGAAAGGAAAGACATAAAGTGTGTGAGAAAAGTGGGAAAAGAGGAAATTGAAAAGGAAGGGTTAAGGGAAGAAGGAAGGTCAGAAAAAAGGAAGACAATGAAAGAAAAAATAAAATGTAAAGAGAAGAGAACTAAGAAAGTTCTGGTGAAACGTTTCTTTTTCTATCTCTTCCCTATCCTATATATATAGTTTGATACGTACGGCATGGGATTTCGTAGCGTAGTGTAAAATGGCTTGGTATGGGCTTTGGCCAAACAAGTTTTGGTCCCTGATCATTCCACATGGCAAACGACTCTCGAACACTGCCCAGACATAAACGAAACTGAAAGCAGCTACAACCACCTAAAATTAAACTGAAAGAAAGGCACAATTCTCTCTCTCTCTCTCTCTCTCTCTCTCTAAATTATTACTACATATTTTCTCTTTTTCGCTTTATTATTATTGTCTCGTATTATACCTTTGGGACAAACAAAATGTACTAACAATAAATCCTAGTAGATTTAAACTTTTTAAGAAAACTATACTTTAAAAGACTCGAATAAACGTGTACTAAATATATTTCCAAGTTAGCTCATTCATCAAAACTGAATATTCTTAGGTTTTCACTTTGCCCAGAAATGGCAAGTTCTGACCCATTGATAAAATCCAATTTCCCTAATCCAATTTATGCCCACCGATCCCTGCAGAAAGTCGATACGGTGAAAGTTTTTCACGTATTACCAGCGTAATCCAATCAGCACCTTGACCGAGCGAAACATTCGATTTGCAGAATTATCATCGTTCGAAGAAGACGAGGAGGTGTAAATTCTTTCAAAAGTATAAAATTACTGGATTATTGATAGCACCTAAGAGAATCAGCTGAATTTTTCAGATAAAACGCAGAGGAAATTACAATCTCGCATTTGCAGTTTATTTCGCGAAACTTTCAGGAATTATCCGTAGATTTTTACGAGCTTCCTGATATTCAAGTTTCGCCTCGTCGCGGATATAAAGTTCTCCGTCAGAGGGGGATGAAATATATAGGAAGTCTTGTAGGAGAAAGGTAAGGATGCGAAGGTTTGTAAAAGGGGGTTGGTCGTGGAGAGGGGAGTGGAGGGGTAAGACTTTGCCGGACTTGGTCTCCATTTAATCCTTCGCGATCAGGGTAGTTTTCAAGGGTGGGGGGGGGGGGGTGAAGTTTTTCTTTTTTCTCTTTCCTTTCCATCCTCTTTCATGGTAATCCCGAATAAAATCCCAAAGTGATTGCATCCCCCCTCTCACCCACCCCCCTTTTTCTTAAGACTTCGCGGCAAAGGCAAATTGCAAAGTCACCCTCGGACCGGAAGTGAGTGGTCGCTAATCCGCGCCGGAAGGTAAACCGAGTCCAGCCTCAATTTCAATGGGTATATAGAAACTCAAACATGAAATTTCTATCGTCACATCTACGAAAAACGTGTTAACCATAAAGTGGAATTTTTCCGAACATAAAAAAACCTTGAATTTTTTTCGCGTCAAACTAACGATAAAACGAAGCCAGAGTAGGATATAAATGTTTCTACGTGAGACATTTGATATGTTGAATCTGATCTTTTTCACATACTGTAATAAAATCGGTATAATCAAACAATATTCTTTTATATGTACAGAAAATTCGTCTTTATTTTCTCGTCTGCTTAAAAATAAGACACTTTTTACGTAGTTAGTCGGGGATTTCTTTTACGGCGTTGCTTTACGAGAGACTTTTGATCTCTCCAATTTTATCTTTCTTACCCCCTCCAATGAGTATTGTAATCAAGACTCCAATAAAACAAAGGTATAAATTTCTTTTAATAGAAGACATTCGTATTTCTCTTTTTGGTACTCTTAAATAATAGCGTCATTTTTAGTTATATTTGGAGATCTCCTTGTAATGTTTTTCAATAAAAGTACAAAGAATTTGAAGTAATGAAAAGCGAAAGAGATTAACGATAAAAAAGCTGCGTGAAAAGTGTTAGGCAGTGGTGAATGTTTCTGTTGATATTCGAGGTTTTTTTTTCGGATATTCTAGTGGTCTCTCTGTGCCCACTTGGACAGATTAGTTGCTTCCAGTCCTGTCAGGACGTTCTCGCGTTACAACACTATAGAACGAAATTGTTCCTTGTCACGAAAGCACGGCTTAACTTCACTGTCAACGAGATACGAAACAGACGATATTTCTTCACCATTAAACTCCATGAAAGCATTAAACCCTCTTACCACAAAGCTCATAAAAAATGAGATAATCCCCACTTCAGTCTGATGATTGTAGCGGCAACTTGAGAAAATCGTCTAATTAAACCTCAAATCTCTATTGTAAACAATTTCCCGTATCAAAAACTTCAAACTTTAATGCGTTTTACTTTAAACTGCTACATCGTTTAGTTACATCCACTTGTCACTTCAAAATGTCTAGCTATAGAGCTCAGAGTATTGTAATTATTTCTAATGTTGAGCTGATCTTATACCCTTTAATTAATTGAATAGTTAAGCTTCAAGTAACATAAATTTATAGTTTGTAATCTTTAGTGATTAGACTGTTCTCAGTTCAATTTATAGCTCACTGTCTCTCACGTGCAAGAAGCTACTCGGTCAATTCAGAAAGTGACTTATCTTTCTGTTTTTTTACCAAGACTGAATGAAATCGTTTCTGGTCACGAAACACAAGTTTAATCTTAACGTCAAACTATCAGATAGCATACTCAACATTAGTCTCGCATAAACTTCTTCGATGATTCATTTACCAACTTTTTTTTAAAATAATATAATTTCTTGGAGTAATTAACAATGAATTTAATTCCTCTTGTTCAAACAATTTTTAAATTTCTTTCGTAAACTGATACCGTAATTATATTAATACATTGAAAAAACTGAAAGGTATGGTTTAATACTTTTGGCTGGCTATAGAAATCTAATTTATCTAACTTAACGAGTGGACAAACCTTTCTCCTTGTTAGGTGGACGACAAATCGTTGAGAGACCAAAATTTTCCATAGAAGTCGGACGGGTGACAGGAGCTCTGGGTCAAAGGGTGAAAAAAGTGAAAAACGAAAAATTCCCTCTGGGGATTCGTCATCAATTTCGAATACTGGCTTGTTCCTGGCAGCTTTTCCTCCATTTTTCAAACCCTTTTCAAACCTTGAGAGGGATGGGGAGATGAACGAAGCTTTTCCATCCCCCAATGGAAAAATTAATCAAGACTGATCGGGAGCTTTTCGAGCTTGCGGGGCGTAAAGTTAAACAGAAGCTACGAATTTCATTAGTGAAAATCGATTTTTGATAACCTTTTTGGCTCGACTATCGATTTGTCTACTTTTGCCCCCAAAGTTCTTTGGCCAAATTCCTTAACAGTTTTCATAAGGGAAAAGGAAATTAAGATTAGGGAAGGGAAAGGGGAGCTTTCGAGGTTTCCTTTCAAATGTAAAACACAACAAACTTTGAAGATAAAAGGGAAAAAGAAACTATTTCGACCATACCGTTAAACTCCATTTAAATTCTCTTTAAACTGGCTAATCTTTAAATTCATAGAACATCATCCCTTAAATCTGCAGTACAGTTTTTATTAACCTTATTAATTTAGACTTTCAAACACCAATGTTATGTAATTAAATTTCATAGTGAATCATTTTATAAATATAGATTTAAAGGTTCGACAGGATATATAATTCTTAATCAATGATGAAACATTTAAAATATATAAATAGGTTTTTGAGAAAGTTTTATAGGGAGTATCACTGGTCAGATTGACACTGGAACGAAAGCAATGATTCAGCGAGGATGAATTTATCAAGTATAATTTCATATCTAGTTTGAAATCGAGTTGGCAAATACGGCGAGAGGGTTAATGAAACGTTTGCTGGCAGACGAATGGAATCGTTAGTAGGAATTCTGCGCGACTGATTAAACTGATGCGAGGACGAAGGAGACAGACAGGACAGAAACGCATCGTGACGGGACTATTCCAACTTATTTAGCAGTTCGCGAATCACTTCCAAGGGCGAGCATTCGAAATTTCTTGATTAAACGTTCTATCATCTTGGAAACACTAATTACTCCTATCAAATGGATTCTCGTATTCCTTTTTTCCATAAAAAACATTACAAAATTTATTGGATGAAATTGACAGAAGTAAATAAATTTAAATATTATATAAAATCGCTGTAATATTGAAATAATTTGATACAGCAGTTGATATATATATATGATAGTAACAATAAAATGACAACACTAAGGTAAAAATCAAAATAGAAAATTGTCTAGAGTTTATTTAGAACGGAGAAAGAATTATTGATTGGTGAACGTTAGAAACTGTAAATTAATTCTGTGTGATAAAGGGGATATTTCAAAGACAAAGTCTAATCTGTGCAGAGTTTAGGTTGCAAGGGTAAATCGTTTTTTCCCCGGTGATTAACTTGTGCCAAAGCTTAAAATAAATATTCATAAAGCATTCGTAGGCAACGTGCAATGAAACTGTCGTGAAAAGAATAAATAGCGAGGTACGAACTATATACTCTTACGGTGGAAGGGGCTGAGAGAGAAAACGAGGAGAAACGACCGAATATATTTTCCACGGGGTGGATCCTGCGTGCAGCGATACCGCACTGAATTATCTTAGATATGAGGAACTCCGTTTTTCTCGTCCATATCATTCATGACTCGAAACTCCTGCTCTGGTATAATATTAAAAACATATTTTATTCTTAAGAACTTGCAAAAAGCAATCTTTTCAACAGTCTTATTGCTTGTCCATTTTTTTATGCTGAAAAGTAGATTTTCATACGTAAAGTGTGAAGGAAAAATTTTTCTCTTGGGGTCTTTTTCCTGCGACGTTTGTAGAGTGTGATATAATTTCGTTTGGTGTACTGGATGAAAATTCAGGAGAGAAGCAGATTTGTCAGAGACAGGAAAAGGGAGTGAGAAGAAAAAGATAGAGAAACAGAAATCTCTAGAAAAAGGGTATGTGAGAAGGAGAGTAGTATGATAGAGCAGCAATTTCTTAATGCACATGTACAACTCATTCAATTATGTACTGAAAGCAGTATATAGATAGTCTTATAGAAATCAGAGAGTACATTGTTACGAAGAAGAAAAATTATATAAATAAAAAAAATATATATATACATGCAGAGAGAAAGAGTGACCGGGTGGTTGGAAGGGAGGGTGAAGAATAGTGAATGGAGAAGAGACACAGATAGATCGATATGCAAATCATCTTCGGTTTATAAATTTATATTATGCGGATAGGTTTGCCGATACAATTAACTTGCTGCACGTTGACTTATAAATATTCATGAAGGGTATAACATGGCGCGGTATGGCTTGGTACGGCACGGTACGGCATGGTGGCAGAAGCGTAGAAAACAATTGCGGATTCAAATGAGAGTTGGCGAACAAGAAGGACAAATGATCTATCAGGGGCTTCGATCATTATCCGATTGCTTGTATGATCACAATGATTCTACTTTCTGTCAAACAACCATCTAACTGCAGATTACAAGTTGCACTTTCATTTTTATTTTCACACACACACACACACACACATTTTATTTTCTTTTTTCCCTCTAATCTAATTACTTTCTTGTTTATTTTCCAGATTTCCACAATTAACGATAATAGACGAGCTGCTTTCCCGGTAAGTGAAAATTATTTTTCTTTCGTTAAATTTGATCAAAAGGCAAGGTAGTATAGTCTCTGAAAAGAAAATATTTAGAATGAAAACCTAAGTTCAGTCAATCTCTTTAGATACTTCAACCTGGAGTAGAAATTTTTAAATGAATTCTTGTAGTAAATCATTGTTTAACTGAAAATTCAATTATATTTAATTAATATTTTTGTAAGATTATTTTATATATTTATAATTTATTACTTTATCATGCACATAATTTTATAACTATAAAATGATAATGAAAGATAAATTGTGCTCTATAGTAATTTTTGTTTAACAAAAAAAGAATTTCATTTCCGCGTGTGTTCGTTTTTCACTGTATATAGTATAAGGCTAAAGAAAAAGATTTTAGGTAGAACAGAGAGAAAATGGGAATCTTTCGATTGTATTTTCTGAATTTTTACGATCAAGCTAGCTCGTCGTTAAGAATTCCATATCTTATTCGGAACCTTTCCCGGTCTTGGAGAAAAAGTCGGATGGGAAATTCTGTGTTAAGTTGAAATCATAGCTATCGTTAACATAACATCTGGCCATTTCCCGGCTAGTCAAACGCATGTCTATCATTATCAGGCCAGTTAAAACCGAAAATTCAATTGTAGCACGAAACACTATAATTTCCAATTAAGTACACGCACTTAATTACCTAACTTCTCGAAAACCAATCGTCATAATTTATCTGAGGCTTTACAGTGGTGTAGCTAACCTATTATATGAAAATAGAAACCAAAATTTTATATAAATTTAAAACTTCTATATATTTTAATTTTTTCCATTGGATCAGTCTTAATACAAATTTAGATAAATTCGTTCATAGAGTAATCATATAAAAATAATTGATAAATTGCTCATTTTTTCATAACAAAAATTCTGGTCAGCTGAAACAAAATTGTACAAATTTGAACCGGGCCAGTTATTTATAAACTAAAGCAGCTCGCACAGTGTTCATTCTTAGACTCTGAACTGTCTGTTTTCTTTTGTTCCTGCCACCCTGAACATCTAAATCGGTCGATCTTCCGGCAAAAGCATTAGAAATGCCTCTCACTGCTTACTCAGCAAATAAAGTATTTTTAGACTTGATTTGCTCTATAGTCAGCACTGGATTCCTCACATGGAGCTAATTTTTTTGTCAAATTTCTTATCAAAAACTTATGTGGATTTAAATTTTAAAATCAACTGATGATAATGTTGATACAGCATAATAGAAAATAATTATTTTGATTTTTTAAATAAATTCATTTATTTTAAGAATAAGTAGTACGAATTCCTTTTTTCTATTGTTATATAAAAGGTAACGCAAGTTTTCTAAACAAATTCATGAAGTCTGTATATGTATGAAAATATCTTTAGAAAATATTGAGACATGAATTCGTTGGCTTGTACATAAAAAAAGAAAAGTTGTGCAGAGTATTCTTTAAGAGAGATAAGAATACGTTTCCCGACTGCCTTCACGGTCCACCGAATAATTTTGCATAGTAAAATCCCAAAATGTAATGACATGATAAAGAAACGTCCTTCTTTTGGATGCTGTCAGTAACACTTTTCTCTTTTCTATTTTCTAAAAATTAAGAGAAAAATTAAATCTAAACCCATTCGATCACAATTTTGTTTAAGAATGAAATTTTTGTATAGTTAACAAAGAATAAATTGAGCTCGACCGAAGATATTGGAACTAAAGATAGAGAATATATTGCTGGAAATATTGCTTCTACCGAAAAATTACAATAACACGTTGAAATGGAAATTACCATGAGAAAGAAATTTCCAATGATGAGAAATAGTAAAATATGAGAAGTTTGCGTTATGCTGAATAGAAACTCGATAGAAAAAAGTCTACGTTCTTCTGGAGCGATGTAGTAAACTATTCTCGTATCGTTTTTTCCTAGCAATTTCTCAAAATATATGCATGAGCCAGAAATCTTTGTGGAAGAGCTATGGGAGATGGGAATTCGCTGGATCGTATGAAAAGGGAAGTTAGTATTTTAAGGTGGAGATAGGAATGCATTTCCCGAGTGCATCTCTGATGCAATGGGATCCCAAGGGATGGGGTGGAGGAATAAAAGGGCAAGGGAAGGCAGATCAGAGGTAAAGGAAGAAGAGATATAGAGCAAAGTAAGGAGGAGGTATGTCCAATAGATAGAGAAAATGCGGACAAGGTAGAAAATGGGCCGCGCAGCATGGCGATTATCGAATATCGATGCAACGCAGACGTTATATTGGCCCACGCGCGAGAAACTTGTCTGTCCAGACGCGAATTTCCAAACGCGAGAAACTTGAAACTTCTGACAGGATGTCTAATATTGCCAAATACACAAAAATCATCCCCCTTTCTGGAAAACTCCCATAATTTCTATCGAATCTTCAAACTTTCTCGACTATCAAATTTTCTATTTATTATTTCATACAGCCCTCTCATATATACAACTGCCGGTTAAAGTCGATTTAATTTTTAGCGAATTTCCTGATTTATTTCTCGTAGATATTACGTCAGTTTTCCGGATTTTCCTCCGCTTTTCCTGGAAAATCACAAATGGGAAAATTTACGTAATCAGATTTCCGATTTCATTTTCGACAAGACATGAATCGTGGATTGGTTGAGGTTGGATAATTTCAATATTATACACGGGAACGAAGAAATTAAAGTCGAGGTCGCGAAGTCAGCCATGCGATGCGATCTGGAATGACGAATGTTACTCAGGCACGAGCACTGAGAGCCCTACTGGATAATCCACGGTGTAACTCGACCAGATCCCCTTTAATGCTCCGTAAAAAAATATGCGTTTACTCCGACGCACCTCCACTTTTCCTCTTTCAATCCAGTGCCTCTCAAATCTACCACATCCAAAGTCCATAATGTCTACTAATGAACAAATAATTCAAAGCTTGCAGGATTATGAAAATTACGTTAACAGTTTCAATAGAATCGTGATCAAACAAAATGTTATAATTTTGTTTAAATTTCGGTTGAAAATTGATAAATCTGGTTAGGTTTGGTTGAGGGTTACACTGGAAAGGAAATGGAAAAGTATCACGTGTTGGGATTCGCTCAAAGTCCATGAGGAATAGCGAAGATGAAGGCTAAGGGGGAATGAGGGTGGAAGGGGATGAGCGAGGGAACAAATCACATCACGTGTCACTGGCGAACCGGATGTCAGTTCCTTTCTCGCGACTCGCGCTTCTCACTGGCAGATAGACGATAATTGCCTATCACTGAATGTACATGTATACCCTCTAATTTTAATATACTCTCGCAAGGTAAATTCGAAAAGCCCTGAAGCAGCGAGAATCCAATTTGAAAAACTTTCAATAGCATCAATTTTCACCATTTTTCGATATAATTATTCGTCGATCAATAGACTCGATACAAAATCTAATATTTCTTACACTCTAAAATCAGTTCAGTCTGTCAGACCTTTGAATTAATAATTATTAAATGTATTATAATAAGTAATAATGTGCCAATTTGATACCGGAAATTATTGTAATTTTTACATAGTTAAAAATAGCCTTAGCCCATGAAGATTGCTAAATTAAGAGAACATTAATAATAATTTGACAGCAATATTTTGTTAATTGACAGAGTGAAACTTGGAACGGTTGCAAAGGCGATATAGAGGTTTTCGGATTAACGCGGAAAAATCCGATTCTAGCCGAATCACACCGATTCAGGACTGTCAGACTTCCATTCCGTGGAATATTCAATTCGATTACGAGATTACTCGACAAACCCATTATCGTTGCTACGTCAAACTGTTGTTGCTCGCGGGAATCTGTTTAGCTCGTTCGATTAATACGTCATGGATTATAAACGATTCTCGTTATCTTCCTATTGATCGTGGACTATCACCAATTCCACGTACGTTTAATGCTCGTCTAACCAATACACGCATAACGATGCATTGAGTAAGCCTATTAAAAGCTTCGCAAAAGCTTTAATACATGTTATCATGTTTTTCTTAGTTTTTGTTTTTCGTGTATCAAATTTATTTACGCTTTTATGTTTAATCTAAGGTCACATTCATAATTACTGGAAACATAACACTTTGAATGGAAAGTACAGAAAGTTTAAGCTATGAAAACAGACCTCTGGTTTATTAGCAAGCTTATCTACTACGGGAGTACAATTTCAAGTTTGTGTACAAAGTTGCTGGGATTTTCCAACGACAAGTTAATCAGATCGGGGAAGCCTGACGATAAATCAAATAATAGGAGAGAGAATAGTCGAAACAGATGAGTGCATCCCTATTACAAGTGCAGACCCTGCCCACTGTTATCTATAGGATTACGATAATCCCAACAGATATACCACAAATCTAACTACGATTCTTTATTGGACTACAAATTTGAAAGCAGTAACGAACGATAAGACCCCAATCAGAAAGCACGAAATTCTTACTGCTAAATTATTCCTGAATATTAATGCATTTGTTCAGTTTTCACTAAATAATTTGACGAAATTCGCATTTTCATTTAAATTTTCCGATGAGTAAAATTTCAGTTGAAAAGTTCGTATTTTCGTGGGAAATGAGTGAATAAGTAGGTAAAAGGGTGATTATTTTGGACATTTTATTAGTGATCGTCCATAAATATAGAATAGAATATACCTTAATTACTCGGGAAAGCTAAATTTTCCAGGCTGTTTTTCTTGCAGTTTTCCATCGGCGGATCTGGTTTATTCTGAATCCGAAGTTTTCCAGTATTACGACGTTAATTCCGGGAATGAAAAGGGTCGGACGGATATTCGAACGTCATTCTAAATATCGTATAACACCGGTTAAAGTTCCAGACGAGATTGTCACTGCTCGCTTAAGCTGTCACGTGCAGTTTTGCCCGTTTATAACATCACGTGTGCTAGCACATAGGACACTACCACAACTATATTCCTGTCTATAATAAGTATTATTCATATCTGCACCTGTATGTGTTTCTTATTTCCTTTCATTTACCAAATTTTACCCCATGTGCAAACACTCGGAAAAGCATCAAGCTTGAATTTTCCATAAAAATTATTTTGACGTCTTTGATTTATTCCGTTACATTAACGAAAACCATTATTTATCGTTGCTAAAGAGCAAGAAAAAGATATTAAGAAAATCACATACATCGGTAAAGTTTATAAAGTAGAAATTAAGTATTATTATTCGAGAAAGATAACAACTGCATAGGTTTATTGTCGTGGTCGATTATTTACTCGAATATCGCGTGCGTAATTTTCACGCATTCCCACAGTCGAGTGTATTCAACCCCCAGGCATTTAATGCGAATTTTATGACTTACAACAGGAGCGAGATAGGAAAGTCTAGTAAATTTTATTTTACAAACTGAACGAGTCACATTCATTTACAAGTTTTCCACGAACATTAAGAATAATCTATATATAATCTATTAACGCTTTATCTACTCAGAATCAATGCACTTAGAGTTCACTTGGATCAATTAAAATATTAAACATAAAAGACAGTGTAGTGATTAAGAAAAAAATAATAGGATAAATGTTAAAAAGGGTAAAATGAGTGTAAGAGTGTTAGGCGCATAAAAGATGCTTGTATAAGTTGAGGATACGTGGAGGTTTATTTACTGGACGATACAGATAGGGATGGAAGGGATGGCAGGGGTGGGTAAGGACGGAGCGATTAATGTAGAGGGTGTCAGAGATAAGTAAAGTAGGGCGGATAGCGTGAGGGTTGATCGGGGCTGCTATGGCCGGGTTTACAAGAGGATGAGCGTGTTTTGAAGGAGGACAGCTGGCTGAAAGGAGAAACACCGAACGTTTCCTAGGATAAGAGACTCGGACGGGGAGTAAAGGATAAGTGAGAGATAGCTTGCTGGTAGAAGAGGACGAGAGAGTGGTAGAGAATGAGAGAGACCGATCTTTCTCTCGTAGAAAATCTGGGTATCAGAAAAGGATAGACGGGTATAATGGGTATACGTGTGTTAGAAAGCAAGAGAGGGAAAGAGAGAGAAGCTGATAGTATGATAGAAGGAGACCAGTATAAAGGAAAGGGGTGGTGGTGTCCTGCTGGATCCGTTTAAACAGTGTGCGCCATCGGATATTGATTGAACGCAAGGGGAAAGGGGTTTTCCCTGAAATGGGTTGCTTCAGAGGACACACCACCACTTTGCGAATCTCCACTCTCTTGCCCTCTTCCTCTCTTCCCTCCATTCCCCACCACCCACCCTATTGTCGTCCTTTATATTGAGCATCGCCCCTCTCTGATATCCTACGCTGTACGAGGACACCTACGCCTGATGGATCCTCGGACCTTCCTTTATAAATCTATACGTTATCAAACTTCCTTTTCACCCTTACACCACGCTCGCTCCAACCCCTTTCCTTAATCGATTATTTCCACTGGACTTTTCCCTTAATCCATTGTTTTTCATCGATTTTTCTTCACTTTTCCCCGAAGCTGTTGATTCTTTTTTTTAACCACTTTCCTTCTCAGCCTACACTTTTTTCTTTCCTGTTTACTGATTGTTCCTTACACAACTTGTTGATTCGAGCCCATTGGATCACGCAAATCCTCGTATGACGTTTGAGGAAGGTTCATAGGTTAATTCAGTTTATTTCCCCACAAATTGACAAGCATATATCGATCTATCGACAAGTTTCCAGCATGCCTCCAACCTAAGTGTACGGAGCCTGTATGCAATTATCCGGAAACTATACGCGAGCAAAGCTTTAGCCTATCTGGCATGGAAACGCGAGGGGGCTAAATGGTATTAGTTCAATCGACTGGAATACAGGATTTCATTAAGACACGGGAGTGGCCTTAACTCCTTTCCACCAATCTTGGGTAATGTCTCAATTTGCTTAAAACATACGAAATTTGTATACAGATTAATCGAGAAAAATATTATATGGCCACAAATGAGTTAAATTAGTATAAATTTCATTGATTGTTCAATTATGCACGAAATTAGCGCAATCAAGTTTTCTTAATTACCGCTTAGCACGCGGAATTTTAATGAAAGATTTGTGGACTGTGCGCAGAATATCCAGTTTCTGCGAGCATTCCTGTTTAATCGCCGGGAACGCGAACGTCCTGGAGCGTTACAACAGATCTGTCCAATCCTGAAGGATAACATGGGATGCCGCAAAACATCCATTTCAAGACTGGACAGAACAAATTCTCTCCCTATTAAACTTATTTCTCATTTTACATTTTCCATTTTTCTCATTTTTCTAGTTTCTCATTTGTCTCAACATGTTCAAGAATTTTCCCCAGTTTTCTTTTAAAGTTTTTGTGCTCTACTCAAATATATTCTCTTACAACTCACATCCTTTCGACTTCTTTTGTTTGCCCATGCTCCTTTCACGCTTTTCACCGGATTTTCCTCAATTTTCATACAACCATCTTCCAGATATCCCATTTACCTGGAGGGAAATGACAGTGTTGTGTTTCCCTAATCAATATAAACGCCTTTGCGGTAATCCTGTACCCGGATTAAACTGGATATATTTTGTTTGGAAGGATTCCGCTGACCCTTGGACACTGATAAACGTACACTCGTTTATCTGCTTGCCAACTAGAACTACATATTGTCCCCTATCCCTAATACTTAAAAACTATAGAAAAGTAAATGAGGAATTTTCCAGAATTTTCTAAATAAACTTTTGCATACTGTAAACAAAAAATGCTAACAGAAACTGAAAATATTTTTCCTTTAAAAACTTCTGAATTCTCTTATTTTTTTTAGATCTTTTTCAGAAATCTAATAATCATCATACCACTCGTGTATCTTCATTATAGAGTTTACCGTGAGAGCTACGGGTGCATGGGTACCTAGTCTGCGATAGCGTTGTAATTAAACTTTAACGGTGAGTCTTATAATTAGATTCCTCGGAGAAGAACAAAAGTAAGTCGGAGCGTTAATTTCTATACCACCGGATGTTAAGCAGATGCTCGTAGCTCGCGTGAAATTAAACCCGAGCTTTTTCTTGATTTTTCAAACTCCCCAGACCTTAAATTTTCCATATTACTACTTCTCTGATTAAAAATTAATCGAGATAATTTTCTTCAAGAATCATCGTTAAGCTTTTAATCACGAAATCCTTATAGACTGTCTAAGTTATTGTATTATTTATTCGATTTAATCCTTCTACAAAAATCTTGTTAGCAACTTGGACTTTATAAAACTATTTAATAAAACCATCAGTGGCGAGAAAACTGGATCACGTACGGTCAATCGTGATTTGGTGTGGATGTATCGCTGCAATCAGGAGACCGCAGTATTATTTGTGTGAGTGTTCTTTGGCAATGCTTACAGAAAAGTACGTGAGTAGTGGGGATAGGAGAAGGAAGACGTGCCCCGCATTTAAGTTTCACGACTGCAGCTGCTGCACCTGCGCCACTTCCTACGACTAACTTCACGTCGATCGAGCTTTTTATTCCCTCAACGACAGTTGGGAATCGAACTTACCCAGGAAAATGTTCCAGCCATTTTCCATCCCATTCCAGCCAGAGTTTTCCCTCTAGTTTTACTTACGAAAATCCCGACTGGCCTCAATTATCTGAAAAATCGAAAGTCCCTACTTTTTATCGTCCCGCGTGTTAAAGTTTCTTTAATTAAAATCTCCAAAAAGTCTCTACAATTTCTCTCACGTTTAACAAGAATTTGACAGATTTCATCTAAGCAGTGACTTTCGAGAAGCAGAGCTCGAGTAATAATCGATTCCGTGTTCACGTTCCAAATCTTCAGTAGGTACTTATGCGTCACCCCAAATTTCTTACAGCGACGATAAAAGTGTGAGCGTCGTTTCTAAGTACGTGAAAAGCTGGCGTTTCTCGAGCTAGGATCAGACTTAATAATCGTGATTCACGTGGAGGAAGTTTCGGGACCTTCGGAATATTTCTCCGCCCCCTAAAATCCCTTATTCACCCTCAATTCCCTTTTCTCCCCTGCTCTTGTATCATTCTTTCCCACCGCGTTACTTTTTTTCTTTTTCTTAATACTTTTCTCTATTTTACCCTATACATATCTTTAATATTTCTTTCCCTCGCTTTATCCTTTCCCGTACCTGTTCATTATTTCTATTCTAGATTTTATTAAACATTTTCCTTCCTCGTCCATTTCTTCTTTCACTTTCCACTGAACTCTCCGCCAGGCCACCCAGCCCCTTCCAAATCTTTCATCCCTCGAATCTCCGTTAAGACCCCCTTTGAGTAGCTCTCAGGGACCTTCCGTGCAAATACACGCGAGACGCCAGGCGCTTCGCGGAACTTTTTCACGCTTTCTGTAAACATGCCGCGGTTCGCAGGGGCTGATCTGGATGAACGGGTGGGGTGGTGGTTCCTCCACAGTACAGTCGGGAAAGAGGGTGGAAGCGATCCCGGAAATGTCACGTTCGGCAAACGACCCACCGATCAGCAGACAATTGCCAGCCAGCCAGCCAGCCACCATTTCCATCCCTCTCCTCCTCCTTCTTCCTTTTTCGTGCCGCCTGGAATCAACCGCTGTGAAAGTGGCTTTCATCGATATTGCCCCCGTCGTCATACCCCCACCTCTGAAAACTTGCCTAATTCCATCTACCAACTATCTCCTCTCACTCCCTTGGTATGTCCCACAGCTATCCCTTCTTCCCTCCCAATTCTATTCTTCGATTTTTTCTAATTCTCATCTCTTAAAATTCCCATTTTAAATATCCCACGTGCGTTTAAGACCTAATTCACTTGAGATTATCCATTAAATCCAAATACTTGATCGATTTGCTTTCGATCGTTTTTCTGGTGCAATTGGTCGTTCGTCGCATGTATACATAAAGCGATTTAACGAGAGCTTTGATAAATTTTAACGCTCGGTGCTTCAGTTTATGGGTATTTTAATGGTATAGCGAGGAACGCATAATGGGGTGAAGAGAAGTTGTCGTGACACATGTCTGCAAGGAGGAATGGGTAGAATGAACAAGAGAGGGGAGGGGGGATGAGATTGAAGGAAAAGAGAAACGTTGGAGAAATGTGATGAGTGATAAAGGGAGGAAGAGAGGGAGAAGACGAGGGGGTGAGGAAAGAGGTACAGAGATATATAGCGAATATTCCCAAGTGTAATCAAGTCATACTTCTGTTTCTTTATACACTTATTGTGACTAAATGAAAGATTAGACTTTTAAAATATTTAGTAACAATTTCAATTTCAATTTCCAAGAAACTGTTTTTAAACCTGGTAGACTTCGATGGTATGCGTACGACAGAGAGAAAAATGATAAACGGAGTATGAGAGAAGAAAAAAGAATGGGTGAATATCACAGAAAGAGAGAGAGAGAGAGAGAGAGAGAGAGAGACCTGGAGAGAAAGATAAAGAGAATGGGGAGGTAAGCGAGTTACTCAGTGAGTAAAGCAACATAAATCCTATAATCCATGGCTAAATGCGTCTGTTATGAAGACTGATGTATCCGGTGTTATGCAGTATTGTTTTCTATATGCGTTATACTAGATTTCGTCGTATCAACTCGTTAGGATATTCAGCGACACTTCAATCGTAAAAGCTGTTCTCGTTATTGCCACTTCTACACATAATAAAAACTTGCATGGAATAGAACGAAATTTGTATTTTTATGCCATCTTTCAATGGTGTTGGCCGTCTATTTGATTTCTGCATTCTCCTCACTGTTCCATTTCGTGTCGTTAACTGTGCTGTTGGTATTGACCGTAATTATCTGCTAATAAGAAAACAGGAGGGGGATTTGTTCTCATTAGGGGTTAGAATATCGATGCAAACCGTCGGAAGTGATATAGCTCCGGCTGGTTGCTGTCATAAATTTCGGAACGTAGTGAGAATAAAGCTCGTCGTTAGAAGCTTTTACGAGGTCAGGTGAATGCAAGACTATACTACTACCTATGTGTGCCAGTGTGCGCTATTATTTAACTTGTGTGTGTGAGTATAAGAACAGCAAATATCATTTCATACTCGTAAATGCACCGGTGCAATAAACAAGTTAACGAATAGCATTGAAATTAATGGTAGAAATTTTTATTACTCCTCCCATACTGACGTTAAAGTCGCGATAAACCAGAATATTTCATAATCCATCCCTCTGCAATAAACGTACTCATCTGGCAGTCTAAAAATTTTCCAATAAGTTTAGATTTATGGACACGAAATATATTTACTTTAAGCTACGTTCACACTGAAAGCAACGTTAATCAATTTTTGTTCTTCCCTTCTATTATTTCTATGCAGAAGAACACAGTATGAATACAATACGAATAATAACGACAGGTATTACATCGATTATTTATTATGAATGTCGCAATTGATCAAGCAATTTTATTATAGCATATGTAGTCTTAGAAGAAAATATATATTATGTACCAATTATAACTTTTCACAACGTTACAATCGAGAGTGCAAATATAGTACAACAAATTACTTAAAGAATTTTTTACAATTTTAAACTGTTTTAAAAATAAATGGTGTGTTTAAAGGTTAAGCTTTATACCTTACATTTGATGCCTGTCTCGTAAATTTTTATACTAACATCGAGAATTTTATATTCAAAGTGCTAACTATTTATCATTTTCGACAGAAATTCCTTAAAAACAATTATAACGCGTGGTGTGTGTGATTATAGTTTAATTTGCAATCACATGCTTGGAGTGTACAGTCATACATTTTGGAAAATTTGAAAGGACGTTAGGCGCCTGGAGCAATTGGAGCTCATTGCGGTCGTTTCTTGAGAGAGAATGAGAATAGGGGATGAAAGGGGGATTAGGGTGGGGGAGGGGAGGATAGGAGGAATTCGGAAGAAGCAAATTCAGGGTGGAATTCGTGGATGAGTCATCGGGGGCTTCCCTCTTGTGCCTATCGGCAGACAAACTTTTCGTTTTTCCCCTGCAACCCCTCTCTGTCTCCTAAACTACCCCTAGCCTCTCTCTCTCTCTCTCTCTCTCTGTATAGAGATACGCCAGACACTAATTTATATCGGTCCATCCGAGACTGCCTCGAATATAAATTACTTTCATCTCTTTTTCTTCCCTTTTTCCTTTCTCTCTTCTCTTACAAACTTCAGTTTTTATCTATCCCAAATCGAGAAATGAATGGAAATTCAGCAGGAAATGGATTCATATGTCTTTTTCCTGCTATCAAATCATCTTGCTTGCCATTGTTCCTCCTTAAACACGTGTACCAATGCTTATATTCGCTTTCCTACATTCATTTGTACGTCAAATGTATAATGCAATAACTTGACGTTAATACAAGCTCGTTTTATCATTCCCTTTCCTCTCCAGGGTGAAAGAAGCAATATATTACGTTATTTTTAACGCATGGATTTATAAAAATCAATAATTTCTTCATTGAAACAAGAAAAAAATATTATAAATTGTAATACTATTTTGCGCGTTGAAACGTTTGGTTTAATGAAATGAAGTAATTGGAACCGTTTGATAAGGAAGTAATATATTTTGTGAATTAGAGGAAAGCGTTTATCGTGTGGATTAATTCGGGTGCGTAATACTTTTCTGAATTAGGAGGGTAATTCGCGAATGAGCTTTTCGACAAGAATGAACGACAGGGGTTAGGAATGATAAAGGAAGAGGATTAATGTCTGCCGCAATATTCGTGCTGTTCCGGGTTGGTGCAGCTTGTCCTATCGATCGTTCCTTGCGAAGGATGAAATGGGAGGAAAACAGGAAAAAAGAGATATCCGCCTACGCGTTATGGAAGCACGTGATCCGAATATTTTAGGAACGTCGATTTTGCCTCTTCTTTCTTTCTTTTCGTTCGATACTTTCCCTTTACCTCTTTTCTTCTCTCATCTTATCCCACTTCTAACTCTTTACTTCTCTTCCTGACTTTCACTTTTCCAACTCTTTTTCGTTTTTTACTTTTCCCACCTCTTCGTTATTTTCCACTTTTTTCGACACTTCCTCATTTTTCACTCTCTCCAACTTTTACCACTTTTCCATATTTCCCAGTTCATTCTTCCCTCCCTTTTTACTTCTCCATTCCCTCTCTTGCTCTTTTCTTTATTCTTGTCACTCTTTCCTGCTTTTTTCTCGCGTTTCTTCCTTCCTTGCCATCCTCACACTCGTTTTTCCACCTTTCCTATCTCATTTACCTTTCTCATTAATCTTTCTCACCTCCTACACATTCTACTCCGCTAGCTTTTCTTTCTTTTTTTCTCCCTTTAATACTGTAACATGTCTTCCTTGTTCCTTCCTTGTGTCTACCTCCACCTTTTACCTCGCCCAGACGTTCGGATAAAGTGCGTCTACGCGCCTTGATTTCTATTCTCAGCGACAACCACGGACTATTCCCTGGGGAATCCTACTTTGCAGCAAGTCCATCATTCATTCGGTTCAACGCCTCCTCCAACATTATCCAACTGACACCTTTGCTCACCATTTTTTTCACTTACAAATAAATCAAACGGAGCTTCGTTACTTCCCTTGTGTTTATCAATAAATCTGCCATATTTTTTCATATCTATATATGTATTTGTATTTGAAATTTATCGTTTTACTTGCTGATGCTAGCTTTGGTATTATCATTTGGTTTATACAGGATTGTGTGTGTTTCATATGTATTTAGCGTAGCAATTCTATAATTTATTCCGTACAATTCCTCCATCAAAATTATACAACTGACACCTTTATTTTCTATTTTTTTCCTTAAAAATAAATCAAACCAACCCTTATTCCCTCCATTATTTATCTATAAAATTACCAACAATTTTTTCGTACACGAGTGTTTATATGTGAAGCTTTTCATTTCACCTGCTGACACTAGCTTTAGTATTTAACATCTTGATTGTTCATAATTGACTCATACTTCTATTGGTATATAGTTGTAGAGTGGTGTGTGGGGGGGGGGGGATGTTATTGAAGGATTTCGTTGTGCATCGGTAGTGGCGTACAGGTTTTTCCCTAGGGGTGATTGTTTGCTTTTTTTGGCTCTTTTTTTTAAGAGAGCGACAAAGCACCCGCGTGTCAAAGAGTATCAAACCTTTGGCGGGAGGTCGATGACCCAGAGGGTGATGGTTCGTTTTACCGGGGAAACCCGAGCTTTATGAAGCGTTCGTGCCGATGACAGACCAAACTGAGACGGCAAGCGGCGCTAACGTGACGAAGTCGCGAATCGTTCTGGCCAAAGAACAACTTTCTACGAAACGAACTGCAAATAGCTCCCACGATAGCGTCCCACCAATAAAATTCTCCCACTCTCCTCTTATTTTTACAAAAGCTTGCAGCGAAAGCTTAGAGTCAAAATACCTGCGATAAATTTCCTTTTTTCTCTCTCTCGGTATTTATTCTCTTCAACTCCTTCCATTGTTATCGAATTTTATATCCTCTTGTATCATCTTCTTTTTAACACCACAAAACTCGTTGAAAAATCCAATTCTCTGCTGGGATACTTTTGCAATAATTAAGAAAAATGTCCATAGCTCAGTAATTCTTGTTTAAACAGCGTCTTTTTTTTACTAAATAACGAAAACTGCCAAGCAAATATTGAATAGCCATAAAAAAGAAGGGAAAGGATGGATAATTTTATGATTAAATCAACGAGTTCATTATATTGTTTTTTAAAGGATTCTGCAAACTAAAAATCGTTATGCATTAAGGCGAAGGGGAGAGTAAATTTCCTTCGGGGATTCCTGCAATTTTGCGTTGTGGAATTTATTCTGGGTTTCCTGGGGGTGTTTTGGGGTAAGAGCGCTGGGGGGTATTTCTTTGTTTGCTTGCGTGACACGCGCCGTCGGTAAGTAAGGAAATTGATTTATCGGTCTTCGATCCTGGGGCAAGTGTGTCGAGTCCTGCCAGGATAGTCCAGGAACTCGCGTAAATATTGATCGAGACTGCAACTTTCAGTCCCGCTCTTGCTCAAATGTTATTCGACACCAGCTTAGTCTGTGACAAGGTTCTTTCTCCCGATCCATCATCGAACATCACTACCAACACGAGCCTTTTTTCCCCATTTTTATATATACGTTAATCCGTACTTGAATTTCCACATTTATTACTCAATTCAAATACACGTTTCGAAGATTGATAAAATACCTTGAAATGTCTGATCAATTTTCACTATGACTACTGTCGAAAATTTCAATTGGAAAAACACCTGATTATAGCTCATTGTTACTACTGATTAATTGAGTATAATTACTTTTACAATTCATGGAGAGCTATTTTGGGACTGCTTTGTATTCCTACAACATTTGGGAAAGTGTATTTTTTCTGGGCTAGAGACGTCAGTGTCGACTGGAATAGGCAGTCCAAACAATGAAGACCTATCGTGAACGATAGCTGAGTGCATTGAATGAAAAGCGAATTATATAGTTTTAATTATAAAAAAAGCAGAGAGAACGAGAGAGCGATAGAAACATGGACAGACAGACAAAGGCAAAGAGTGCGAAAGGAAATCGAGGTATGAATTGGCATTTTTTTTACTTTGGAACACTTTCCAGGTGATGGATGGCTAAAAGACGAAGGCTGATGAGCGAAAACAAAATTATCCGTGGATTTTAGCTTTTGGTGAAATAGAAAAGAGGAGGGGCAAAAAGATACAAAGCATAAGGGGGGAGGGATAGGGAAAAGCTTGGAAAAAGAGGTCGAAGGATGAACGAACGTTTATTTCCGCGTTTGGCTAAAGTCGTTCCACTTTCGAGGGGATCGATGACTGGTACGAAACGGCAAACAATGACGGCTTATCCGGGTAAAAACGGAAATCGATTTTCCATCGAGCTGTCCGCGGCATCTCGGCGGAATCTCTCGAGTGACAACTCGCAAAACGGTACACTTCACTCTCCTCCACTTGGAAATTATCGGAATTGTTCGGTACTACCACCTACGATCCCTGTCGATATTCCATTTTCCAGTCTCTGGAAATAACCAGCGTTTTATTGACTCCATGACGATTTCATTATTATTGCAAAACGTCTATGAATTTCATCAAATAAAATTCGAGTAAACCCGCCTGCATCACTAAAATAGTAATCTAACTCTTTAATCAGAACTTCCAGTCAAATAAGAAAGTAATAATAAAATCTTTATTGTAACGTACATTTACTCTTTTTCATACACATATATTTTTCAACTGGGAGCAGCGTGGTATTTTTGTCTTTTCATACTGCCTTGTATTTTAGTTAAAATGGCATTTTCATGGCTGATTTTGAGAAAATGAGGTTTTTCGTAGGTGGAACATTTTTCACGCTTGGCAAGATAATGCGGGCTTTTTTTCTAGCTGTGCATCTTAGAGCCTGTAAACGTCCCATGGTGAACGGTGACTTGACAACTCCATTACCGGCCGTTGCTTTCAACCGCAACGGTGTTCTCGTTTGCAATGGATCGATATATAAACCAACCCATCCCCTCCCTCTAAGCTTTCCTGGATCAATCGATTCACCTCAAAATTTTTCCAGCCACCCCACCTTTCCACCTTTCGTTCTCGTTCTTATTCCAACTGTATTACTTCAATATTTATTTCAATAAAACCGCCGTCCAGCTCTATTCATTCAATTAAGCTACTGTGCGTCATATTTATTACAAACCGTACTACTGAAAATAAAACGATGAAATGTGAAAATTAATAAACGTCAAAACTTTTGATTTTGTTGAAACGAGAAATAGAAATGAAACGAGGTTAAAGCTGAATGGAATGTAATATTCTCGATATGTAAATATTACCTACGCGAGCTGGAAATGTAGTATAAGTGGAATCTATCAATAGATTATTTTTGTTTATTCGTTTTAATCGAGACTGCGGATCGACCAGTGCGAATGAATATACCGAGGGAAACCTGAATTGTGAGGATATGGATAATTAATCCGAGCAGGAAACTGTTCAACTGTTCAATGAAATATATACCCATCGGTAAGATGAACCAATTAATAATCGCATTACAGAAACGCCATCACCTTTTATTCATAGCTACTCGACTTTTCCTTTGGCTGATGAAAAATCTCCCTTATAAGCTTATCTGCAGTCGTCGAAAAGTACTATACCGGTATGGCTTCGCAACATAAATCTGCTCAGGATTACACTCTCGGTTTTATTTTCCTCTTCTCCCACCTCGCTAGATTTTCAAGTTGAGAGCAATGGAAATTTCGTGCTCTTTTGAGGTCCTATTTTGAATGAGTAGTAAAACCAATCAGGTGTCGAACAGCTTATTTCTGGAAGGGGCGAAATAAATTATCCGTCATGTTAATGAAAGTTCTCAGCAATCATTTGAAACATGAAAATCCATTTTGTTCGCGCAACGAAAGGGGATTGGCTGATCGCCGTGGTAATTAAAAGCCATCGGACCGTAACGAATATCGTTACCGCAAATATCGCGAATGGGCCAGCCAATCCTCATTGGAATTATCCAGTCACGTTCATGGAAAATGAGCTTACCGATATTATTCTACGTTCATTTGATCTTTCTCTGGTAGACAAAAAATTCGAGACGTTGAAAAAAGTCCACACGGTATTAGTTAGATTTAAGTTACCGTTGAATCACGGATATTCGAAATTATTCTGGAAAAGGATCGAAATAAGACTGAAGTAGGATAAAACAGAAATTGTCGAATATAAATAGTTTATTAGTTTTAATCAATAAGAGTAGATACATGTATCCACTTTTGTTTACCCGGAATAGCAATTAATCGACGGTAGGATCTCGATAATCCTTGGAGAGAAGCCGCAAAACTGCTGATCCTGGTGGTTTAGCGTGCACGTGCACGTGACACGTGTTTGCGGTTCACGTGGTCAGCCAGGGAACGCAAAGCACATTGAGACAGAAAACACACCCTTTTACCCCCATAAATCTGTCAGGGGAGCTTTGCATTTTTGATGTGTATGTTAGCAATACGCGTACATGTGCTTGTGTGTGCGTGAGTACATGTTACTTATTTTAAGTTTAAATATCGTCGAACGGTTCGCGGTGGACTGTATGACAAACCGGAAATGGCTGAAAATAAAGATAAGCGCGCGTTATCTAAAAGAGACGCATCTCCCTCTGACTGTTGCACCTCGCGCGTTTTTAGGGCAACTTAAAAGGTATGGAGAAAGGTAGAGGAATTGGTCTTTGTGCGGCTGTGCGCTTTCTGGCTCGCGGAAAACGATTCGGTTTCCCTGGAAAAGCCACCGAGGCTCAAGAGTTTTGGCAGAACTCCAATGGGATTTCCTCTGAATCAGCCGTACTCGCTTTTTAGAACTCTGATTTCCTCATCTCTCTCTCACTCTCACTCACTCACTCACTCTCTATACCTCTATATACTCTTTCTCCTCTCTGTCTTCTCTTGACTCTCCATCTTCCCCTCCTCTCCGGCAACCATTTTTCTTCTTTTCCTTCCCTCCCTCTCTCTCCCTTAGCTGACTCACGACCCTGTTTCCTATTGCAACTAACCTTTTCAGTTTTACCCATTCTATAGCCTCCCTAATGTTCTCAGTCTGTCTTTTCCAATTGTCAGCATTTTTTTTCTACCTCTATTCTCCATTGCAAGCAGAGACTATTATTGCAAACTAGAACAGAAATTAGGTAATTGGGCAATGCTCAGTTTCTGGTTCGTATATAGATGGACTGAAATTGTATTGATTTTTCCAAATTGCATAGAACAAGATTTGAATTATCAGGCATGTACATGATTATTAAGTAAGTTGAATTAAAATGCAAATTACATATAATTTCCACATTCGAGTAGGAAAAAGATGGCAGTGGTCAGATATACAAATAATTATATTGACCAAGTGACGTAGTTAAATTCAAGGTTTTGGCCTGCATTCCGATTACTGAAAGTCGTCCCTTGTTTCTCGGTCAAATCTAGATTTGGCCAGAAGCCAAAGCAAGCGTTTTAGGGTTTTAGAGCAGCACGCATACACGCATGCATGGAGATACGAACACTCTCATAAAGGATGGTGCAATATTTGGATGGAAGTACATGAGCCTAAGGACATTTGCGCTGCTGTTACGAGCTTGCAAGCACGACATTCAATCTGCATCCTCCATTCATGCACCGTCGCCAGCCTCTGTTGATCCTACCTAGCTAAATCACACTATTTCAACTTGCCAAGCCGACTGGCAACACACCAATCAATTAAAAACACGAAAACTACCCCTATCTTCATCCTATAAATATTACTCAATTTATAAACAAAGCAAAAATGTTACTTTAATTTAATTTGTGATTTATTTAAGTGTAATTAATTTATATAAAATTTATAGGTCTAATCTCGTGAAACGTATTATTTTGCATTTGGGGAAAAATAGAGCTGTAAATTAAAAGTGGAATGCTTTAGATTATCTTGTGAGAAAGAATTGTAGCTCATGAGTTTATTTAAGAGGGGAGTTTTTACGTTTTAGCAATTAGAGCTTTAACCTCGATGAAAAGAGCATAATTTATGGGAGCTCATGGATCAATCGAAGTCTTTTTCCAAGTGCAATTAAGTGGGATTACACTTTTTGTTACTTTCAGTAGGAGTTGCTCACGGAATTCCCAAGTAACTAGTCTACCAGTCTTATCTACGAAGTGTCTAGGCTTAAAAGACAATTTTCTGAATACTCATCACGTTCTTGCCTCCCACGTAAAAGCTTCTAAATGTATAAAAGCGTACTTTCCATCTTCCATAAGTAATTTAAACTAATAGACAACCACGCGAGAGAAAATAATAATTCTACGATTCGAATAAAATGTTAATGAACAAAGCTTTATTAAAGAAAAGAAGGAAGGTGTAATAATTTCACATAAAATTACATTGCAGGAAAATATGTAAATTCAATAATCGAGGCAGCAAATTCTAGATTATAATTATAATTGAATGGGAACAATATATATTGTATATGGAATGGATCGAATTGGACAATGATTAATTGAAGCGTTGAATTGGAATTTCTGCTTGAAGAACGTGATTAATTTAACTGGTTGGAATTATCCTTGAACACACGTTGCCTCTTTGTCCATATTTGCCATTGGCCTTTGTAGTCGTAGAACAGGCTGGCTCGTGCTCAATCATCCTTTGCCAGGTCAGTCCTTGGGGCCAGGACTATTGTGGATCGATCGATCCTAGAGTCTGGAGACCCGAATTCGTACATAGAAACCGGCACAATAGCAGCAGAAGCTTTGTTTATCGGTCAACATGTCGCTGCCAACATTGACAAGCCAGCTTGGGCATACTGCCAGAACATCAAGTAAATAAAATATTCACCTTCCGCGTCTCAATCCAACTCGATTTGTCTCCAAATATTAGAAAATCGCCTCAATTTTTACCTTCCCACAGGACTCATGAATAAAAGCATGTTTTATTATCATTTAACTCATTAAACATTACCTCTATAATTTTATTTTATTCTACCAATTTCGTCACTTCGATAAATTAATCCATCTTATATAATTTTATTTTTTATTATATTCAAGTTAAAAATTTCAACTATTTCCATAAATGTTATTTGTAACGTTAAAACAGTGAATTGTACGAGGTTTAATACTGGATTTACTCGAGTAGAAGTTTTGATGAACCGGTTTCCCGTAGGAATCTTGCGGGATTGCTCATTAATTAATAGTCTTTGATGATTAAAACTTATATATCTGCTACTTAGGCAAAATGATCTATATCGTTGACATTTTTTCCCCCAAGCGGGACATTTTTTTGTTGTATTTTTAATTCGTTGTATTTATTGGTATTTCCTGGACAATTTCCGTTTTGAACCAATTGATTTATTCCGACGCAATGTCAGAGAACTGTAAGTCACGCGAGGATTGATATTGGATTTATATTGGGTGATGTCTGGATGGGACGGTATCCCGTAGGAATCTTGCGGGATTGTCCATTAATTAGTATTCCCGGTAACAGGCCGCAAAATCCCTACCGACGTCACTCGTCAGTTCCTCGCGCGTAATTACCAAGATCGATCGTTTTTCAGGAAAACTTAGCAATTGGCAGACTACCAAGCATCGATCCGTTTAAACCAAGATAAAAATTCACCTCCATTTATCACGCGAGAACCGCGGAATTAACTTGTAGCCTTCCATAAAAACTTGAAAAATAGCTGACTTCTCTTAACCCCACTGCCCCCTTCCCAGCTATCTAGTATATATATATATATATGTCGTTATAAATGATTCTATTGATCTAGCCTACCCATTTTCGACTTTATTTCTCGAGAATTCCTTATTTGTTGTGTATTATAGTCGTTGTTTTAATAACAACAATACAGAATTATAAATAACTCTAAGTTCCTTTTTGTACATGTACAACTATTTTCATTATTTTAATATCTTAATGATTCTAAAAATAAAAATAATACATTGTTTAAAGTTTTTTTTCTTCATAATTCAAATTTAAATATGTTATTGATGACAAGACAGAAAAGAGATTCATAATATTTTTAGCTTTCGTAGAGTATTTTAACTTTATATAATATTCCAAAGGTATTCTTTTATCAAATATCACAAATATAAGAGCCTGATTATGATTGCTTATTAAACCTAATTATTATTATTTTACATTTTATTTTCTTCGATTTTGGTAATATTTAAAATAGAACAATTCTCCGATATTTGCTATTTAATTTTGTATTAAAACATTTACGAAATATCTGGTTTTACCTTCAAAACCGAGAAGATATCAAATTTTGATTTTAATGAATGTAGCGGCCTGGGAACATTAGTGAAATTATCGTGGAGAACGGTGCTCAGGCTTTCCAATAAGTGCCAATAATTAGGCACTCGAAGAGCCGATAATGAAAACAATTAGTGAGTGGTTCGCGTTATTTGCTCAAAATTAACAACCGCTATAACGGATAGCCGACCCAGTTTCCACGCTCCATTGAAAATGGCTATGTTTCGCCAATCAATTCGTGACTAGATCGATTAATCAATTGCCCAATGAACGTTTTATTAAGAAATTTTTCAACAACCGGTGATTACTAAAGGTATTTACCAATATTATGTTCAAGTATTTACAACATTACAGAAAATAACACATTGACTGTCGATGTACATTTTGAGGACGTGCGCTGGACGTTGAGTCGATTTCTTAAATACTTGCATTAAAAAATATAAAGTGAAAGAAGACGTATGTATTTTAGTGTTTTCCATTCATGCAAAGCTGACAAAAATGACACTTCAATTGCAGTTTTAGAGAAAATTGAACGTTTTGGTGGAATAAACACTGACGAACCTTTTCACAGTGAAAAAAGTGAATGCCGGCTCGCCATTGGGATATTCAATTGGAGTTTGTTGGATTTTGAGCAGGGTCAGGTTCGTCGTTGCGTATCAAATTCCTGTAAAAGCCTGGTTACACGCTGATATCGAATCACGTGAAAAACTTGCCGAGCGTGGCGAAACGAGGAAAAAGTGGCCAATTGTCCCAATCGATGAAGTATCGTCCGAGGTCGTTCGAGAGATACATAAAAAGTTGCCTCGCAGATCTAAATCTGTGAAAAATAAAAAAGAATGCTGGAAGTCAAATCGAGGGAAAAACACACGTCCTGGTTGAAAATTTGCTGGAATAATTATGCACTCTCGTATCTTGAATAAACGAGATAAAAGTAGAAAAGTCTTTGAATTCATGAAAAAATTTGAAAGCACGTTTATATGGGAATTTTCTGTGATGATGGTTTGCGAAGGGAGAAAATCGCATTTGGACGATTCCGGAAATATTCAGTGCCCATTGGGATATAAAGCCATATTTATACTAAGATTAGAGTAAACTCGAAAAATTTCTAGTTTAAATTGTACTGGAAAAATAATTTCTAGTGAAACAGTGGCTCGTATTTTAAGAAAATGTAAGACAATGAGGGATACATTTTTTTAACTGATTGAAAAATTAGAGGATAAATAGTTAATGGGAAATTTTGAAATTGTTTTACGTGGAAAGGGAAGTGACGCGTAGGTGCTCCGGAAATATTCGCTGTCCATTGGGATATAAGCCACAATTATACTGAGATTAGAGTATACTCGAGGGAGCCCTGGCAGGAGGATCTTAGTCGTCGAATGCTCGTTGGGATGGAGAATAAGGATCCTGGGAGTTCATTCGTGCGTATAATTCGACCAGATGATTATCTCCCAATTCGCTCTGTCTCTGCTCTCTCTCTCTCTCTCCTTACTCTCTCGCGTTCCGTATCTCTTTCTCTCTTGCCTCTACAATTTCACCTGTCTTCGTTCCCATTCTCTATATAGAGTCTTCCCCTGATAAATGTCCCCCTGGCACAGGAACACAGTGGAGAATTTGTTACTGCATGTACAATCATAAATTGAACCCCTAATTTCATAACTTCTACCTTTTAATCCCACTTATACGAGCCAATTAAATAATCTTGCAAATTGCAGCTATATTAAATTTTAAGCTGTAATAATTCCTAACCAGATTGAATAAATGTTTCGTAAATTTTAATGGTAATAACCAATTCACTGAGTTTTGCGTGTCTGTGTTATTTTTACTAAATAGAACGTTACTAGAAAGGAGATGAAGTTGTAGATAGAGTTTGCACTAGTAAAGATATAGCGTAATTGGAGATGTAGATTTTTTCTTTTTAAGCAAGACGGGTGAGATTTGCGGGAATCGTGGCAATTCTTGTGCAGCGTGGGGGAAAAAATGGGAGGGAGTAAAATTTATGAGTAGCTTGCACATAATTGCAGTTTACGAGAACGATTTTGCTTGGCAGTTAGCGAAAAATAATCTCTCGCGTATGGAAAGTGACCGGCAGCAAAGAATTTTCACGATCAAGTTAATAGCCCGTGCGTCTCCAGCAAATTAACGAGTAATCGCTGCAAACTTCCCAATTGACACGGGACTTTGCTGGTGCAGCTGTACCATGACCTCACCCCACCCTAATCACCCGAACTTCGACCTGATCTTCAATCACTGCTAATTTTAATCTACTCAATTGACCATTCATCGTAACCACTAGCGATTTTCCGATTTCTCGTTTATTTTGTTCTTCAGATTTTAATGCGGAAGCCTCTGTTGAGTCAATTGAACCATATGAACGAATATTTTTCATACTTGTAGTTAGGTAATTCCAATAAGAAATGATTAAATGATTTCATCTTTCTTAAAATAATTTATGTTATAGTAATAAATTAAGCCAATAAAAAGTCATTTTAAATTTTCGACTTCTGATTCGATAATCATTATCATTAGAAATTGGGAACCCACGAATAGGTTTACTTGATGAAATAATTAGATGAATATTGGTTATAGAAAAGGTCGAATGCTTTGATGCTTTGCGTCATGGGGGAGCTAATTTGGTCGAAGATAATTTAATAAGCTGTCATTTATAATCACTTCGGGACACTTTGGATCGTCAGAAGCAGGTAGGGGGTTAAAATGATGGAGGGAGGGATGGCAGATTCTGTGAAAGAGGATAACGCAATCTATGGAGGAATAACAAGAAGATCCACCTAGACGAAGTACCACATGCCACCATCAACCCTACCTGTCTTAATACTAAGGAGCCAGAGACAAAATTAAATTTCTTCCTTTCTATCCCGCAAATTGCTTTAGCACTGATCACCCCTTGATAGTGTAATTGAGACTGCCCCCTCCTGTCAATTAAACTCTATTTTATACATCTTTAATAACAGTTAATGTATTAAGTTTAATATATATATATATATATAGTGATGGACAATACATTTATAATTTTAACAGATTTTATTAAAAATCTTATCCTATGATCAGATTCTGTTGGATTATTTATTCACTTGTGTTATTGGTAATGTAAAAAATGTAACGTAATATTTATCATAAATTATTTATTACATTTGTTATTGTTGTTGTTTTCCTTGGTTATGTACATTTTTGTTTCAAGCTGTTCGTGAAAGATTTCAATTGCGAATGAGAGTTTGTTAAACGATACGTAGCGAATGACTCGAAGTTTCTTCTTCGCAAATTGATATACGTAGGATTTAGGTATTTATGTATTTGTCCCTTTTGTACAATGCTTTTTTTCTTGTAAACGTTTACCTCATGAAGGATACTAACGTAAATTGTAGTTTATTATGTAATTTTCTTCTTGACAATATTAGTGCCATGGTAAATAGTACCAGACGCTTTAATTACGTTCTCTAGCACTGCAATCCTGTTCCACGCGCCGTGTAATCACATCTCGAGTGTACGAGTACGACATCATTTTCTGTTACATCGAGTCCACGTACCTCTCACCACGAAACAGAATTAATCCGGTAAATTGGAATTGCCATACTATGCTACTATCCACCAGTGAAAATCTTGTTTTCCATTGTTGAATATGATACACCAACTATAGTCAATATAACCTGTATAAAATGCTCCATTTTTCACAAAAAATTGTGTAAAATGTTTTCTACTTAATCCATAGAAAACCTTCGCATTTATAATCATTTAATTGTAACAATTAATTTATTTATAGTATTCAATATGAAAATATTAACGATATAGCTATGACACTGGATTCTTTCAGATCCATCTAGATTTTAGGCGACTAGTTTTAATTTCCTTTATTATTGAAATTAGTGTTCTGGCTTATATCCAAGCAGCACAAAAGTTTTCAAATAAGATTTAACAAAGGGGCGTTACACTTTGGTCTTAAAGGGTCCTTAGCAATAGGAAACTACAATTGGGAATCGTATTTGAATTCTTGCATAATTTCGTTAAACCTCTCAGTCGAATCCCTCAGGACAAATATGAATTTATCCCCTTTAGGAGTGACAAACGATAAAGTCACTCTGGAATATCCGCCTTCACCCTTTAGATGTCTTGGGATACAAGAAAATGTCCCTCCAACTCTAATAAAAACTTTACTTTCTGTTTCAGATGTACTGGAATTTTCCTCGCAGCAGCTTTATTCGTTGGTAAGTTAATCTCTTTTGTCGTTTCTTCCTTTCCAAACTTTATCCATTATTTTTGCAAAGAAAACAAAGTAGTTTTGTCATTTTTCGAATGACCGAAATGCACTTTTTGCCAGCGGCAACGACCAATGTCTGATTAAGCTCATAATTTAACTACTTAGCTACTTGAAAAACCAATCTTCGACAAATTTAATGGCTCAACTACTAAAAAAAATTAAATCAACAAAGAGAACATTCGATTTTATGATTTTATTTATTTACTTGGCCAGCTCGACGGGAATTATAGAGGCAATACTGATAGTAAACCCCATAAAATAGTCTGATCCCATAATAGATCCTATAAAACCAGATTACGGGCAGCATGGAGGCTGATCGTTTCTCGAAATCAGCGATGGAAAACAAAGCGAAGAAAAAAAAAATCGATCACTCTTGGAAGAAGAAAAGGGAACATCTGGAGGGTTTCCTCCCCCTGCGGGAAAAGAAATGGCCCGAAGGGTGGATAAACTGGATTTGCCGAAATTAGAAGAGTTCGAATTTTTCTGACTGAATTTAACTTCTCAGATTTATTCTAAAGTCCTTTCTTTTTGTTTATGCAGAAAAACTTATCAATATTCAATGACTATTACTCTTAAGAGCAATTCCATATGAAAACATGATGACGTTTGAGTCTTTTTTTACCTTCTATTTAGCAATAAGTTCAATATTTTATACAGAATAACATATGAAATATTACTTCTTGTAATTTTAGAGGAAATTAAGTGTTTATTCTGTCGAAGTTGAATGAGCACAATTATATAAACTTTAAACAATTCTACAAAATAAATAAAGGTTTTGATAAAAGTAACTCGTCATAACAGATACATTACATGAAACACAATTGAATAAAAAAAATTGAATACAGTGAATTCGTTTGTTTTCTTGTTATGCTAATAGTAAGCATTACGGTAGTTGGTCGTAAAACTTTCGTAAAATTCCATCAATTTCCTTGAGAAATTTTATACTAATTCCACTGTCACAAGGGTTATTTATTATTCTCGCTACGTCTCAATGGTCGAGTTTTTCCTCTAACCGTTATCCGCTTTACTACGTACACTCGATTTAAACCAATTTTTCTGTCAATTTAAGTTAGGAATTTAGTTGAAAGTTTCGTAATGACGTAGCTCTTTAAATTACTTCCGGTACCTACCTTAGATATGCTGTTTTTTTGTTAGGATCAGATTAGCTTTTATGAGCTAGTATACTTATTTCAGCAATTATTATAGTTTTTCTAATTTATTTTGACACACACACGGTAGGACTTTATTTCTTCTCTTTTTATCCAGGTCCGATGCTTTGATCCGATAAAATTTTCTCGTTAAAGTTTTAATCTACTCTTTGGCCGAATCACTCTAAGCTCCCTTTTTCTCATTCCTTTTCTATTTCTGCCCCCTCCCCTTCTACATCTCTTCTCCCCTGCAACCCATTTAATGCACACACTCGTCGATACATCTTACAGACTTTGCGAATTTCTGCTACGAAACGGGAAAACTCAATTAATTTGAGAATCCAATCTCTCGAGTAATACCCATGAAAAAAAAATCATCTTTATTATATTCCCTACTCAACATTTGAAAAATTCGCTTTTCTCTCTTCTACATTGGACTAAAAACTTATTTCTTTTCTTCTACGTTCATTTATAAATATACGGAAGAAACTTAACTACGACTAAGAAATTAACTTATGTAGAAAGCATTTAAATATGTAAATTCACTATACTCTACTTTTTTTAATTTTAATTTAAGCTTAAGAGAAGTAAGCGTTGTGATAATTTGAGAATTATGTTAATGGATATTAAGAGAAATATGGCGTCAGTTACTGATTATTAATGCAAATGGTTAATTTTCTTATAACGGGTGAAGGTGGAGGAGGAATTTTGGCAAAAAGCCCTGAAGGTGTAGAGCGGGGTCATTAAAGTTGGCTCGTAAGTCAAGCGCATATGGGCCATTATGAGAAAGCTTGTAATTGCAGCTTGCCAGAAGGCTGAAAAGCTTCGTATGCGGGTGAGCTTTACGTGCTTGCGCGCCGTTCCAAACCGGCATCAACAACCGCGGTGAATTGGAGGAGCTGAAAAATTGTGAAACGTATGCGAGATTTGCTTTCAAGGTCATGAAAAGCTCCCCGCCGGAATATGAAAGCTCGGAAATCGGGTCGAGCTTTAGAAAGAAAGCTTTCTCGAGCAAAGCTCTCCCCTCGACTATCCGGTTGTCGAGCTGGTTCGAAATGCAAAAAATACGTATATTCACTTTTCCTTCTTTCCTTTCCTTTTCTAACATGCATCCGTTTCTACTAAAATTTCCAATTCTTTCATTATTCGCTTATTCACCGACTTGTATACTCATTTTTTTCTTACTAAACTCTATACAATCTGTATTTTGCTGACCTTTCCAAATTATTATTTACCGTTGCCCGGAGCTCCATCTACATTATTCATAACAATTATTACCAAGCCGATTTTCATACATTTCCATGCATCCCCTAAATTTCTATTGATATTTTCTTGAAATATACTACTGCAATTTAATATTAAGCCTATTTCTCGACTAGTGTTGTATTTTTTTTCACCGACTGTATATAGAGATGGTGATAATCCTAGCCGGAGGCTAAGGGTAGTTTTGGTTGAGTTTGTCAACTGTGCTTGGAGTTGGAAAGCTCGTTCGGTGGTCAAAGTGTTCCGTAACTTCGCAGGAGGAAGCCCAAGCAGACTTGGAAATGAGCATCGAGCCACGTTCACTCACCAATCCCATTTTACCCCTCCTCTTTCCTCCACTCTTTCTCTCTCATACTCGCTCTTTCCATCTCTCTCAATCCCTCTCTATTTATCTTTCTCTATTCTCTCACTCCCTATAATTCCCAAGAGCAACGGGACGATTTTTCCTTGAAAAATTTATGGAGCTTTCTAAAATATCGAGCCACCCTTCGAAAGAATTTTCCTAAGAAAAATATCCCTTCCGAAACAACAGTTCTTCCAGACAGTCAAACTAAATCTGCCAAAATTGGTCTACATTTCTTTACCCTTTACTATTGTTTCTGCGTATTATTGAAAAATGCTGAAATGAGTAACAGTAATATTATGTTTTGTCTAAAATAGGGTTCAAATGAAATTGTGTGATATTGACAATTCGGAAAAGAAACGGAGGGAAATTTTCATTCTTGGTTGGTCAAAAGAAACATTGATTCTGGTAGGGGTGGCTCTTGCAAGATGTCTCGCGGGGGGGGGGGTGAAAACCCCCAGGAGACCGTAATCCGCCCCAGGCGTCACCTTATTGCACTGAAAGCGAAAGACTAAGGGACCAGCAGCAAATGTTTCACGAGTGACGTTGCCTCATTGGCTACGGAGGGGTGTCAGGGGGTTGAAAGGGACTGGAAAGAGTTTTTTCTTACTTCCTGAGGGAATCGCAGACCCTCGCAGGGCAGCCAGCTAGTTTGTCCCGTCCTTCTCGATCCTGCTGCCTTGTCTCCACTTCTCCCCCCTATATATTTCGTTTAACAATATTTTTCCTCATACACTTTCTATTCTCTTGTATTTAAAGATCACAAAAACTCTATCAATTTAGCTGCTACTTCGATATAACAATTATTTTTAATAAATACTTGTTTTAATTTCAGTTATTACTAAAATTATTGCTTTTCTATACAAAATAATCAGTTAACTCAAGTGTATCGAATTAATTTTCATGGCTATTTTAGTCTTTTAATATTTTAGTTTCCGTTTCGTCAAAGTTCTTCGATTAAGGCGTTGATCACTGTTCGAAGCAATAAATTTATATGAATAAATAAAAGCACTTTCCGGGCTTGTATTTAATCCAAGACTAGTAGGCAGTATATTTTTCCGCGAGGGTAGAGAAAACATCATTTAAACATGAGATTCGATAATACTGGGAGTAAGAGAGAGAAAAGAAGGAACAGAAAGATAGTAGGGGAGAGGGCAGAATGATAGAACCAGAGAAATATATAAGGGAGATTATGGACAGGGATCGTCTTGGCTATTTCGCTCGGCTGCACGGGCCATGCTAGAATGCATTATTACTGATCTGACCTGCGTCATAAAAATAAATACAAAAGAGGGTGGATCCCCCTTTCTCTCAAGGAAATCGATCGTCAAGGGTGAACTGCTTGTCTTCTTTCGCTTGGCAAACTCTAAGAAGAATTAAAAAATATCAATATTTCTACCCTCTGATGAAGGAATGTTATTTTTTAGTTCCTTCGTTAATTCCTATCATATGGATGCATTCCCCTATTATTTTTTCTTTTTTTTTTTATATATTTTACATAATTTATTTTTTATATCCAATTTCATAAATGAAGATTGAATTTTTAGCGAATGGAAGACTGAAGATTCGACCTTAGTTATTTTAGAGTAAAATGAAAATCTCCTGTCATCTTCAAAATTATAAATCGTCTGGGGAATTCTTGAAGAGGGTTTGGAAATTTTCCGGAAAATTTATTACGAGCCATTTGCAATAATAGTACAGCTTGAGAAAATAGGTCTGTGGTGCGAGAATAATAATCGTTGCGTGTTAGAGGGTGGAAGGCATTATTATTATTATTGGCATCCACCCTCGCAATAAAAGTGCATGCACTTATGTATCCCATAAGAAGGGCTCCCCTTAATTCTCAAGAAAATCGATCGATGTACAGAAGTTTGTGGGGAACCACTGGAAAATCCAAAAGTGGCAAAGAAACAAGAAATTTGACCCAGCGTAACCCTCTACTCTCCATTGATCACCATAGTGACTGTAGAACCCGCGTGGAAAACGTGTCCTATCTTTTTCCACGCTGCCCAAAAATGTCTGTCATTTATCACACCTGCCCTTCATTCAATATAAATGTATGGTTGATTTATCTGAGAAAAGCAAACCTGCAAAATCCATTTCACCAAAATTGCTGACCTCATTTTTTGTTAAGCCTTTTTCCTTCTTTTCTTCCTAGTATTCATATTACATTTTTTATTTCAATCAGAACAAATCTGGAAAATGTCATCATTGATCATACTCGTAAAAAAATATTATAAATAAGAGAGTGAATGTGTAATTAAAATTTGTTTCATAAAGATTACAAATATAATATTTCTATTATAATAACAAATTATCAAAGATATAGAGGAAAAAGGCTTATACCTGAGCTAGTAAATATATGATATTTAGCTAGGAATGTAATAAATAAAAAAAGAGGGGACGAAATTCCGGAAAGCCAGTGAAGTCGAATAAAACCGAGCGAATGGCAACATATCGTGGTATCGTCTGAGGATGGAATTCCGATCGTGGCTGGGTTCTGCCAACATTTTTCAACGAGAAAGATCTTTCAGCGTGGATGAAATACGAAGTCTGGGGATTGGTAGGGAGGAATCAAGGGTAAAAGTTGAGAGAGGAGTGAATCAGTCCGTCTCGGAGCCTAGAAAGCCAATGAGATCGCGAATACGTTCGATATCCGGAGTTATAAGTCGTAAATAATTCTGGACAAAAACATCCACTCCCTCATCCCCATCACCCCTATCACCCACTTTATGATTAGAGCCATCTGAGTATCCTTGAACGTAGCGAATGGGAGATGCACACCCTCGCATTAGCATCGAAGATTTACGAGTGGCTTATTCGTCTGCCTCGTGAAATTCCGAATTTCTGCCAACTTTCAAGCCCGCCTATTGGATAATCTCGCGGGGAATCGCGTGTGCCGTAGTGATTCCTCGTATACTTCCTTCCCATGAATGGAAACGCTACGAAAAGAAACAAAAATCCAACTACCAACCCTGCAAATTTCAAATGAAGTATTTTACAAATTAATAAATCATACTTTACCCCAAAAACAAATGACTATCAAGTTTAGTAACCATGATACAATGGATTAAATCTTGGTTTTTGTACTAAAATTACAAAAATTGTATTGCTTTAGAAATTTAAAAAAAATTTAAAGAAATGAGAGGGGAGATCGTATTTCAATAATAATTGTACGTGAGCAGAGAAGTGGAAGAGGAAGAATTTTTATTGGAAGAAAAGGCGCTCATTATGGTTTAAGTGAAAAAGGAACGGGTCTTGGCAGACGGAACAGTAAGAAAGGAAAGGAGGGAGGGTGTACATGGGGTTTAATGTCCAAATTAAATAGTCTCGCAATTAATTTCACATTTATGAGGTTGCTGTGGGGTGTCACTGTTTGGGATGGCTGCACCCCACTGTCCTGTAGCAAAAGGGTTGCCTCGTATTCAGTAGAGTGGAGAAAAATAATTTCTCTCCTAAGATCATAAATAACACAAAAACCCCATAAAAATTGAATTTATCTAACCGAAAAGGTTCAGGATAACAAGTATAAGAAAAAAATAAAAATGTTAGTGGTTTAATTTATGATACAAACAAGAATGAGACAGTTCTAGTGATTATCAAAAGTTTTGATCGTACTGAAAATGCTTCAATTATAAATAATTTTAAAATTATGATTTTTTGATGAAACTGTGAACAAAAATATTTAGTAAAAATTGTGTTCTATTGTTTTAATGAAAAGAATAAATAATTCGTAGAAAGAGATTGAAGGGAGGTGGGGGGGGGGGGGGGGGGGGTAATGATAATACTCTATATAGTTTCGGTTATATTGTGAAGTACTCAGCATCAAATAGTGTGTCTGGCCACGCTTCCTGACACTCTATGCAACGTGGCATAGCGTGGTGTGGAGTGTCACAGCACATGGGGTCCTTGTAGCCATGGTGACACATGCTGACTCATGGTCCAGAACATTCCTGCAGGAAGAGACTTCCTGTAATTCTTCCAACACTCCCCCGAACGCCCTTTCGCTCAACCTTGCACTGATTGACATCTGCTGACACGAAACTTATTCCTTCATGAAAAAAGTTTGCAAACCACCCCACTGTCAATTTTCCACAATTTTATTCGTTTTAACTTCTCATTTCGTCCTTACCCAATTTCCGTAGTTTCAACATATGTATAATATATATCACTATAAAAACTGCTAATATTACTTATTATTTAACAATTTTCTTATTCACCGTTTATTCTTATAAATCGAGTGATAAAGGTTTCAGTTTAAACTTTTATTCGTACTATTCCTTTAATTCAGCTCTAGTTTTGACGAATCCATTTCAGTTTCAAAGAGAAAAGTTATTTCATCAATTTATTTCCTCATTTCACTTAATAAAAAAAGAAAAAAAGTTGCCTTAGTCAGTTCGTTCCATTATATTTTTTTACGCGAGCTAACAAGATCGTAATGGAGCTGTGTACAACCCCTTGCAGTTTTGTCCGGTGAACTTTTGCAATGAAAGCAAACGAAATTCGACAAAAGAGAAAAGTTCCCATTTACCTTGACTCATTGAGAGATCCTGAAATCCTCTTATGTTAGGATGGGGAATTTCAGAAATAATAAAATTTTCCATCTATCCTTGGCAATCCGAGAAAATAATATAGTTTCTTTGGACAGTTCCCTTTTTGGCCACTCTTGTAATCTTGCCAAAAGAACTGTCTTTATATCTCTCCTTTTTACCCCCCTTCTTTTATTTAACAGTTTTTCTTTTTCTTTCCTTTTCTGTTTGTGCTTTCATGTCTCGCGCAATTCTTTCTTTATCTTTATTATTTATCATCTTTTAACTACTTTTTTTCTGCAGAATTTCTACCTCCTTTTCTTTGTTCATCTGTTCTCCACTGAATGAACTACTTTCTCTCGTTATAAGTTAAAAATCTCTATCCGCGATGTCGTATACTACTGCAGCAGAGTGAGAAAAAAACAAGGTCGTAAACTGGCAGTATGCAAACGTCGAAAATATGCTAGTAATTCATCGCTGACATTTTAAAGTGGATTTGCCAGGAGGGCTTGGAGATTTTATCGAGATTATCCCGTGTATTAGTTTACTTGGCTCGATAAAATATTCAATGAACTACGGGAAAAACTGGTTAGGAAAAAGGGGATGGAAAATAATGCGACTTTAAGAGTCTTAATAACTTTAAAAGCTGTAGGAAAATTTTTAATCAATTTGTAGCTTGAAGAAACATTATAAAATAGAAAAGAGAAAAATATGCACATAATACGTAGAAAGCTTCTGAAATAAACTGAAACGAGTATTGGAGATTTTAAAAAAATCTAAAACAAGAACTGAGCGTTTCTGGTAAGAGCTTTAAAGCTCTGGCTCATTACAAGGATAATTTCAAGGGCTCAGTGGAGGTGTCAGGGTGAGAAAAACTTCTTGCCTGATCCTGCGAGAAGATAAGTAAAGGGGAGGGGTCGGTAAAAGCTTGAGGGGAAGCCTTGAAGTATCTTCGAGTCCTCAGAGTCCTTCCAGTTGGAATTGGCTGAGCGCGGAGCGTGTCACGCGTGACAAACGTCGCAGGATTAAACGTCAGGACCTCGTCTCAGTTTCCTTCCAACACAAAGCATTCTTAAAAGCACCTTCACCACTCCACCAAGACTCTCTTTAATGAAATGAATTATTTTCCACCAAACGAACCTGCCTTTCTCCTGATTTGTCAAGGCGAGTCCTTGGAATTATTAAAACGGTGTAAATTACGGAGTGAGAAAGGACAAAATTTCGTTCGCTACACGAGAAACCACTGAAAGCTGTTAGAAAATTGAAACTGCATCTGGAAAAACAAGCCAAAAATTTCGAAATTTACGTATAATGTTTTTATTTACTTAAATTTTAGATAAGTTTTTTTTGTTGACACTATAATGAGCATTCTTTCAAGCAACTAAAGTATGAATATTAGTTTAGGGATTTTCTTGATATACCTTATGTAGAAGAGAAATACTCAAAGATCGATCAAGATGGTAGTCGTAAGGGTTGAAGAAGAGAATAAAAGGATGAAGAGACAGGCGATATTATCCGCATTAATGGCCACGAAAAGGGGCTCGAGGGTGGTCCGCAGGGGGTGGAAAATCGAAGATTACGGACGCCATTACGGCAAGCTGTCTCGTAGATCCAGTTTATTACCAAGAATTCTGCGTATGCTCGATTGCCGGAATACCTGCGATCTACCAAAATGGCGTGGAAGCTTTAGAGGGTGGTTTTAGGGAGGCTCTAGGGTGGCTGCTAACACGCACGTGCATTGCACGCGGTCCGCGCTGTGCGTGAGTCGTCGCATTCAGTGCGTACAGGAATTGCCCCTAGTAACTCCCAATTATCACCGTTACCATACCTGCACGCCAATACACGTTCTATCCCCCTACAAAATACCAATTATTTCTTCACCTAACACAACCTTATTTCGATTGCAATAAAACTACAAACCGTTACCTCTTGAACGATTTTCATGTTACAAGGACGATAACGTAAAAGTGTTACAAAATCTATAGTTTATTGTTAAATATTAAAATATAATGTGAAATGTCCAGCAAGTAGTAGTAGAGGTTTAAAATTAGGCAGGGATTCGTGATGCAAAGGGTAGGAAGGAAAAACGGTGCTTATTAGAAGGGATAAACGAAAATTCATGTAGAAAAGCAATGAAATTCATGGTGGAATTCGTGAGATCGCATCTACGTCTCTGGGATCCCATGGGAAGGTACTCCTGGTACGCGTATCAACTTTCACCTTATCGGCTTAATACGATTCGACCGGTGTTACGCGTAGCGAGCCTCCTGCAAACGCAATTTCGCTCTCGTGATGCACCAAACCCCCCAGCACCACCCCCCATCTCTCTCTACTCACACCATCGAACTTCCGGCATCCCCTTTAGCCAGGGGCGTCTCGAGTGTCAGGCGCAGGGCCCTCGTGAAATTGCTTCTTCCATCCCTTTTCGTTCTATCTCACTCCCTACCCCTCTTCAACCTACATCCCCCCTTCAATCCCAACAGCGTCTCCCCCCACTACGACACATACCCTCCCCAATCCACAAAACTCCTTCAAAAGAACATTTTCCCGCGTGCTACTAAATTCCTTGCTTTCTGCATTCTCTTTCTCTTTCTGCGCCTCGATTTACCCCCCTCCCTGAATTCCCTTCTCATTGTCTCTTTTCTCTTTCTCTCGTAATATCTTACTTTCCACTTTCCTCAACTATACAATCAAAATATTTGACTGCTCCGCAAACAGTTTCCAACACTCGAGTACTTTACCAAATTTCCATTCTCAGTCTCTGTCTCGTAAAGACTTCATCTTATCATTGTTATAATTTTTCTTTCCAAACTTCCTCGGTTCTTCCTTGACAGTATATATATTCTTTCAGTCAGTGGCTCGCGCGCTGTTATACTGAAAGATTCTCCGTGCTTATTCGGCGTTATATACCTTCGAAAGTAACTTTGTAAACATTTTATACCCTTTAAGAGAAGAGCCGAAGGAATGGAGGGGTTGGAAAAATTTAAAGCAGATTCCTGTGGAAATGAAGGCAACCCTCGTAAGCATGGTAGAAATTTTAGAGAAATTTAAGAATTCCTGGATTTTCGTGGAGAATTCGGTGGGAATTTGCAAGGGGTAGAAGAAGAGAGCTAGGGAACAATGGGAGACGGAAGAAAGAAATAAATTAGGGTAGGCGAGAAGGATAGGGATGAGTGAGAGTGAAGAGTAGGAAAAAGGAAAGTGAAATGAACTTGACCTGACTTATCCATTCGTGAAGGAATTCAAGCGCAGTATGTGTGGAGAAAATAGGTCCGAAAGGCACGAAAGAGCTGAGGTCGGGTCAGAGGTCACCAATCTCAAAGAAGTACTCGGTTTCAGGTGTCGAACCTCCATTCAAGTATATATAACAGAACTTAATCTACATGTGACAAGGAGCCATTTTTATATTTTTAATAAGGCATGACCTTCTCACTTCTAACGCTATCATTACATAAACAAAATATTTTCTTATGACAAATATCGAAACAGTCAAATTGAAACTCTAACAAGATGAGACGTTGAAACTTCGGAAAGTCGATAAATCGTTAAATTTTAACTATGCAAAAGCTGGTTCCTAATTAGACACGCAATATCGATGAGCTTCCTATTTCGACTCGTGGAGTATTCGAATGATCGTGTTTTCATTCTGGATTGGCCGAGTAAATTTCAACAGAACGCGAAGTGACGTAACTGTGAAGGCGAAAGTACATAAGTTGCGTAGCAATCGTATAACTGCAATGTAAAAAGTTCTGTAAAAGTCTACGTTGATCTTTCCACCATTTCTTATGTCATTATTGAGAGGTGCAGTACTTCAATTCTCAATTCCTCCCCTTCATTCCTCTCTTTCTCTTTTTCCCCCTCTCTATCTTTTTACATTAAAATTTTTACTTTACTATTGAAAGAGCTTCTCTCATTGTACACATTCAGTATTATAAATAAACAATATAATACTAAATAGTCGATAGTCTATCTTCTTCTTTTTTCTCACCAACTCCTCAATAAGCATACGCGCACACTCTCTACATTCTCTACTTTTTCATAGTACTCTCTATATTCAGTTCATAATTTTCTCCTGACTCTACGCTCCTCGTACGAAAAAATATTATCAAAAGGATAGTTCAAGGTCAAATGGCTATTAACCCTACTGCTCCGAACAAGCGAGCGAGCCTTGCGTGCTTCGAGGCTTCCATTTGAGTCCCGCTCGATAATCCTATCGTCTTTTACGCTCTCTTACCGATGACCTTGAATCTAAACCTTGAATGTTACCTTTTATTTCAAGTAGCAGAGATGCTATCTTTTTTAACAATTGGCAAAGCTCCGATTGGCTTGGTAAGGCCGAAGAGATGTCGTTTGGTCGGGTAATAAAAAAGTCGAGGAAAAGTAAAAAAACAGCAGAGTAATAAAGATCAAACCGATAATTTGTAATACGTGCTTTTCCCCGTTTCTGTTCCTTCCGTGACCTCGAGCTTGATCTCTCTTTTCAGAAACGATACGTTTTGGTTACTTTTTTCTTGCTAACTTTTAATGCTTTTTCTACTTTTTTTTTCGTTAGTCGACCTCGCCAGCCGCGACGAAATTATTCACATCTGGTAGTTAATGCCACCCCCCCCCTCCCCGCTACACTCCCCACTCCCTCTCTTTCCGCGAAAGCTCGTAAAGAGAGCTGAACGAGCTTTCGTGCTTTTCCGAGCATCCAAATGGTGAGATACCGGAGAAGGGGAGGAGTCCGCGGATTATTTCATTTCGTCCTCGCACCGGTTATTAGATTTGATACAATTTCAGCCGGACGACGTCTGGGAAGAATGGTCCTTTAACGAGAAGAGCGACGCCATTCTGTTTCGTTTCACTCCTCTAAAAGTACCGTCCAAACCACCCCTAAAAAATATTCTTTTCCCCCTTTTTTATCACTTTCGAGATTTTTATTCTCTTGCACTGAAGAGAGAGAGAGAGAGAGAGAGAGAGAGAGAGAGCACCCCCCTGTCCCCCCTCGAACAGTTTAATGGACGTTAAGAGACAAACAGCCCGTCAAATATTCGATTTTCATCAACTTCAGTCTCTTTCTACATCGATAACTTCAACTATTCAGTTTGAGTCTATCAAAAATTTAGTAAATCCACTTCTAATTAATTTTATTTTTAATTCGAATTCTTTTTTAACGAAGCTGTCAATTTTATTTTTATTTTGTGAGAGAAGTTACGTAAGGAGAATAATGGGATGAAAATTGGGGAAGCGAAAAAAGCTCAGGGAATGTAAGGGGCAATCGTGACGATGGAAAACCATAGGATTTCAACGAGGAAGAATTAATTAATCGGACAAGCCTCTTAATTCCAGCAGGCGGTATACTTGCAAGAGCCATGGTCTTATTTGCAATGCAAAAGCTCGAGAAGCTTTTGTGCTATCAAGCTTTTAATACAAAATTCATGGGAAACTTTGGCTCAGTAGCGGAACTCGTGTTTCCAGTTAAGTTTCGAATCCGTCAAGTAAGAATCAATGGGAAATTGATGGAAGGCAAATTCCTTGGAATGACGGCTTAATGGTGATTGAGCCATGTGATGTAGCAGGTAAATTTAACACGTGACTTGATAGTATGATATCGCGAAAGCTTAGAATTCATTGTGAGATAACATTGCATAATTATGATGTAGTATAAAGTGCTGTGTATATATAAGATTGAATTTTTCTGATTAATTTGATATATCGAATAGTTGGGTATACCAATAAATTTGTTACAGCTCATTTTATCGTAAGTTACTTTTTTCCAATAAGTTTAGTTTACCTAGGAAAAATGGAGAAAGTACGTAACAAAAGAGATGGATAAAATTGTTACAAGGCAGCAGTTACTTGGAATTTAGCAAGAAAGCTTCCAGTCAAACTGTCGAGTTGAGTTCACAAAATTGACCCTTGAGCCACCCTTTAGAGATTCTCCCTTTGCCAGTCATTCTCTCGCAACATTTCCTCATGCCTGCATGGCCGATTGCTTCCTGATATAACAGTTCAATCTATACGTGCTTTATCTTTCAAGAACATCTTCCTATACGTGCCCCAAATGATCTATGCGATTAATTCGTTTCGTCATACTTATTGAATATACGCTATACATAAATTATCGTAAATATTTTTCGTATAATTTTAGTTTATAAAGAGCTGTATTTCTCAATACGTTAATACTTTATATTTTTTTAGATTAAACAATTCTAAAACCACTTTATACATTCAGTAAACATGAATATAATGATGAAGTGTTGATAAATTACACACATTGAGAAAGTGTAATTATTGTTTGACTGTATATATAGGGAGTGGTAGTGCATTGATAAATGAGACAAGCTAGTGTTGGGGAATCGTATATATGGTTAGAGGACGAGAGTGTGTATAGAGTCATACATATATACGTGCGTGAAAGAAAGTATTGGTGAGTCATATAGGAAGAGGGGAGGTACAAAGGGGTGGCGTAGCGTGATAATTCTAGTGCCCTTATGGCCTTGGTCCTCAGGCATCCCTCTGAAAGCCCTTCAGCCTCTCGGACGAGGTTAACTGTTGCCCCTTTTCCGGCCCACAATGCACATCACCAGAGCGTAAAGGACTCGGCCCCATCGTTAATTGGTCCAGCGAATCTCACGTGAAACTCGCTGATAAAAGAATCGCCTCTCCATTTCCGTCAACACACACACGATGACGTCAATCAATCGATCCTAATGGCTTTCTCCCCCTCCCCCCTCCCTCCCTCAAACTGTAATAAAATCTAACTATTTCAATAAATTCATCCTTTGGTCCATCGTTCTCTTTCACTTGATTTTTACTTTAATTATCTCTAAAGTTTACCATACGCTAAAGTGGCTCTTTTTAAATGATTCGCTTTTTTGCAGCAAACCATAATGAATGGTAGTTTTTAATCAACCAATCTCTAAGCAAGAAATTTCATGCTTTCGGAAAATTTAATGTGCAAGATGTTATATTCCCTTCGCACCCTTGAACTCAGACTTTCTCGGTAAAAAAAGTTTCATAGTTTCATTTCCAGCCCCATGCCACTGGTAACGCCGGGGTTTCGGAATTTCTTGCCCCCATAATTCATCTACGCTACGAGCGACGCGATATTAACGTCCTCCACGAATTAATCACGATTTTTCTATCCCTTGCCTCTTCTGGCTACAGCTTTTAGCAACTTGCCCCCTTAAAAGTCTGATAAATCTTCCGGTTCCGATCGTTTTGCTCTCTTATTTCTCGACGTCTTACCTGTTCTTCCTTTTGCCCTCTGTAATTAATTAGCCTCCTTAACTGCAATTTGCGTACTTAACTTTGCTATTTTAAAAATTGTGTTGCAATAATATTTTTCTCTTATTTTTCTGGTTCCGGTTTTAAGAATTATTTATAAACTAATACATTGAGCTTTTCTGTGAATCGTTTGTGTATGAAAAATTGCCATTAGTCGAGAAGTGATACTAGTGATATTCAGATGAGGTAGAATGAAGAGGAAGAATTGGGAAACAAAAGGAAGGTCCAATGGGAATGACTTTGAGTGTGATTGCCCTCGGGAAATCGAGTCGTGGAAATCCGCAGAGCTTGCGAATCATCGGTACACCTATCTGTCTTTCGTTCTCTGCTCTTTTGTGATTTAACTCTTCTCTAATTTCTCTCCTCATACTTAACCCTTACTAGCCTTACCTTTTCCGTCCTTCAGCTACAACCATCACAAATCCATGGAAAGCGATTTAATAGAACTCGCCTGGGATCTCTCAAAGTTCCTCGACCAGAGCTTTAAGCTTCCTGCTTGATGCTATTTCCGTGGTATTTTCATGAACACTGTACAAACTATTAAGCCTTACCTAAACTAATTCTGCAAAAATCAATCTCGTGAATATTCCTCAAACCATTATTGTATCGTTAACGAAATTTAAAACTTTTTAATTATAATTTGTCTTTTGTATTTCTTGGAAAATTTCTGGAATAAAATGAAATATGAAAAAAAATGTCCAAAGAATGATTAAAGAATTGTGTAACTTATGAAAATTGCAAGAGTCTTCGAGTAATTTACTTGTGATGAAAGATGATCCAGAAGAAAATGGACGAATTTCCATTATGGTAGAAGGCTGTTTGAGGCTCACTAATGTTGACTGGGTGATATACGACTTTACATTTGATAGAATCGTCTGATTTACGTTTCGCTGCATTTTCACCAGAGTGATTTCGCGAAAAGCTCCTCCGCCATTAGCTATCTAATATACTTCTTAATAATAAATTTATCATTAAAAATTTTATTAAAAATTTGATGGGCACTAAGAGATTTATTATTGTTAAAAGCTACTATACCATGGTAATTTAAACATTTCTCATGGATAGTTTAGCTTTATTTAAAGCAGTGCAAGGACAGCAAATGTAATGTTCCGTATGAGTGACCCCAAATGAGCTTTCAAGCTTTGACTTTTCAGACTGGTCAAAAACAGTTTTCCTTTTTCACGGAAGCTTGCAGGCTATAGGAGGTACTTTAAAGGGGGTGGATTAGTGGGAAGAGCTCAGGTGGCGTAACACAAGCAGGTCTTGGCAAAACGAAACGTTAATCAGACTAATGGTCTGGTGTTATCTTCCTCTTTGTGGCCACCCCCACTCTACGTTTCCTTGGAAAAGTTCACCATTCGTGTTATGTGCTCGAGCCACTGAAGCATTAAACGAAAAGAAAGAAAAACTCTGTCAGTACAGACATTCCTTTATCGCAGCCACAAACCTTAACCATTGGACAAAAAGCTCATAAACTTTGGTTTCTCTAATCAAAAAACCATAAAATTAATCAATATTATGAAATATTTATTGTAGCTATACGTATTTTTACAAAAATATCATAATGTTTGATCTTCGTTATTTTTTATAATTCAACATATTTATTTACGTGATTAAATCGAATGAATCCTAAATCACTCAATTTATTGGGGGTTTTATTATTTGGTTTTGTGTAGAGATAGAATCATTAATGAAAAATAAAGGGCGTATAGGGAAGTTGTTTAATTGAATAATATCAGGGTGTTCAATGCTCCAGGGGTAAGCTAGTAAACCAGGCAAGGGTAAGGAAGGTGGAAAAGCTCGGTAAGTGCAACCAGCAAGTTATCCAGACTTGGTGAACGCGACGTCTAATTAACTGAGCTTGTTCAACGCTTGCCCCAGGCCTGTGTAAGCATTAAATTTCGTTGATCAAGCAAGCTCGAATCTCCAAACTGGCCAAATCTTAACGCTCACAAATACCACCAAACGATCTACAAACAACCCTCCAATCATAATCACTCAGACGGAATCACCCACCTGCTATACAACCCTTCTCAACACAATTTATATCGATTGTAATAAAAATTTTGTTGTTTTAACTAAATTGTTTCTGCAAATACTTTTATTGAAACTAGCAAATTTATTAAATTTATTTAGGCCCACCGTTGAGAGTTCTTTTATAGATTTGTGGCATGGTCAAAGAATTTTTCTTCAAGAACACATTTAGCATACTTTATTTATATTACTAAAAAAGGACAATTTTATTGAAGCAACTTTTAAGACGTTTCGGCTAATAGCAAACTTTGTTCTTGCCTGTGCAGGTGCAGTCAAAGATGGTAAAGCTGCAAACCAATTACCTCGAAGGAGACCACTCGAAACTTTAGACGTCCGAATCTCAGCAGCAGTCGGGTAAGCGAATTCTAAACTTTTTCTACCCTAGCCCCGTAAATACCAATTAAAAAACTTGGTAAAGACAACGATCACGTCAAGAGCTCAGGAAAATTAGTATAATTTACATAGGAGTAAAAATCATTGAAAATCAACAAGTGGTAATGATTAATATTTTTTGGAATTACTGATGGAAATCTAAGATTTACATATTTAATTAATTACCAGAGGAGCTGTCAATTAGTTACAATTAAATAAATAACTTGAAGCGCATAGCTTTGGTTTTAATTGCTCTACCTTTCAAAGCTTACCAAGGCGCTAGCACTTGATATTTCTTAAGGATTAAGGACATCTTAGCGTTCTTCGAGGTTTTTGGATTTCAAGCGGAGCTTTTAAGCACAGTATTTCGGGTGCAAAAGCTCATTTTACGTAGTTCCCATTGTGGGGATAAGGCGAAGACGTTAAAAGGATGCCATCCGGAATCTGCCCTTGAATATTTAACGCTCCTGCAACCATTAAATTCACCTCTTTTAATGCACCATAGTTTTATTTTATTGAAATGTCAATATTTTTAATTTTTCGCAAGAGCTTTAGATATTATAAGAGAAATTATGAATTTTTTAATTATTTTAAAAGCACTATTTTCATTAAGTTATAATAATGCTAAAAAAAACATTTCAATAATATACCTATTTAGTCTTATGAATGTAAATTAGCAAAAATTGCATATAATATATAAACTGTGAAAACATAAAAATAAAAGATTTTAATTAATAAGTAAGAGTGGAGTTTGTGCCAATGAAATTTAATTGTTTTACTCGTATGAAAATTGTTAAAAAATCTTTCATGTTCCAATGGGCTTCCATTCTTGGGAAATACGAATATGCGAACTTGTTAATAAAAGTTCTGGCGCGCAATGGCAATTAGGCTCGCGTTAATCACTTTTACATGCGTTGCAATCGTCGAATACGAAAGTATCAAAGGAGAACGGTCATTGAGATTGAATGGGCTGCGAGATATTCCGAGGGGTGGATTTAAATGCATTTATGAATATTACAGTTGGCCCGTCTCGGAGATTAATTCCCTGCAAGCTCCGAGCTTGCGAATTTTATGCCCCCATCGGTCGGCTTTTCGTTGCTGGAGCAGCTACTCCACAATTCAAGCCTTTCATTATTTTCTTCGTATTCTCTGTTTCCACTACTTGAACAAACCGGAAAAAATTTAACAAAAATGCGAGACGGATAATTTTTTTACAATTAAATGAAAAATACTAGCTACCACATAAATTATACGAGTTTTACATTAAGCTAATGTACGATATTATTGATAATTTATTTCAAAATAATTAAGCTGGTTCTTTTTTATGTAGAATAATTAAATTTCATTTATTAACTGCGAATATCATTACTTAATTAAATTTATTACAATTTTTTATTTTAGAATTTATAGAACGTGGAAGAGTAAAATTATGGCTGAGAAATTTCAGCTGGCACTTCTTAGAAAAATAGACACTTTCATTTGGGAAGCGCATTCTCAGGATTGTCGGGGGTTGAGAGAGAAGAGAAACTGTCGGTGTCGGGTCGTAAATCGAAGTTGCCAGCTTGGCAAGAAGATGCCAAAGCCATTGTTTGCTACGCGATAAGCGAGAGAAATAAAACCAGCTGCACTTGAGGGAAGATTCCAATTTACGCGAACACCATTTTGTTCGGCTGACACGCTAACCGAGTGCTCCGAACCGGAAGTCTCCGTTCTCACCTTCAAGCACCTCAATTCTAGGTTCAAAAACGTTCTTAATTCCGATGTATCTATGTTGCAGTTTAGTATATTTGCTTATTCATCTCGTTTCTTCTATTATTAACTTTATTTTCTTTCCTTTATACTTCTTTAAAGCATTTATTAAAACGAAAATTTTCCCCAAAGGCGTTAATTTATATCCCATTTACTAATTAATGTTCTCTATTTATTCATTTGTCCATTTTATTTAAACCTTTTGAATTTCTTCTATAATCGAGATACAAATTTATATGTGTCGTGGAAACGATTCGAAGCAAGCAAGTTATCTCTTGCGCGCCATTGAGTCTTCAAAACGATTTTCACTATTTTCAAGAACAGCTCGGCAAAAACCGATAAAGGGGTGCATTTCACGTAATGCTAGTTATGGTAATGCGAAGCATAATAATTTGAGGTTTTCGCGTTTGTTACAAAATTGTATGCTTTTAGTATTATTAATTTTTTTTAAGCCGCCGATGATGGTCGAAGGAGAGGGAAGGGCGGGGAATTCGGATAATGCAAAAGAGCTTTTCTCCTTTGGAGAGTTAAGGGTTGCAATAAATTTGCCACTGAGATCCCAGGAGATTTGAACTAGAAAGTGGCGAGAGGAGATGGTTCTATCCTTGGCAGGAATGAGGTAGCTCGGAAGGGGTTGCGAAAAGGCGGGGCGAGGGGTAGAAAGGGTGAGACAAGCCAAAGAGGGTAGATCCAGAGAGAGGTGCTAATATTTTAGCATAGCCCGAGTCTGGATCCTCTCCAACTTGACTTTAACCTTGAAAGGGGGATGGAAAACTGGGAGAAATATTAGCCTTACCTAGTTCAAGGGTCCCATCTAATTTTTTCCTTAAATTTCTCTGCACCACATGTAGTTCCAAAGATGAGAACAAGCACGACATTTTATCTACGTCGAGACTATAGTGAGGCGAAAAGTCCCATGAAGAATCAGTTAAGAAACGTGATTTGGATTTGACTAATATGAAAAAATTTTAATAAAAACAAAAAAAAACTGACAAAATTTGCCTTGTAAAATTTTGCCAAATCTTTGAATAAGAAATAGGCTTAAGATAAATTTTGACATAGTTTTGTTTGCTTAATTTTTAGCCTAATGACATTTCGAGCAAGGCATCAAGTTTAATTCAGGATATGAAATCAATCGGAGGAAATTATCTTGTAGGAATTATAACTGGGATAGATAGACGGCTAGAATGTGCTACGTGTGGGATCGGGGAAATATTCTTCATTGACGAGTTACGTGCCTTTTTTCTCTACCGTTTTTAAACTTTTTTTCCGAACCACTGAAGTCGGAAGTTTTATCGTTTCTTTCTCTGCTTCCGGATGCGAATGGAGAAGAAGGGAGGGGGGTGGGTGAGTTAAAAGTGGCTGTGCGTGTCGGGACGGTGCGTGACTATGGATGAAGCTCTGACGATTTATGGAACCGGAAGTTAAATGGAAAATTCAAGTTTCGTGTTGAAAGTTCACCCCTCCCATTTTAGTAATGGCACGTGTTGAACGAATGCTGTTTATCCTTTGACGATAGAAAAAAGGTGAATTATAATGTCACAATCTAAAGTAAAACGATATAATTTGTTGTTATTACGGTCATATTAATTGATGAGAAATTTTTTTATATACTAATATTTATACTAATCGATCAAACAGAAAATGGTCAAAATAAACTACAAAAATTAGTGGGATTATTTGAATAGTTAAATGTAACACTTGAATAATATTAATAACCTAAAGAAATTGTGTTTTTAGGGCAAGATGTCGATGACCGGAAGTCTAATGGGTTACGAGAACAATAACGAAGTGAACCAGGCGAAATGCAAGAAACCACTGAAGCCACTTCCGGTAGTCTCCAGCATAAATGCCAGCGGGGTTACCACAACGAGCAAAACGAAGCGAGCAAGAGCTCCGCCAAAAAGGGAATCCTCTTGCATTCAAGGTCACGTTAATAGCCTCTGGTCCGTCTGGTACGGAATTCTCGCTGTCGTCTTTCAAGTTTACATTGCCATGAGATGTGCAAAAAGATTTGCAGGTAAATTGAAATCTAAGTAATTCATATAATTTTACCTTTTTGAAAAAAATTTGTTTGTTTAGAAAAATATATATTACGTGATAATAATAATTATAATTATCTTTTATCATTTTAAAATGAAAATGTTGGAATTGTAATAATTCCGTACTTACTTATTTATTTGAACTTTCATGTTACAGCCTATATTAATTTACCTTGGCCAGTGGATGCCCCACCGCCAAAGATCGAATTGCATGCTTGTCTGGTGTTGGCTGGTACGGGGGTAGTTCTACTTCCAGTTCTGTTGGGAGCAGCCTTTCTAAAGCTCGGAAATCTTGCCAATGATGGAATTAAGCTCGGTCGTCACTTGAGTGCCTGCTCTAGAGATCCACCATCATCCTTACTTACCAATAATCCTGATAACAGTAAGCCAATTTGAATGAATAGTAATTTTTGGCAAATTAGCATTCTATTTGGATTGAAACATTATTTTAATTTATTAAATAGTTGTTTAAGAAATACTTTTTTGTAATAATAATTTTTTATATTATACCTATACTAGTTTCGTTTTATTTGAAAGCGTGGATAGAAGTAAAATTTATTCGTAATATATTTATTAACTTTCTCATTTGAAAAGTTTTAAATTTAATTTCTATACTGCGTTAACGTTTTCCTAAGGTCTTGCGAATAATTTATGGAGACATGGAGGACCAACAGCGGCCTTTGTACATCTTTGCACCGCAATGTGTTTCCTTCTACCATCACTACTTATGGAGGCCAGACTGATACACGCTGGATTCCTGCCAAAAGGTAAGTCTCCTTTGCATTTAATACTTTGCAAAGTTTCCATCTCTCTCTTGTTTTAAGAAACTTTTGTATAAACTCTTCGAGGATTGTACTCGTGAAAAAAGTGGTTAACCATGTGGAATAAGCTCGCAAGCTTTTTCCTCGTGCTTATTTTCTCTCCAAACTTTGGATAAAACTATAATTTTATTTTTCTTTTAAATCTTTATGTTTTTTTTTTCTTTATTAAAAACGACACTTAATGATCTGTTAATAAGTTTTGTTAACTAGAAAAGGAAAGAAAGAGAGAGAGAGAGAGAGAAAGCTTCCATTAATATAATTATGATAAATAACGTCGAAAATTTGGGAAATATTTCATGGAGGATTTAACGAGAGATATCATGACAAATGAAAATAGATTTATTCGGAGCCTGTATGCGCCTACGGGAAATTCTGATGGGTAAACCTTTCGTGAGTTTTCTTGGGAATAAACACGGTCTCGAAAGCTCGGAGAAAGCAAAGTTCGCGGCCGTGGCAATGAACATTTGGTAAACAAGCTTGCAAGCTTTAAACTGAGAAGTCGTGTTTAACCACGAAGAAACAGCTGTCAAAGTAGTTTCGTTAAATCCAAACCTTTTTCTAGTGAATTTGGCCAACCACTTTACGCCAACCCCTTCACTAAACTCTAAATACTTCAACTATAATTAAAAACTTTCATTTAATTGTAGATTCTCTTCTTAATTAAATTCAAGCTAAAAGGTATTATATATCATTTGAATGGCTTTATGTTAGATCCGAGACAGTATCAGTTTTACATGAAAAGTTTACTACGGTTATTTTCCAGCGAACTATAATTATGTAAATCGTAAAATCCATTTTCGTTGTAATAGCTTGAAAGAAAACTCGCCAGATGATCGTTAAGGGAGAGCATTATTGTAGATTTAAATTTTCATTGTTTTCCTCTAATAATCTGCCTTGCAATAAGGTCGACCCTTAATAACATTCTTGATAGAATTTCCCTTTCCCCGTTCCGTTCGCCCAAAACGGAATTCTTCTTAACTACCTTAGCAAAATGATTAAATTATAGTGGTCGCGAAAACCTCAATATATTTTATTTTCCGAAGCAAATATTGTCTTAAAAATATATTACAAAAAAAGGACAAAATGGAAGAGATTTGTAAATTATGGTAATGTAAAAGTGGACAAGGGTGAAAAGAATTCGTGTATAAACTATAGCAAAGTTATGAATGTTTTCTTTCCAATTTATGCAAGAGAACAACTCTATACAGAAAGCTATCAACTTGTTGACAATATTGCCGATGGGCTCGCTGTACATCAACGTCGTCTGCGAGTTTCCATGCATTCCCATGAAAATTTCCTTGCCATTAGCTCCGGGCGATATATCAGCTTTGTAGACAGATAGTGAATGTAAGAAACGTCTGTCGGAGGGTAACGCGAAACTTTCCTCTTTCCATCAAACACCTGATATCCCAGACCCTTGCAATTCAAATATTTTTAAACCTAACTTCAGTATCACTAGCTCACTAGATTTTATCCTGATACAAAAACTTTTTATCTTTGAAATTGCAAATGAGACTTCAAAAGAAAACTATATTTTAAAATTTGTAAGCGTAGATACCTTGGATTATTCAAATTTCAAGATTGGATTGTCTAGGAAATTATGAAAAAATACTGAAAAATATCTTGCAGCAGGAACATTCTACTTTACTAAATTGGAATATGTAGGAAGAAATGTTTTTCCATTAATTATAAAAAAGCGTCTATTGTCTTTGTAAGTAAAATACTGAATACGACGGGTATTCTTTATAATAACAACGAGTGTTTTGATTAATTTTGTTACGTCACAAAGTGTCTCTGGAGTGTCTGGGATGGCTATGGCGGACAATAGTTATTCACAACACGCGATATACAGGCGAATTAATTACAGCGGTATGGCCGTTTCGTTCGTCAGGAAACCGCGATTCTATCGCACAGTGTAAGTTCTCCAATCTACATTCGTGTTTGTTGATACACTGATACACGATATAGCGTATGCATGTATGTGCAAGCTCCACGTGTACACGCGTGTTGCTTTATTTCACTGCATCCCCTTGTGTGTACCTATAATTGGAGTTCGAAAACCGAAACATACGTATGCACGATTAAACGGAGCCCTTTTGCATAATTGCAGTTTCACGCATTATAAATTTTCAACCTAGTCCCTAAGCGTTGAAGAAACGTCGAAGTTAATTGGCCCAACGGAGCTTGCAAGCTCCTATTTTAATTGCATAATTGCAGTTTTGCGCATTATAAATCTCCAATCCTGCTCCCTCATCGTATGGAAGAACCCTTGAAGTCGTATAATTGGCCTAACGAAGCTTGCAAGCACTAATTTTTGTTTGATTCGATTTTTTAATTAAAAGTTGAAAAATTGTCAGTAATCATTTTCATAGTTATTTCTAATGCTCATTTTACTCTTGTCAATAATGTTTTAAGCTATGACATATATATTATTACATAATTCTTACATACAATATTATTTATCACAATAATTTAAATTTGTAGTAAATTAGCACATAGAAGCTATTCAATTGTTATAGTCTTCCTTTTTAGCTCCAGCAATGATTCAACTTTATCGAAATTTACTCAGCCAACTTTTGATGAATTGAGCTTTTTACTGGCAGAGAATAAACTTTACCAAATAACTCGTGAATTTTTTCTGGCAATATTTCTCAGCTTTGTTTATGCTGAGTAATCAAGAAATAATAGCGTGTTCATTAATCTTCTTGCATGGGGACTACTCGACGTTTGCTATTATACATGCGATTGGTTTGACGTGCAGCTTTATAGTTGCAGAAGCTCCGCAGCCTTATCGATCACAGACATCCAATTCCAAAATTCACGTTACCATCCCTACCGTGTTTATAAATAATACTCTTCAATTATTTTGAATGTTCTGTATTACACAACTGCTTTTAATTATGTTTTACATTTAAAATTCACACTCTGTAATAATACTCCTCGTTGAAGTTACAATAATTAAAATGGTAACTTTTTATTTTTTTACATGGGCCAAGTGATAGTTAAGTGCCCAGGCCAGAGAATAACGATGATTAACACTGCCATCGCGATCTGGATGGACAGCTGCATGTTGCAGGAATATTAATGGGATGACAGAGTTCCATGATATTTGAGGAGCATATAATTAGAGTAACTCGGCGAACGAAATTAGCCCGAAAACGACGAGGTCTGGCAGGGTTGATCGAGTTTGGCAAAAATATCGACGCGAGAGGGCCGTGACAGCTAGGCGTCACTGAAAGCTCGGAGCTTTCACATCGATCGTCAATACTAACGAACATTCTTCCTTCATCCTCCCTACACCCAATCTCCCGTGAGTCGATAAACTCCAATTCACTGGACTATTTTGACCAACAGCGATAATGCTATACACGTTTTTTTTTTTCGCCATTCAAAAGCAATAACCACATTTCAGTCATATTGGCAGAAAGATAATAACACAGGTAGTTTAAAATCTCTCCTACATTCAAGTGCATTTTTAGTATCTGCTAGATCGTATATCAATTGAAACCATCGAAAATTTTGCATTTCGAAATTTTCATGATAAAATGACAGAGCTTTTATGAGCTTTTCGTGGATGCAATTGTAGAATATTAAGCTCAGTCCATAAGCTTTATTGTTTGCTTTTTGCTGCAAGCTTTTAAGAAGAGGTAGATAAATAGACAACAACAACTAAAATATTTTATGGTTTTAGTGATATAATCAGTAGCTTATGTCAATCAAACATTAATTGAAGCCATGCAAAATATATTTTATATATGTATAAGCTTCGCAATATTCGTGATGAAATTGCACAGCTTTTATGAGCTTTTTGTGGAAGCAATGGTAGAATAATAAGCTGATTTTATAAGGTTTATTGTTTGCTTTTGGCTGGAAGTTTTTGAGAATGGAATGTAGGGGGGGGGGGTGGAATAAACAAACAGTGATAAACAAAACATTTAAGGGTCTTGTTATAATATCTGTGAGAGAATTTCCCACTAGCTGTTTCCCTCCGTCAGGTAAGATAGATGCGACTTGTTCAGTTTCGGCAAAATAATCCAACTGGTAATTATTGCCTAGGCGCTGCCTCCTGGATTAATCTCCGGGGAGCGTAAGCTCTCTCAGTTTACGACATGCAAAGCATACCTTTCTCTCGCCTGCGTAGAGTTCATTCAACGGCTCTCAACCGTAGCTTTCTCCAGCGATAATAAATATAATGACAACGCTGAGAAATAAAAAATATTTAGCAGTTAGTAGTACAGATCAAGCATTTATCATACTGCTTCATAATATTTAACAATCAATCTTCAAATTAAAATTATATTCGTTAAAAGTTCTTTTAGTTCAACTAAAATGTTTGAATAAAATTGGGAACGTTAATAATGGGTTTAAAGCTTTCAGTAGATAGCGTTGACTCTTTTTCAGACGAATTGCGCGTTTTCGCAAAGCTAATTTAAAAAGTGAGTTAACGGAGTGTGAACTAAGGTTAGGGAGACAGGAGTATTTGATATTATGTCGAGTAAAGTGGATTGGCAGGAAAGCGATTTCCAGTAGTCGAGATCAGGCTTAAAGCATCCAGTAGTCGGGGTCAACGCGATATCAGCCGAAGCGCCTCTGGCTTCAAGTGGCTCAAGCGCGACACGAAATTGCTCTCAGCCATGCGAGTGCTTCAAAAATGGGCCAAGAACCGCTTCCAGCGAGTCCCCTTCATCCCAGGCCCATTATACGCTGCACTTTTACCCCTCCCTCCATTGCTGCCTGTCAGCTAACAAATTTCCCCTAGATTTTCACCATAACAAGCCTCTTATCAATTTCACTCATTACTATTTTCATGAATAGTTCCTACAGTGTCATTATATGACCCTTAAAGAATCCACTTATTTGGTTTAAAATCGCCTCATTAATTAATTGAATAAGAAAAGTCTTTTTATAATTTTTATTCATTTCCAATGATTTTCTCCCTAATATTTTTTACCGAAAGCTTTCACTCACTTACTAAGAAAAAGTTTGCCACTCTTCCAAGTGGAGAAAGGAAAATATTGACACTTCATTTTCATTTCACAAACGACTCCGTTCTTTTATAATGAATTCAACGAGATGTTTTTCCCCTTCTAAGGCTTCTTCAAAGGGATCTGAGAATTTATAGTTGAAGAAATCTCAACAACTCATCAGTCGAAATCGTTGCAGAATTGATGTGAATTCGAAATTAATCGCACTTTCATCAAGGTAAAAATAAATACTGTATTAAAATAGAATAAATTAAACAGAACAAAACAAAACAATTTTCACATTAAAATCATATTTCTCCATGAAGAAATTCATATCAGATGAGATCATTAAAATCTTACTAATTTTCCATTGTAGTTTTAATTGAGTACAGTAGTGTTAGGAGCATGAGGGGGTGCGGGGGGACCGAACCTGAAAATGGTCGAAAATATAAAGGATGTTAATTATTTTTTACCTCTTTTTTGCTCATTTAATTTATATCATAAAAAGAATAATTGTGTGTGTGGAATAAAAAGAGAGAGAATAACATCTAGTTGGATGACTATCCAGAACTGAGAGAGTCGAAATTCTCGCCCCTTTAAAGTTTCGACGAAGCGGATCATTAGCGCTCGCGCCTCCATTAGCAACAGGTATAATGAGCGAACTTAGCCATAGACCTTTGTGCGATCTTCTTTCCAACTCGATTTCCACTTGACTTCATCGATCCCGATCTCCAACATCCCCTCTCTCCGCCCCTTTCAGCCCCTATCCCCAGTAGAAACATCATCTCGAATTGCGGAACTTACACGAACCTCGGATATTACCCTAATGACCCCCCGTTTTTTCTTACTCCCCTCATAATTAGCATTTTTCACGCTGCTTCTCCTCTTTCCCTATATACCAATTCACCAACACAAAGTTCAATTAAGAAAGAAACTCTCGTTCGTTAAAAAAATCTAACTGAAGTAGTTTTGAAGCTTTTTAAAATTGATAGCAATCTTAATAAATGTAGCAATTCACTAAAGAAAGATTCCTTATAAAATTATTATCTTAATGTAATTATCGTATTAGGTACTTATATAGCGTAATTATTACATGGTACAAATATTTATCAAATCTTCGTTAAATGAATTCTTAGGATTGTATTCTATTGTAAACATCGTACTATTATGATACAATGTCATAATACGATAAGAGAATCATGATATAAGTAGGACTACGATCGTTGCCAGAAGGCGTAGGAATTCTCGAAGGGGTTGCAGTGCAACAGATAAGAAATTCTTGCAAGATTCTAAGATAGAAATCGCTGAAGTTTCCTCGACTGGAACGAGGGAGGGGGCTGTTGTAGGTGGAAGGATTCTACTGGCGGGAAATCCTGCAGCAAACTGTATGCACACACCTGGTCGATCAATACACCAGCCAGGACCAAGCTAGGACGCGACCAGTTTACTGCTTTACATTCGAATAGTTTCTATTACGCCTGAAAAACCTTCCTTTGATCTTCTCAATTCCCTTATCATTCGTTATCCAACATTTTTTTTTTCAATAATTGCTTCCATAGTCTTTATTGAATTTGCTAGGACGACGTTTAATAAACTTCAATAACATAATTATAAGGTCGATAACTTTATTTTTATGATAAAAACATTTTAATCCCTGAATATTTTGAGTCTGGAAAAATTGTAAAAATTTGTACCTCGTTTTATAAATTAATTTAAAAGATAAGACGAGAGAAAATTTTCGCTTGTTTTGTTGGTAAAGAGGGGTCTTGAGGGTAGTTTCCACCCCTATTCTTTATTATCTTAGCCAGCAGCAGCGATTTCGTTTGCGGAGCAACATTCTCTTGCAAGCCTGATTACTGTCTGGTCTATTCCGACCACGCGCCTCTTAATCAAATTAAGTTCTAATTAGTTTACATAAAATTACGCGTAGCCTGAAATTGGCATAGGAGGGGGTGGATGCGAAGGGACGTGTACCAAAGCGATGGAAAGTTCATCTGGCAATTTCGTTATCGTCCATTCCGGTCAGATTTGATGCGATCCGATCAGCAGAAGCCACAAATTTCCTCCTTGGTACACCAAGTTTGATTAAAACCAATCCTGATAAATTCGTTGAACTTCCTTTCAATGAATCTCATTCGCAGGAAGTCATTGAAAATCCACTAGACGCTAAATTTCTATTTGTTCAGAAGAGTTAAAGCTTTGAGAACGGTTCACTAATGCATAGTTTCTTTTTTTAAAGTAGTCTGAATGATGCAACATCTTGAACAAGATTTCGATTATATATTATTGATAGCGTCGAATTGAAGTTACTCGGTGCGAGGTTGTACGTTGGCAGAGTGCAGGGATAAAACTGAGAGAATAAACAGAATAGAGATGGATGAAAACAGGATAGAAGTAGATAAAGAAACAAAGTGGAAATAGATAAAATGGAACGGCGGAAGGTGGTAGAATCAGAATAGGTTTAGCTAGATTGGATCAGAATGGATAAAAAGAAGGACAAAAATGGAGGGATAGTAAGTTGAAAAGAGGTGGAAGAGTGTGGTTAAGGGAGAAATAAAAAAGGATGGTAGAGGGGCTGGGTGAAAATGGAATGGTATGGGTGAATTTAAGTAGAAATGGAATGTAAAAACATGCAGGAATCTGATTGGCAGAAAAAAGGAAACTGATAATGGGGGTGAATAAAGGTGGAATTGTGTATATTGAGATAGAGGATATAGGCTTGCGATAGAATAGAAATAGAAAAATGAGGACCTTTGGTATTCGGGGATTTGGCTTGCACGATCAGGTGTCCATTGTTATGCGAGAAACATAGTCCTCTTTGTCTCCTAGGAGAATACCTCGACACGATAGCAGCGTGCAGGGGTCATTGTAGTGACCCGTCGAATCCTGGAGCGTGAAACTAGCAGGACATCCGCCCAAGTAGCTAAGGGTAGTCTACTACCTGTAACAACCCCACCACACTCTTCGTCCTTTGCGTATTTGTACACCTGAACGTGAAAATGGCCCTTGGATACTTGTCCCTCTAATACCCTCGTGGTAGAGAAAATTTACAATGATTTCTGTTTTGCTCTTTTATTCTTATTTTTCATCCTCATAAGCAATAGCTGAAGTACGATAATTTGGACCTTTTTTTCACTTTATGTTTTACAAATTTTATAAAATATAACAGAAATCGCAATACAGTTATAATAATTTGCAACGAGCTTATACTATCCATTTACGATGATGGATGTAATTATTAAAGTATGAATATTATAAAATCTATCGGACGGTATCTACATAATTGCGACTATCTGAAATTCATATCTACTAATTAATATTTAATTGCACGCAATGAGATACTCCGAAGTACACACATGGAAAATTCATTGATATGGCACACTCTGAAATTACATATAACTTGCTACAGATAATTTGACAAAGTTGATCGTTCGTTTCTATACCCAAACATTATATTGCATAACTTAGAGAGCGAAAGTATTATTGTAAAATTCTGCAAATTTTACTCCTGCAATTTTATAATAAAATGATCCTAATTATAATTTTAATGTGATTTTAATCTGATAAAATAAATTTAAGCGAAATTGCTATCATTAAAATTAGTAATAGCAGTTTATTTAAAAAGAAACTTTCAAATTAACAGGAAAAAGAAGGATAGGTAATATTAGCAAGCATAAATGGATCACGTGATTTATTCGAAGGAGCTTGAGATAAATGTTACAAGTAGAAGTTTCAGAGTACAGAGGGTCGTGTGGTTAATGTCAACATTGTAGAAGCTGCTGGTACCCTTCTGCAACTTTCCGCGGGGCAACTAAATTTTTCACGAAACCTTTTTACCGAGACTAAAGATGGCGGCACAAATCGATTTATCTCTTGTGTGCCTATAATCCAAAGACATCACAAATGTTTCTCAAGCATTAAAATTACATACTATACGGAGACTCTTATTTTAAAATTTGTCAAGATGGCCACAGTTAATCTCAAACCTGCAGAATCATATTTAGTACTGGTAGAAATTTCCTCTAAATTTGTATAAGCATTTAAATCATAAAAATTTAAAATTTAAGAGGACCATTCTACAAGAAAATACTATTGAGACTGTATCCCCGAAGAAAAAAACAGTTAATTCCTTTAAATATATTTTTTTTAATAACAATTAACATAATTTTTAGTACTATCATTGCACACATATAATGGTAATATATAAGAACACATTTGTTATAATTATAGCAGACAGTGATTGATTAGCAACTTAACAATTTTTTAAACAGAGCTTTCTATTAGTACTAATTGCGGTTCTTTATATAGTCACTTTTAATCTTTTATTCTTCTACGTCTATATACTATTGGCACTATTCACTATGCGAAAATCCATCTTTATTATACTTACTGCTAATAAAAATTGAAGGAACTTTTAAAAATCATAAGAACCATAAATCTGTAGTTTAAAACTACAGAACCATGCTGTCTAATTAATCTGTTCGTGGTTCACAAGGGATAAGAAAGGGGAAGGGGAATAATCTGACTTAGGTCTGGAACCTCTCATTATTATTTTCTTTCGTGAGCACAGGAAGTGCCATCTGGGATTAAAATTAGGAAGAGGTAGACCACGACAGTATGGAAGTTGAGGAATTGTGGAAAGAGGCAAAATGCGGGTGTAAGTAACTTAATCCTGCGAATGTAATTACTACGTATTTCGTGGTTAAAAATACACCAGGCATTAGCTAAAAGTCTGAAGGGAAGTGCCGATTAAAGCCGAGCTTGCAAGCTCGCTCTGCTGAGAAAAGAGATATTTCAGCTCTTTTCTATCTATTTTTATCCCCAGGCCACTGAAGAGATAATAAGAAAATATTTCAGGATCGAACAAAGTTTACAATGCTTTATATGGAACACGGAAGAAATAAATGTTAGAATAGAAGTAATAAAATTCGAAATCCAAAGAAAAAAAACTCGTTTTTCAATATGGGAAAAGCGGGAACAGGAGAAAAGAAAGTGTGTGGAAGAGCACAGGTAGATGTTTAGAAATATATTTCTCTGAATTTGGAGGAAAGGTTGAAACTGGTTCTTCTGTTGGCGGTTAAAGGGAGAAATGGAAAAAATAAGGGAAAGAGATAGGGCTGGTCACACGTGACGTCAAAAGGATTTCGCACGTTTGTGTCTGAAGATGTTCGAATTCTTTAGAATGGAAGAAACTGGAGTCCTTGAAGATCCTTTTGTGGTGTGCTTGGAGCCGCGGAACGGAATATCTCTGAGCTTGCACGTTTAAGCACCGCGAATGGATACGAATACGAGAAAATCTATATATGGAGCTTAAGAGGCCCGTTCGTCAATTTCCCTTTTTTGAGAGTCTGAGAGCTTTCTCCTTTCAACCATCTGGAACAAAGAGTTTTTTCGTACGAAAACTAAAAGTTACGCCTCGAACCTTTGGCATTTTACAGCACGAATTAAGAAATTCAAATTTAAAAATGTTTCTAAAATTATTTAGTATTCACATTCAGTCGAATTAACGACATACATATATATATATAAAATCGCTAAAAAAGAGCATAACTAAATCGTGGTCTATTTTCGAAAGATAGGAAATGGACATATTCGGCTAGAAAACCATGTACTTCTAGATAAAAATAGACATGCAAGTATTCTTCTATGAAGAAAATATACCGTTCAATTTTCCTATATTAATTGAGATATTATATAGATCGATGGAAAAGCGTCGACAAGAAAATTAACGCTTGCTTTGGACAGAACCATCCACCCCTCTCGCCGCCCTCCCCCCTTTGTTACAGGAAGCACACCTCCCAGTCACTCTTGTCGAAGAGCGACGCCATTTCTCGTTGGACGCTTCGTGAATCAGGAAGGAATCTATCCTGGCACTAGCTTGTCCATGATGAAATCCCCTAGGAACGTCCAATATCAATTATTATCGTCTGGAAGTGACATTTATTGTGCAGCTTGTCACTCCACGGTATACAACACCTGCCATAAATCGGGAACATCCCTGTTTAAACCCGGCATCCGATCTTATTAACGACTTTAATTTATCAAGCCTCAAAGTCGAGAAAAAAAAGTAAACCTTAACTACAGAAATGTAAAATATTTTGATTAACCTCACATAATTAGAATCCTTTAATTATTAAACTTCTAACGGATATTTAGTTCTTATTATTATATTTTTACATATAAATTTTCAATTAAGCCAATAGTAAATTTTTTGACTTCAGTAAGCGAAAATGTCTTAATGGAGTTTTAGAGAGGTATTGTTAAGGAGTGTTTATAGGTTATGTGAAAAACTTCTATTAAAGATAATTTTATCAGTAGTGAAACACTCCAGATGTTCGGCGTTACAAAGGGTCATTCGATGGGAAAAGCTTGAGGTACCATTGTCCGAGCTTTTCAGGACTACGCCAGCTTTGTTGTGGCTGGTTATGAAGTAGAAGACGATAAAATAGCTCTCCGGTCGAAATACTTCTTTATTATTGCTTTTCAGACCAGTTGTTTTTGTTAACAAATCAATAGGATCTAATACCGGTACTAGCTGAAGTATAATATCGAGTATAGTAATATTTTGGATTTTTGAAAAAAATTAATAAATGTTACGATTAAAAAACTTTATTACAGCTTCCAAAGATATTAATGGTGGATGTTTTTCACTTGCAGAAACAATATGGCGAACGGACTTGGATTGGATAGTAATTCATGAAGACAGACAGGTGGTACTGAGTTTCATGAACCCCGCGTGGAACTTGAGCACCATATCCGATTCCATAACGCCTCAACCTTACGTGACATTATCGCCAGACGAGGACGACGAAATTTTCATATCGGAAACGACGCCATCATTGACCACGATCGCGAATGAATCAACCAACTTTACAACGGACGATTCTATCAAATCTTCGGCCTTCCTGCAACCTTCAAAACCTATCGCTAAAAAGACAACCTTGGCCTCAGGCTCTTCCGCATTTTCAGCCTCCGGCATTCCCACTTCCGGCTCCGCTTCCGATTTCGGTTTCACGACTTCTTCCACGGTACTGACGACGAGCTCGAGAAGCATTCCATCCAAATCGACCGCGACCACGAGAAGACCGACAACAAAGACGATACTGAGGAACAACAACGCTAAAAGATCAAGAATGAAAAATTTTGTAAGATCCACCACCGCCAAACCGTCCAAAAGCTCACTGACTTCCGGTAACATGACTGCCCAGAGCTTACCACTCAGCATGAAAAGCCTGGCTGACCTCGACAGACCTGAAACCTTGAATTTAGAGCTTCAAAGAAGTGAGTTATCCTTTTTTTATTCGACACTAGAAGTTGAATTGTTTGTAGTAACAAATATGTATAAAATGCTACATTATTTATTAGTCATCCATGAGATTATTTACTAAATTGCTACGATTTTTGTGGTTTCAGCCGAGTCCTACGGCAATATCTCCTTGGAGTATCTGAATTATGCGATAGCTCTAGGAGTTTACTCCGTCAGATACCCGGCGGTATTTTGGTCCTGCAATAAAGCATTGGGTACCATATTTAGTATCCAGCTGGTCATCAATTCACTCCACAGCCTATTAACTTACGCTGGAATGTCCGTGCTATATAAGGTTCCTTTCTTTCTCCTTCATTTATGATCCAATAAAGAATGCAATTTAAGATAGATATCTAATAATTAATCAAAATTTTATTCGAAGACTTTAATGTTCAATTTAATTAATAGAGAATTTTAAATTGAAACTCAATTAAGATTCGAAGAGATCCCATTAGGGAAAGAGAAGACTAAAATTGTTTTCTTTGATCTGAAATAAATTTTCTGCTTTTAGATTCAAGTGGTTGGACCACTCAAAGTGCTGCCAGCTCTTCGACATCGAAGTGCTGGCACAGCCAGCACAATTTCTACTATCTTTGGGGATTCCTACTTTTTACTGAATCCCCACGTCACCCTCGCCTTATTTGCTCTCTCATCCCTACTGGTGCTCTGCTCCAGTATGGTCATGTATCTCTATGCTCACGGCAGGTAAATATTTAGCTTTGCATTTCAAAGTCACTCTTACCAACCAACGATCTAATACTCCCCCTCTTTCCCTTACTCCTATAAATTAACTCCTACCGTCCCACTTTACCAGGACATCGTGTATTTCATAACTTGAAACAATATTGAAACGCCTGACGCTAAATTATTCATTACAAGGCTTCCCTTTCTCTTTCTGTTCTTTCACCCCTCTCTTCCTCTATCCTAGCCAGAGAATTTTTCTTTTTATGCAAATTCTCTGTGAAGAAGGAGAAATTTCATAAATAGTCAGAATGTTTAAACAAGAACAATTTTAATACTAAATTTTCTCGGATGAAACAGTGAAACAGTGTGTTATAAGCGTTCTCTGTTTTCGATAAGAATCTACTTAAACACGTTCTGATTGGAAGGTGATTAAGAGTTTTCTGCGCGACTTTTATATTAGCAATTCAAAAAGGGAAATCCAAATCCTTGGGTAAAGCTCGAACCATCATTATATCGAATTTCAATAAAATTGTTTGTATTGCCGATTGTGGTAAATCGATGGGAAAGATATCTACTTGGAGAGAATGGGAAAATTGTATTTCTTTCAAGCATGGGTACCATTTATTCGATGGAAGCTCTGGTAATGAGATGGAATTGAATACAGCATCGGTGCAGTTTTTTTCTCCAAATCCTTGAATCTCCTGTACCAGTAACTTCTCCATTAATGAAACAATTTCATAGTTTAATTATATTAAAAATATTTATTACAAATTTATGATATTATAGCTTTGAGAAATTTTTGTTACTGAATTATTCAATCCGATACTTTATGCTTTATCCGTGGTCAGGTTAACAGCATTTTTAAATCAAGAAAGGGAGCGACGAGTGATATTGGCGAAGGAGGGCCGGGAGGGAAGCGGCTGGACCTATTTCACACATTGCGCGGCTCTTTGTGTTTTCCTGGCGATCGCAATTTGCAGTGCACCATTGATTTATGATTACACAGTGGTGTACAGGAGTAGTTTGGACGGCGCTATTTTGGCCTGCATAATCGGCACAATTGTCCATTTACTATTATGGCTATTTCTCTGGATTTTTCTGACGATAAAACAACGCTGGACATTCAAACTACGAGTTACGATTGGTCGGGCAACTGTAAGATCCGCCAGATCCGTCAAATTGGTCACCGACGTTGATCTTTTGAATGGGAGAGACGAGGAGGATGGTATCAGCGCTCCTCTATTGGTGGTTGGCAACGGAAGAACTTACACCATTGCCGATACTTCCCCTAAAAAAGCCATCATGAGCGTCATTCAGAAAGCTGCTATGGAGAGGAAAGCTCGATCCCAAGGTAATCAAGGTTATACGAGTTTTATCAATTATAGTATATACGTAAAAATTCTTAAATTGCAATTCGGCACTGCTGTCCGTCTATAAATGACACTGTTTGATCTGTTAATATTAAACGAGTATACAGGTGAGGTAAATTGAGAGATTTTGTTTCAGAAGCAAATGGAGATTCTGTGGACGGAGAGTCAACAGGGGACGGAGATGAACAGATTTATTGGTTGCGACCTAAACTTCGTCCATCGCCGGCCCAATCGCCCAATGATGGAGTGAACGGGGGTGCAAACGCCGATAAGAGCTGGCTGAACAAGAAACTCAAGCCCAAGGTCACCTTCAACGACCTGCCTAGTACGTCAGGCTCGCGGTAACTACCCTCCTCCCTCCTCTTTGGTGTCTTTCGTGTCTTTTTGTGCTTGTTCCCGTGTCCATCCCCCCACAGCACCAAAACTCATCAACCCCGCACCCTAATCATTAAGCATTAATCATACGTATTTATTGTTCTTTCTAATTATTGTTTGTTCGTTAATTTTCACTTCATTAACTGTTATTCGTCGTAACTTAAATTAATATTCTACCACTCACCAACACCCTTGCTTGTAAATAATTCAGTGAGATATGTATGTAGCTAACTTTTGTACCAAGCTCGACAAGCTTGTAAAACAGACGTGTGAAGCTCGATTTGGATAAAGCTAGATTAAGCTTCAAAGTTTGCTGTATGGAAATTGACCTTGAAATAGTGAGCTTTAACTTTAATGAAACTTTTAAAGCTTCATTAAAGCTCGGCTAATCTTTATAAATTCTTACCAAGCTTTTCACGTGATGCGCTTTTTGTAAATTTAAGGTAAAGCTTGATTGTTTATGTTTATAAAAATCAGCTTGTCCTTACTGTCTGTTATATCCAAGGGAATTTTTAAGTAGGCTTGGCCATATGCGTCCCGCGGGATGATTTTCGTATCTCGGCGTCAAACGGAATACACAAAAGCTCCCTGGGGTATATCTGTGTCGATAACACTGTCTGTAACCCCACTAACTTGTTTGTCTACACTCGTACTAAGCGATGAACTGTGTTACTACTCGATAAGTTTTTGAAATACTCGTGATTTTATTCTGTAATATTTGTTTTAACTTTTTCTTTATATTATTATTAATTATTGTAACGCTTGACAATGATCGATTTGATAACGATTAAGTGTACAAAGATAAGGAACAAAGGTAACGAAATGGGAGCAGTTGAATAATAATAAAATGCACAAAAAATTGATAGAGAATTGAAAAAATTAATATATTAGCGAATTTGAAGGAAAATACAAAGCTTTTGGAAAACCATTTTTGTTATTTTCTTATTTCTTTCTTCTGTCGTTGAATTAGCTTAGAATTGATTTATAATTTGTTGCTATGTATTTTGTCTCGTGACCTTATCTGTCTTGCCGATGTCCTGAGGGAAAAACGCATGGATTAAGACAGATTATTCTGATGTTTAGTAATAAGGGAAAAACCCGACGAGGGATCGCCGACGGTGGACCTGATGATGACGGAGATTATGCAACGTTACGCGAATTACCCCTGATTACGTCTTTGGACCCTGCTGATGACTCTACTTCTGAGGAAAATAAGGTGATATTGATCATTCTTCCACTTCTCACAAATCAAACCACCCCTTCATTTTGAACTAAATTGGAAAACTTCACAATGATTGCAATCCTTCATGTTTCTTTTTGTTTATTTTATAGAATTATAAAGACAATATTAATGTTATTTCTATTTAAAATAGAAATTATTAAAATTTTTTTTTTTATATTTTTATATCACTATTACTTTTAAGTTCTATTTAATTTAACAGTGGGGAAGATGGCTCATGACTTCTAGGAGTGATATACCTAAATTTCAAAATGTAAGCGCCATACACATACACAAATTTATTTTATATTTATGACAAATTTTCAGACACTATTCATACTAACCAAGTTTACTTAAAATTAATATTGCGTTTTTTGTTTGTTTTTTTTTTAATCAGTTCTCATTTGGTTTAATATTTATAAGTCGTTTCGGATTCCCTCGTTACTTTTTTGTTTAAATTTCCCCTTTAAATTCCCCGATCCAATCAAATTTCCTTAAACATCTGAAAATTCCCATACTTTTTCTATTTATTCGACTCGCTTAATTCCTTTCCAAACCTAAGCAGGTTCCCTCATCTTGACTCTACTGAATTTTCGCCACATTCTAGAATCTTATAAAATAAACTAACAATGGAAACTCTTGACAGCTGCTGGAGTGCGTGAACGACGACCAAGTGACGTATTACGCCTCGGGCAACCGCGACCTGCAGCCTTCAGAAGGTGACCCTTCTCCCCTCTTAACGCCTGATCCCCTTCCTGATCCATCCTTAGAGGAGCCGCTACCTCTACCACCACCAACGCCAACTTCAGTACAGCAAACCGAAGTTGTCACGGCGCAACTAACCACTAACGCTCAGGTATACTAACGTCTATCGACTAACTTTAACCAATTTCACCCAATTCAACCCGCTAAGATTAAGTTCTCACTCCTCCACATTTCACGCGTGTACCAGTTTGTATGTCCCAATCACGTCTTTGTTAAAAATACAATTCACTATTTGTATCTTAGTGTCATTGTAACAAATTATTAGAATGTTATTAATTTTTGACGTCTACTGCCCCCTACACACCTAAATATGTAATTAGTAGATTCCTAATACTAAAAACTTCTTTTACACAAATGCATTTGAAATGTTTTTTATGTTGTCTAGTTGAAAAAACTGTCGAATGTTTAAGTTTCGTTAAAAATAAAGTATTATACAGTATGTAACAAAATGATCGCACTGCTTTAACGAGGATGATTCTCGAAGACTCTTTGATCGCAATATTTCAAATCGCATTAAAATCAATACTTTGGTTGCCGAGTTACAGAGCTTTGAAAAGTTACTTAGGATGAGCCACGATGAGGTTGCATAAAGTATTTCATTACCCAAACCAATTAGGAATTTCTACAAAGATTTCAATCGAACCTGAAGTTTTATAATTAAACAAGCTTAAAGAAACCTGCCTAAGTTAGTGCGGTTATTTTTTGTTATAGCCTGTATAAGTATTCATATATAAAAACAACTATTTTTTTAAATATTTTAGCTAAATGGTCAAACCCCAAGATGCCTGCGCAGAGCAGATTCGGGAATGCCTCACGACGAGCTGACGCCACGTTCGGATTCGTCAAACTCACCACCGTTGGATGTGACGGGTAACGGAGGTGGTTCAATGGCCAGTCACAGCAACACGAGCAGCGAAACGTCCTCGAGTGGAGTCCACAGCAACGCCAGCAACGCTAGCAACGGAAGTTGTCAACGGAGAGCAACTAGCGTGGATGATTTGACCGGTGAACCACGCGAAGAGAGGGGGGACCAGTGGAGGAGCTGTTCCCTGCAACGAGGGATACAACCCCCTACAGCAAATACTTTTTCACCACCGAGCAGTCGCCCTGGGACGAGTCAATCCTTTTCGTCTCCTCAATACGTCAACCACTTACCCTTGTACAACAATGTAACCAATGTGGAGACCACTCCTGGTTGTCCTGCCGTCATCCTGGAGAACCCCAACGAGGCTACTGTTGTCATCAGGCGCAAGCTTTCAAGGCCAAAGGTGGGAGAGGTTTTAAATGGTAGCGAAGAACCATTCGGAAGGTCAACGAACATGAGGATGACCTCCTTCACCGAAAGCACGGATTTAAGGGTGCAATCATCGTCAGCAACCTTGCCACATTATCCCACACAGCCAGTCGTCACATATCCACATTGTTCAACAATGCCTCTGCCACATGCGACTCATAGCGTTGCTGGATCCAGCATGAGTGGATCCTCTGGAAGCTGCGGATCTGTGCCTAGGCACACCTTTGTTCCTCCGCAGATCCACGTTAGTGTTCCTGCTCACACCACTCTGCCATCCCATCATAATGGGGTGAGATTGATGCACGCCAACCACGTCAACCAGAACAACCCCTTCGTTAAGAGGTTCCCACCCATGCAGCCTCATTCGCAGTCATGGGCACTTCCTGGCCATCATACCTTCCCTCAACTGGCGCAGAATAATAATCATCTACCACAGATCAGACAAAACGATCGAGATTCTGCCAATTTCTCTATGGCCAGCAGTGGAGATTCCGATACTTGCCTGCCACATTAAATTACATTTCGACTAACATCCTTCTGAACTCTGTCGATGGTTGTTCCAGATCCATACTGATGAAAGATTCCTCTTTGCTTCCTTTAAAACTCTCTGATATTTCGAATTGTGGACTGGAACTGATGCTGGTATCATGATATAGATTATGGCATTTATTTGGATATGGACAATAAGATTTTCTACCATTACTCGTGTGCAATGTGTGGACAACCTTTGGATACATCTTGGTTCATAATTGATTGGGTGTGAGTAAAAAAAAAATGGAGCTAGTCATGGGCCATTTTATATTGAATGGGAAGTGAATCTTGAAAAAGATTAAGAACAGTGTTTCAATTGCTAGAAGGTTTTTAATGGAATCTTAAGAGACTGGCAGAAATATTCATCGTCCTGGAAAGATTTTGAATCTGGATCTCCTGGTTGATTAAGTTCAGAGTATGAAGATTCTACTGATTACTACTTTAAAAGTTAATAAGTTTTCCAGAGTGAAATTAAAGCTTTTATTGAACTATTTCTAAATAATCTGCGAGCCTCTATAGCGCAGATTAACACTACAGGTTGTGAGTCGATAGTTGCAGTTAGGACTTTATCGAGCCAGACTGCTTTTTAGTCTTCGGATATTCCTGAGTGTCAAGAATCATTTGCAATTACTCGAAAAAAACCATCGTAGTTATAACAGATCTTATACCTTGATATTAAATTCATCACAAAGAATTTCACCGACCAAAAATACTTCAAAATTATTGAATACAAATTTCTTGCAATTATATACAGCAAAGAAATTACTGAATCAACATCAACATATCAACTTGATTATAAAGCAATCAAATATACCTTCTATGATCTACGATGAAATTCAAGTCAGGTGTTTGAAACATATCGTTTAGAGAGTAATGATTTTTGACAAATATACTAAAGTCCTTTTTTGAATCGCAGATTTTTCTATAAATATAATAGAACAATTTTCAGACCTCTTTCAGCAATAAGGCAGTTTTTCTCGAGTGATTGTAATACTTCTGTACGACAAGTTTTATCCACTATAGCGTTCATATTATTTATAAATTTATTTCCTTACGATTCCTATTAACAATAGGATGTGCTGTATGTATAAAAGTTAAAATGGGGGGGGGGGGGGGGATGAAACGTATTATATCCTATCCAAGAATGGATCCAGTTTAAACGTAACACGGCAAAATAAAATGTATGCACGTGCTGGGTTACGATTAGAATTTAAGGGGGAATGGAGAATGAAATGTGCGAAAAGCTCGTTCGCTCTTTTTTTATCGCTACGAGAATTTTTTGTATAAGATAAATTAAGGATCATTTTCTACTCCAATAATTGTAAATTTTGTTGAGACACAAATGATGTATATTGCTAATTGAAAATTTATTTATAATTCCAGTTCGATTGTTTGTAAGATTTGTAAAGGGAAGGAGAAATTTTCTAGATGCAAATCATGTAGGATAATTTCTCCTTTTCCAGAAAAAAGCCTCGAATGAATTGTACATGTTTGATATTTAGATTTTAAGAAGAATGAATTCGCGAAAATTATTTATTCTATAAATGCTCGATCTAATTGCTTGGTTAATTAATTACTTAAATTGGCCAAGCCAACAAATAATGAAACAAGTCATGGTCGATCAAATCGACCATTCAACCAATCTTACTTGCGTAAATAATGAAATCGTTTAAACGAATGTATAAACAAAAAAAAAGAAGAGAAATTATTCTATCCAAGAAAATTTTAATTAATCTAAATAATTTATGGAAAAAATGAAATAAAATTAATAAAGGAACAATTTGAAATTTTCACGGTAAAATTTAAATAAATCCAAGGAAAGTACTGAAAAATCGGTCGAGCAAAAGATTCTTTAAAAATTAATTAGATATTATGGAAGGATTTACTACAGATCACTGTATTTCCTTCACGAACTGCCAATTTAATTCGTCCTTTCATGGATTGCATCCAGTTTTTTATACAAGAATATTGAGACTCCGTTAGTTGATAATTTTCATTTGCTTCTTTCGCAAGGACTTGTATCACTTGGAAGGAAAATCTACTAGTCTTACAAAGATATGTCTCTTCTTCATGGATAAAACTAAAATTTCTATGAGTACTTATAATACTCAGTCGCAAAGGTTCCCTTCTTGTAGCGACGCGACATTTGTTATTTATGAGAACAAATAACTCTCAATCAATCTAGCTGTACTTTCAACATTAAGGAAACGTTCTAAATATTCAATAATACCAGGAATTCTAGGTTTCTGAACGTGTTCTTGACATTCTTGTGTAGGGATTATGAAAGAAACTATACCACATTTTCATATTTCCAAACATACTCTTGACATTTTAATTGTGTGAAACTTAATGCTGACGATAATTCCATGAATTAATAAGTTCTGGGTTATGTTAGCTGTAGTAAAAACGAAAAATAAAGTGCTCACGTACCTCCTGAAATAGAAACGAGATGGAAAAAGTAGAGCCCGGTATTTCAGAAATCGAATCTCTCGTACAATAAGCAAACAGCCTTTTTCAACAATAAACAATAGAGCGGTTCTCCTCACGGTGGTTATTGAAAGGCAATTGGCATTTGCTTAGGATAATTTTTCCAACCTATCTCACTTTTTCGATGATAATGAAAGTATTTTTATGGAGCACCGTTATACTTAGCTGGACCATAGTGGAATCTTACCGCTTAGCAGTGGTCCTAAAAGGCATTCTTAGCACTTTAATAGATACAACTTGCAGCCACAACGAATGTATAATTTAAAAATTGTTTAGAATGGCCCAAGTATGACCAAATTCGATATTTTTCCACGTTCAATTCATGCTTTTCACTTTGATTTCTATTTAACACATCGTTTTATATCGTAGAAACAAAACGTTAAACTTTCTAAATTAAAATTTATTATAATTGAGTTGTAAAAGTTATAATTTCAATGGCCAACTCAAAATGGTGTGCGCAAAAGCTTAATATCAAAATAAGGTTTGTTTGAAAAGTTTTGTATTAATAAATTTAATAGGTTTGGCTGCAAGCTATCTCTTTCACTTTAGGACACACGAAATTTAGATTCAGTGAGTAGGCAATTGACCAAATAACGAACGGCAAGTCAAAAGCACGCCTCTTTTTCTACGCTGATACAATTTGCCGTGCCGATCGTACATATCATCCTGCAAGGACCATTTTCATTCACGAGAAAACTTTCATGGACAACTGTAAAATCAAATTCGAAGCTCATAGATCACATTTGCAAAATTCGAATAACCGATTTACCGAAAGCCATTAATTTTCCAAATTCGAATAACATCGATCAAACGTTTACCCGTTAATTCCGACAACCCTATTTATCACAACTAATAATTATTTGAAAAAAAAGATATGTAATTAAAATAATTATTCTATCGCGAGTTGTAATAGAATAAATATTGAGGTTTTTTTTACTAATGATGCGGTTAGACAAATGCTATGATAAATGAGGAGTAAAAATTCTACATGTTCTAGGTGTCCATTTCTTAAAAACTATAATATTCTCTTAAGTTGTTTCTATGCATTGTCACCAATAACCCTGAAAATGTTCTAAGTGCTAAACTTATTTAAAGGTTTTTTTCACATTCCTATAAATCAATCGTAAAACTTTCGAGTTAGTATTTAACTTATAATGCGTATATAGCAGGTGTTTTTCCGAAAAAAAAGTAAAAAACTGTCGTAGAACATTCAGAATTTTTACTCTCAAATATTAAAACAAATGGTTAGAAAAAGGAATTAACGAACAAGCGTTAATTGTAAAAATTAAAGGCTTCTTCTAGTAATAACAAATAAATCCAGTACAGTGGTAATTACCTGAAATTAATCAGACTCGCTATTTGAAAGGAAATAAATATCCTCTTAGCTGGCACGCTCTGATAAGCTTCTAAGAACACGGGACAATAATGCCTAAATTTTATTTTAAAGATTAATAGCAGGATAATCAGCCGATTAACGCTGTACTGAAAATTGGACGATCGTTCCATTACAGTTATCAGAAACTTTAATCTTCCTAGCAAAACCTGATCTTTGATTCTAGTTTTTTAAATGATAAGTCTTAATAACAGGAAAGCTTCTTGCAACCTGCTTATTCTGTTAGTATCGCCTTTAAAAATGCTCGCTAATGAAAATTCAAACTCTCCGTATCTATATAAATAAAATAATCTAATTGATTCCTTTTCTCTGTCTTTTTCTCTCAAAAAGATATAGTTTCAGAAACTAAATTAGTTGTGTCACTCGAAATTAAGGAGAAATCAAATTTTTTGTATAGACTGTGTGTTATATTATAACATATAAAACAGAAGTTACGTATTATAATTGTAATATACATATAGTTTACAAGTAATCAACTTTGAGTGAAAAATAACCTTGGAACTAAAGTTAAGTTTAACATTACAAGTTTTGGATTTTATCAGCGAGCATTTAGACCAAAAATCCAATTTTCGTAGTGAAAAATCCTTCGCCCGTCGAAATTCGCACTTCACTCCGATGTTTATACACGAAAGACACGTATAACAGAAAGAAGCTCAGTAGCTAATCAGAACTTAAAGATTTATCTTTTGATAAGTATCACTTGAAGATCGGAAGTGACAAGGGCGAAAGGCGGGCGTATATTTTACTAGAAATTGTCACCAGCAGCCATTTTCATGTCGCGATTAATTAGTAATCGACGTGCGAGTGCGCGCGGAGCTTAATTAATTAATTACTTGATTAATTAATTGTCGCTCTCGCGTGATTATTTTTTTACCGTCTAGTGTCAGAGCCAACCAGAAATGGATCTCATCTTCTTAGAATCCTTCTAGTAAAAGCTTAGACGTATTTGTCGTAGATTTTGAAGATTCCGAGCCGGAAATGGAAAAACTCACCGAAACTTGAAAGAGAATGATGGAACGTATAATAAAAAATTAGTCAGGACGAGCGAATCCTTGTTCCATTAGTAACTTATTCTGCTAAACTTATAACTTAATTTTTACAAAGAAATGAATAACGATCAATATATTGAGCATTTGAGTATCGCATTTATTTACAATTGAATTAAATTATTAAGGTTCATGTCAAGGTTAAAAAAAATTATCTTTTTCCATCGATAAACCTTCAATTAATGTGTCTCAGCTAATTTTTATTATACACGAATAAAGGGAAAGGGTACATTTTAATTGTACTGATAAATCTTGGCGGAAAGATATTGGCAGAATTTTCAGTTAATTATACGACATAGAACTACAATATAATAATATTTATAATAAATTAAAATTCCGGCGATTAGTGAAGTCTGTCAGTGTCCTCCGGAGTGCAGCTAAAGTCGAGAAGAACTTAAAAAAGAAAGGGAGATGGCGTGTGTGTGTGTGTGTAGGTATAAGAGAGAGGGTGGAAAGAATGAAGAGAATAACAGTAAGACAGATAAGATTTTGTTTCTAATAATTTTTAATAAGGAAATAATTGTACATATATGAGGAGAGAAAGAGAATGTTATTAAAAAAAAATGAAGGAGAGAAATAGAAAGAGAAAGTTAGCAAAAGTGAGAAAAAAGAATGTGTACGAATAATTGTATAAAGACTGATTAGACTAGCTTAATATTTATTCAAATTTACAATAAATCATTCGCTATTGCTTACGCGCGCTGTATCTCACGGAGCACCTTACCAAAGGTTCTATGTTTCTCATATTTTCATTCTAATTTAATACCAATTGATAGATTGTCTAGTGTATTTAACAAAATATAACTCTTACTTTATTTAGCCAATTAGAAGCAATAAAATCGTCTTCTTTTTTTCTCATCGTAATACATTTCATACTTCTTAATCAAAGAAATTTGCATCTTATTGGTATTTTATCATCCATATTTTTACTTTAATTAGTTAAATCAATCTAATTAGCTTTTTTTCACCACAATTCTAAATTACCAAAATTATTTTTATATTGTCTTTAGAGTTTTTTCTGTAATAAAATATTTCCTCCTTTTTTCTTTAACGCTATTAATGCTAATCTTACTTTTACTTTGTCTGTCTTCTTAATATTGTACAATATAATTGTTGTTATTTTAGTAATACATATATAAATTTATTTTCCTTATTTGGGTTTACATACATAGACGATTGTGCAAACAAATTAATTTTTATAAAAAATTTAAATGGTTGTTTACACTAGAAATACATTTTTTCATAAGTGTCTATGCCTAAAATTAAATTATACATTATATTCACTTATCCATCAGTAATGTTATTTCTATGAAATATAAATAAATTTAATGTTTCTATGGAAATAATTATGATGTGACTGAAGCGACTAAACAAGTGAAACTAGCCCGATATATTTTTTAAATAAGCAGTGAGATATGTTTGCATTTGAGATATTACTCGAAAAGAGTCGGAGGTACACGGGGCTCCGTGTATTTATCGTACTCAGAAAAACTGTACGATAACGTAGTTTATATGGATGGAATAGAGGAGGAGGAGAATGGAAGAAAGAAACAGACAGACGGAGAGAGAGAGAGAGAGAGAGAGAGGAAGTAGGTGTATGTGTAAGAGAAATGGAGGATGAGGGTAAGAAAAAACATGCGCGATTTATAACAGCGACGCTATTATCGTCACAACGTATCATATTACTCAAACGCAACGTATAAACCAATAAACTAAATGTAAACTTTGTATATTCATTTACCAAGAGAATAAAAGCAAAAATTATTCCACGTCTATGTGTATCTTTCATTAATTGATTTCCATGACCAAATTAGGTTTTATTACAATAATTGTACATTTTATTTATCCACTCCTTCTAATGGTAGATAAGATTTTTCATCTGAGAGTGTTGTATAAACTTTTCATTTTCTTATATCCAAAGTATAAGTTAATTCAAAGATTCTCCATTAATGATTTTGCTCTCTTTAATTCTGAAAATTATTCAATGATTCATTATTACGGATGACAAATTTATAATAATTATGATAAAACAAGAATATCGATTACAATACAATCTTTAGTTGATGTTATTGCAAACTATAAATATAACAGATTACATTATATCTTTTAAGTGAACATTTACCTGCCAATAAAACATGAACATCCTCCTTGGTGATATTAATCGTAGTTTCCTCATCTTCTCCGTCAACCTTTTTCAGTTTGAGAGTCACTGTAGAAATTGGTGATTGACTGTCGCAAGGAAGAACTTCTATTGATGACAAGCGGCTTACTATACGATCAACCATAATTGTTAATAATAAATTAAGAATTTATATTATGAAAATGATTATTTATATTTTACTGTTAATTTTCAACTATCTTGTGGTTTATCTCAATGTTACCACACTTTATACCTCTTAAGGATTGGGACGTGAGGCTGGCTGTGATTTGTGGGCAAAAATCTGTGTGAAGTCTGGCGATAGCTGTACTGTGCTCACGTGGAAGTCCCAATTGTTGCAATTCGCTGCTCAGATCAGCAGCTGACACACCATGACGAGCCGAGGATGTGAAAATTAATTCCAGAGCAGCTACCATTGCTTTTGCGTCACTTAAATCTTGGAACGATAAAAATATCACGATTCACTATTAGCATTGCTTTATGACACATGTCAGAAAAAATAATCAATTATTAAATTCTTGCATTTTAATTAACTTTTTCCGTATTTTTATTTATTACTCTTTGGAATTTTTGTATTATCATTAAAAGTAGATAGCTTACCTAATTTTGCATCCTGAACAATTTTCTTGACTTTATCTTCCTTTAAGAAAAAAAATATGATGAATTTTTATAGCATTATTACAGGAATTCTTTGAACTAATTTTACTTACATCGAATTCCCCTTCAGCCAGAGATTTCGCCACTGCTTGACCAAGGAGTTTCATTTTTATAGATGTCTATAAAGCAACAAATATATTTTACCAAACTCAAAGATAGATTGAATAGTGTATTACTTATACTGTTTTTTTTAAAATACCATTCGTGAAAGGGTAACAATTTCAGCCAATAACCAATCAGGGCAGTCTCCATCACCGAGAAATCTGAATTTCTACAGAAAATATATCTTTAACTACATTGAAATATATAATATAGTTTATGAGAGTTTCAAAAGCAGAAAAGATTCTTACCATCTTCAAAAAGCTCGATTAACCTAAAATAGAAAATTTTTTAACATGTTATTCACATTTTTTTTAACAAAGGGTAAGGTTTTCGTTCTTGTATATTCAAAGACTACGATTGTTTCAAAGATGTCCAAGTAGTTCCGCGCAATTTAACACGCAATACGAGACATTAAATAATTGAATTTCACAGGTCCTAAACTCGTCTAGAGTGCTAAACGTTGCGTGTGAAACAGGGATAATCCTGAGCTTTATAATAATTTGTCAGCAAATGACTGGAGTTTTAGTAGAGGGAAGGAAAGTGAGAGTGAGAGTGTGTGTGAGAGGAGGGGGGGGGGGAGTGATAGAAAACGAGTAAATAACAGAAAGGGGGAAAGGAATCTGAAGGAAGAAGTAAGGAGAAACGAGAGAAAACGTAAAAACTTACGATATGAAAACATAAAATATTTGTACTTGGCGAGCATGAAATTGATGTTGGTCAAGTTATTCCCCATGCAATCCGCCGATTCCTCGGACCGCGACCATAGGATCCCATGAGTAAAGCTGCGGGTCACCATAAATACCGGTCACTTCATAAAAGCTCTGCCACTTTCGCCGAGGAAACCGCGAGCTGCCCATCGCCACACCCGGTGACGTTGATCACAGGTAATTTTTAACAGTTTTTTATAACGCTAAAAGCCCTATGAAATATAATTAACAAGTACATATCTACGCGACACGACTGATTAAGAAGCTTAAACCTTTTACTCCCATGTTTCAGAAATGCGAGATCTACTACTAGCAGTCGTGCTATCTGTTATAATAAGTCAGAATCCAACAGTGAGTTTTTTATATCTACTTCTTAATATAAAGAAAAATTGAAAAAAAATTAACTGTGATGAAATAAAGTAAAGGATGAAACTGTTAGAGATTCTTGATGATTTGCATCAGGTTTTAAGAGTATCTCCAATACCGACATTACATATCGAAAATTAATTATTTTGACATTAGAGAAACCACTAATAAATTGAAAAACGAGTATTTTCAATAGAGAAAGAAGTTCCTGTTGCAGTAAGCCCAAAAATAATGAAATAAGATGAGAAATAAAGCTATGTCATTTGTTAATGTTTTCCAAATGTGATATTGTGTTATTGGAGATCTTTAATGGAAATTAATTTTTGTAGAAGGGATCACCTTCAATAGGCAGAGAGCAAGATTTTTGGGCTTCAAGGTCAAAGCAGATTCCATTACTGGCACTCAACCGCCCCAACCTTGATAATTCCCAGAATCAAAATGTCCCGCAGCAGCAACCATTCCTCTTTGGTTCACCACAAAGGTAGAAATTTATAATATATAATTTATTGTTCATTGGCCTCTTCTATTGATTTGTTTTCTTTTTAATAAGCTATTTGCTCCTATTTACTATTTTTTACTTTATTCAAATTGTATTGAAACTTTTTCTATCGGAGTTAGTCTTTATATTATCTTTTTATTATTATAGTTATTGGATATAATATCTCTAATGTTGTTAAAACTATTTGCGTATAATAATTATAATTATTTAAATATAGTGTACTGTGTTGAAGAGAAATTTTGAAACTTTTTCATAAAATTCCAGCTTATACTTGAAGGACGATTTGACCAATGATATTATGATGAAAAATATCCTCGAAAAACAGAACCCAATTTTGCTAATTGCTTGGAATTTGAATGAGCCGGATAACAGGAACAAGGATTTGGAGTGCACGTCCATAAAATGCATGCGGCGCCATTTTGGCTGGAAGGTGCAAGAGCCGTTTTACGTGGACGAGCCAAGATTCATCGAGATTTCGACGGATTATAAGGATTCCTTGTCACCAGGACTCAATGATCCTTTCGTCGCTAGCCGTGGAAAGAAACTTCAAAATAAAAGGTTCGACTCTTCTCAAGACGAATTCTTGATGAACCATGTTAGAAGTGCTGAATCGTTAAAAAATCTGGAAATATCTAAAAAGTCCTTGCAAGATGTGGAGAAGCTTGTAGGAAGTTTCGATGATCCCTTTTTCGTATCCAGAGGAAAAAGGGAAAAAGAAGTGACGAAGAACAGTGATATAAGTTTAAAATTTCTGAACCTGGAAGATGATCCCTTCTTCGTTTCGAGAGGAAAAAGGGAGAGAGACAAAACATTCGGTAAGAACGGTGATTACATTTTAGAAAAATTCTTAGGGAAAAACGATCCATTTTTTGTATCCAGAGGTAAAAAGAAGTTTCAGAATATTGAACCAGTGAGAAATTTTTCTAAATTCTTGACAGGAAATCAAATAATAAAATATAACGAAAAGCAAGAATCGATGGAGAATAAATTTAATGATAAACATTATACAAACTTAATTAGTAATATCGGACGATATTTGGAAAAGAATGATCCTATATACTTTAATGGAGTAAGAGGAGAACTTCATAAGAATGAAAATGAGAATTTGAATAAGAAAGTGGACACTAATATATTTAATTACAAATCACGTGGGAAAAGGTCAATATCAGAAAATATCAAGAAAAAAAGTGAAATTGAAAATAAAAATTGGCCAAATCCTCTGGCTGATCCTTTCTTTGTTACACGCGGAAAGAAGGTATCGGATCCTATAAATTATTTATCAATTCAGAATGATTACCTTCCTTTGAAAACTTTTAATAATTTTCGGAAAAAATCGAATGTACCGTCAAAGGGAGAAAATGAAAAACAAATTGATGGTTTGATAAAAAATTTCAATGTGGACGATCCTTTTTTTATTTCGAGGGGCAAAAAAAACTTGGAAAATTTTCATAGTCCTTCGCAAAAAATGTATGATTCAACCAGACAGGAGAGTAGTAAAAATAAAAATACGTCCGATTTTAAAAAAGAAATGTTTGAGTCTAAAAATGATGAAGAGTTTTTTACTTCTTTATATTTAAATAACAAGAAAGGGCCTGATAATTATAATCGAGAAAATATAGGAAAATTTGAGGATCAGTCTGGGGAAAAGACAAATGTACTAAACGATAGAGAATCTAGTAGTCTCTCGGGATTAAACGGATATAAAAATAATAGAGAGAAAAGAAATAGGTGCAAAAACAATTCCTGTTTGAGAAAATCAGGAAAGGTGGAGGAGTACGAAACGGAGGATGACTTGGATTCTGAAAATGAAAAATTGATGGAAGAAGTGGAAAGAGTCATTTTAGGTTCTAGTTATGTGGAGCCAAGGGACAAACATTCAGATCTTTTAGACATACTAGATGAGTCATTTATAATTTCACGAGGGAAAAAGTCGAAAGGACTTCAGGATCACATCCTGCAAAATGCACTGGATATAAACTATCAGCAAAATTTGATTTATAAGAACGAGATATTAAAAGATTTCCTCTTGTCGAGAGGAATTCTGCAAAAACTAATGGAATCTTATAGTCTTGATCCCGACGAATTTATTTCTAAATAAGCCCAAGACTAAACAAAATTGATCTGAATAAACACACACAGTAAGTAATAATTTAGCAATATACTCCGAATTTGTCCTTCGAAATGAGTTAACATAAATATAAAGAAGAAAATGAAGTCATTGATATCTTAAAATTATGAAAATTCTTTTAAACTGTTATTATATATTTATTGTAGTACTAATTAAATACACTTTTGAAATTATCCTATTAGTGAAAATATTAAATGTGTATTTTGAACGAATGATTTTTTGTTACATAATTCTTAAAGTAATCTAGTGTGTCTATCATTTTTCATCTAATACAATAAATGATTAAAGTTCCACTTTTAACTGTCTGTTTTCAAATTTATTTTTAGACCGTCGACCTAATAGTCATACGTTGACTTCATCGTTTGCTTTAGCTGTTAAAAATGCGCCCGACTGTAAAGGTCGTTACTACTTGATTATATGGAACGAAAAGTGTGTGTCTGACTTTATTCGTAGTTATTTTACTGAATTCTCTCCTATTTTAGGTATACATTTCTTTTATAGAATTTTCATTAATAAATTCACTCAATAAGTATTTGCAAATGTAAGACGTAGAACATTTAAATTATTGATTCAGGTAGTGTACGAGAATTAAATGAAATGCTAATTTTCAAGTGATTTTATTGAAGGTTAAATTTTTTCAGTACAACTTTAATTCTGCATTCACCATAGGTAAAAACAAAAATTTGTTGATATAATTTTCAATATTGTATTTAAACAGCTAGAAAGTTAGAAGAATCACACGAGAGTAAACAGAAACACAATATTATTTCCAGTAAATAATCTTTATTCACTCGACTGCTCTTTGACGATATTAATAATTTCAGGAATGTTAAATTGCTTATATCCAAGACTATACTTGAGTCCATGAAAAGATGTGGGCCACGATTAAAAGACGCAATAAAATAAACTATTCCGCGGGCAAAATAAGATAATAAAATTAGTAAAATAGCTTTCACTAAAAATGTTTTGAGAAAATTTGATTTTTTAAAAGGGATGAAATCAGGTATATCTACTAATTTTGTAGAGCATTCAAGCTGTTTGAATAATAATACTTTTCAAAAGAATTAAAACATTCTTTTTGATGTTTTTTATTTCCTGAATATTCGCGAATACTACATTTTTATCATATGGAGATATTGAATTATTAAACAACGAGAAATAGAAAATAAAGGAAAGGCACATATTGTCCATCTTGCGTGATGTTATATCTTAATAAGGTAATGAACGAAGATGTAAAAAAATTCCTTATTGGTTTAATTTTGTATTAACATCAGACAATTTCTGCACGAATAGAAGGACTAACTTATTTTTATTTCTTTGAACCTTAAATACTCTTTAAATTCATTTCTTAAAAAATTTAAATTTAGTCGATAAAGATGTATTAAAAAACATTATTCGAACTTTTATGAAGACACAAAAATTAAAATTGGAAAATTGTAGTATAGTCAAAGAATTGCTACAATTTCTCGTCTATCAGCTTTCTACGCTGCCCCATTATTCGCGTGACCTAGAAAGATAGTAATTGAATTTTTACGCGCGTGCAATTCGAAAAAGTAGTCATTTGTTCTGGGTAAATTTAAGTGTTGCGTAAGGAGACGCTGACAGAAATTTACGGTTGATAAGTATGGTGATCTCTCATCCTACGAGGAAATATATTTTAACGCCCTATCGCACATGCTACCCTTTCCTTTTCCTTTTTTATTACTCATCATCAGCTTAACAAAATGTCAGTGCCTTCTTAAAAAAATTTGCAACAGGGTAAATTGTTATTTTAGTAAGAACTTTGGAAAAAAATAGTGTACATCGATTTTACCCCCTTTTAAAACAACGGTAAGTTAAGTTATTAAATAGCAAAACTTATATCGTTACTATATGTAAAAAAAACAGATGAATTGAGTCAATAAGTTACGAAATAAATTAAAAATTATGAGAAAATATTGTAGCTCACCTGATGATGGTTTTCTCTTAGAGGATAAACTACAGATGAATCGAAGAGAGTGGAGAGAGAGGGAAAAAGAGAAAAAAAGACAAGGAGAATTAGTGCGAGGTGGTGACTAGAGAGATGGTGAAGAGGAAAAGAGAGGAGAGAGGTATGAATTAAGAAAAAATGTCGAACGTGTAATAGAGGAAATTTGTAGGTGTAAAATGATGCGTGGATGGTGAATGCTGAAGGGAAGTCGCGGTGTTAGAAAAGAGGTGGAGGGGCGTTAAAAGACGGGTGAATTTTTTGAGCCAATCCGTGAGCCCAGGCGGACGCCACGTGGTACATATAAGAGCAGCGGCGCACATCCTGTCAGGCCACTGCACCCCTATTTCCACTGCTGGCAGCTACGCACACGGAACTCTTTGGAGAACGGCCCTCCTGGATCTTACTAGCTTTCCAACAAACTTTGGTAACTACTTTTGCTACTATACTAAACACTTTCTAACCTTCTATTTTTCTATTCCCTCGAGAAGTACATTCAATCAATCTCCACTTAAAAAAATTAAAACTTTCATTTTATATACTTCTACAATTCATACTTATTACTTTTATTATTTTATAGCATGTGTGTGTACGTACATTCCTTCTAAATATTCGGAATTGGTTGTATGACATGTTATAATTTTTTCATAGAATTTTCTGGTACTCTTCTGTTATTTTCCTCGTTATTCTTCAGCCAATTATCGTGTTACAAAGACGAAAGCTCAAAAAAATCTAAGTGGAAGGAGACCCTTTCTTTGATAAGGTATAACAATAAACGCGATCAATATAAAAAGTTCAAGATTGCTCAGTCTCATGCCATTTCATTAAGTAAAGGAAATTTAGTATATCTCGGAACAAAATATACTAGAACTTTCTGTGACGAATTATAAAATTCAAACCTACATATTAACTGTGAAATTTTTCTTTTGAATTTCTTAATTTTGAAGTTAAATTAAAAGTAAAGAAAAATATTCTTGCTTAATTAGCTTCCACTGTCTTTTAGTGTTTTTCCATTATTATTAAAACAAGGAGAGTATAACGTGAAAAATTTCTTCGACGAAAGATGTAAAATCTTTTTCATATAAAAAACGAACACTGAAGTATTGTAGGTTAAGAAACAAGTAAAAGTATTAATAACTCGCCTACGATTTTTTCATTTTTTTCGTCAGTCTTTTAACATTTTCTATTTAGTTCAAGTGATTTATTTATTACTACAAAAATCGTAGTGACATGTGTAAAAACAGGTAGAATTTCGCGCAAAAACATTAGTGACAGGCCTGAAAGCGTTGACTAACGAGATTTCTAGCTTCCCTGACAAAAGTGCACTATGAACTTTTTAATTTCCTCCCATACCCTTCGATCGACGATTATTGCACGCTATAAAAGCTTTGACCGGCCAGGTAAAATAAAGAAAAAATATCCCAAAGTAGTAAAGCCACGTGAATACACTGACAGAAAAAAAGTCGGGAACATTAGCCATAAAGATCTTCATAGTGAGAATTAAATCGTTTTAAAATAAATACAAATTATTACTACATAGACCATTTTTATACAGCTTCGATTTCTTTCATTGAACAAGTAATTATTGAATATTCAAAATTCAAACAAATATTTTATCAACCCTTATAGCCCGGATATATTATTCACTTGCGTCTTTGTTTTAGCTATTACAGTCGTTTGACCAATGTCAATGGAATAATCTTTGAAAATGTTGCCACCACCAATAAACCACTATAGTAGATTTCCGGACTATAAAGATTAACCAATAACGAACTAATCTTTGAAAATGAATTTACAAAGAAATTTGAACATTATTACAAAGGGGTGGAATTCGACTGGTGTCTAATTCAGTCTTTTTCTAAAAAAAAAACCAAGTTTCCACTTCATGCGGTAATAAATTGTACGAGTTACGTAAAAATGAAAGTAAATGATTTTTGCAAAGCCCCATGGACCGTTAAGGGTGTCTCAACTAGTCTCTAGGCATTCGATGAAAGATGCAAAGACAGAGCGATTTCGTAAGGCGTAATAAAACTTTACGTTTTACTTTTTCTATCTTCCTTACACACATAGACGCGCAGAAGTGCGTACAAGGAAAGAAAAAAACTGAGGGAAAACGATAAAGAGTAGTAGAAAATAGGAAAAATCGAGTCGAAGGAAAATGTCTTTCATTTTCTCGAGTTGGAAATAGCTTATGGCGAGTGAAAAGTGGAAAACTGATCAGTCGCGTTTGCCATGAAGGGAAATGCACGCATGCATTATGCATTCGCTTTAGCATACAAGGAACTATAAACACTGTGCCTGTTACAGTAATAGAAATGCAAATACTAAAACTGTGAACTTTAAGATAAGCTCTTCATACGTATAGGATGAAGATGGACATATTTTGTTTACTGATCGACCAAGAGCACGACTAGTTAATAGCTTTTTATTCAACAATGTTTAATTGCAATGGCGGTTAAAGGAAAATTATTGAATTATGAAAACAAATTATTTTTGATTACCCACTTATTCATTTAATAAATTTTGTAATGTTCATTCTTATTTGTAAAAATATTATTCAATATATGTATTTTATTTCAGTCAGTTTTTAATTTGAACAAGAGAATAATTTGGGGCTATTTTTGTCATGTGAGAAAAGAATAATCAGGTTTTATTTTCAACTGTATCTATCGAGTAATCCCATAATCGCTCTTACCTGGAAAAATCCTTTTATAAGTTAGCGATGTCATTTTATTTCCGGGACGAAAAACAATCTACTAATTATACTATAGCTCGTAATGCAAAAGGATTCCATAATCAATTATAACAATCGCTGAGGCGTTTAAACGATACATTGCCAATATATTCGTTCTCCAATTTTATTTCATAAAATTTATTTCTTTTCTATCGAGAACGAAATTGATTAAGGTAGTTTAAATGCTAAAATTAGAAGAAGAAAAGTGGTTATGGGTAAATCAAAGAGATTATACTAAAACCTAAACCTACTAAATTGACAGAAGATTTTTTGTTGTTGAATCATCGTTTGTTCCGTCATTGAAATCACCTGCTATAACGTAGGAGAACCGAGCAATCTTGAGTGTAAAAATTGATCTAAACATTATTACTTTCTATAAAAATTAAATGAAAATTAGTTTTAGATTAATCTGATGAGAAATTTGTGATTTTTGTAGGTATGTGGAGGTATCTTTCGGTTATCTATTTTTTGGTTCATGTGGTCCTTGGAAACGTGGAAAATGCTGATTACCCAGAACGACCGATATTGGATGGTCCTAATAATTTTACGATTTTACAGCTGATCCAGAATTCTGGATTGAACGGCCAAGGTATGAATAAAGTGAATTCGAATATCCTCTTAGTTTAATGGGATAGGTACACTACGAGTTACGTATTGATCGTATAAAATGAAAAACTTATATATTACATTTGTCATGCTATTTAAGAGCTTTCTATACACATTTCATGGATTTACTGCTAAAATTACTAAATCCATTCATTTAAAAATTTAAATGTCACCGCGAATATTCAGTATTATACCATTCGATATTGCGTTACAGTAACATAAAATAATATTGAAAGTAATCAATTGTTTGGTAAAATCTAATATTTTGTTATATTTACAAGACATTTGATCACCAAAATCAATAACACAAAAATTAGTGTTAATAATTTCAAACAGTATAAGATTATGTATATGTATATCAGAATGCATTGCTTAGTGTTATTTTAAACGTTCCTTAATATTCAGCTTCAGCACTGTATTCAAGTTATTATATTATACATGGTTAGCCTAGCTCAGCATTTTCGATTAAACAATTATTTGATATAATGAACTAAGATCGAAATCATTTATTCCTTCTAAATATTATGCCTAGATGGTAAAAAAAGGAATAAGTAACAAACGTTATTCTTGAACCCTCCATGGGCTAGTGCAGTTTTCAAATTTCATGCTAATATATCTATCAATATTTTATGAAATAATTTAAGTTTGGGCTCTCATTTCATGAGATAGGTCTAGGTCTTAATTAATGTTTTTTTTTAGATAACTAATAACAATATTTATAGCTATTATTACTTCAGAGTTACAATATTGTATAAATTAAACAAAATCGGCTTATATAGTAGCAAGTTTATGGAATTCTCAAAAGAATTAAACAGATAAAAGTCTATATTTAAAAAAGACTGAAAATGCTGGGGCTTCTTAACTCGATATAATATTACCTTAGCAGAAATTATAATTTTATCATGACACTTAAACCTTAGACAGGTACGAAAACAGTTTAAGCACAAAGGAAACGCGAAGATTGGCAAGAACGATGGACGAAGCTGACCTGGAAGAAAAAATAAACAGCAAAAGAGACGAAGGCCTCCCTGCAGTATCCACATGGATCTACCTACCCGTGAAAGAAACGGTAAATTATTAAAATAACGAGAACAAAAAGTAAGAAGGATAAAGCATGCTGCGAAAGATATAAGAAAAGTAGAGAGGCATGTGTCAAGTGATATTAAGAGAATTTAACGTGGAGATTGTTGATAAATAATTTAGGACGATGGAGGACCAACCGAGGAGAAAAAAAGCTCAACATTTAATCCCTGGGGAGGTAAAAGATTCGAACAGTACCGGAACTCGAAAATTCGTAGGCCTATCCGAGTGCCATTTAGCAACTGGGGTGGAAAACGAGGGAGAGAGGAATTGAGGGACGGCTGGGGCTATCCGGAAAATAAGAAGAGAAGATATCTAATTGATTATGCTGGACGAAGATACGTTTTCGATGGAACGGGGGTCAAACGTGTCGCCGAAACTGGAAAAAATCGTGTGCCATTTAACAGCTGGGGCGGGAAACGATCGACTGAGGCTAATCTCCAAAGCAAAGTGCCCAATCTGATTTCTAATAGTGATCAAAGTACCATCGATGCCTTCTACATCGGTAAGCAAAGCTTCAGATGTACTTTCCACCCTCAATTCTAGCGATAAAGTTATTCAGCACCGTTTAGAACTTGGAACTATTATTATCTATATCATATAAGTGTAATTAATGAGTAAAACATTGCACCATTAATTTTTCTTAGTTTTTTATTCATTTATTTCGCTGTGATAAGATTCTTTTAATCAAACCTGCAGTCTGAATATGGTTTATATAACTTGTTACGTACCGTGTATTTTACTATATTGATAGACTATTTACAAATGCATTTACCTTAATATATTAAATTAGTTTTGCTAATTTTCATTAAAAAAATGGTATAATTTGAAAAGATACTATAAATAAGCAAAGAAATCGTGCAAATTACTTAGCTCTTAAATGCTCTAGGGTATTGAGGCTCAACTAAAATAGACTGTGTAATTACAATTTACTATCGTCTTACATTTTTTCCATTTTTATAAAAATAATTTTACATTATTTAATAAACATTGTCCTTTCATATACTTCTCGGTAACTATCAAATTATTTTGTTAACTTAAAAAATTGAAGTTAAAGCAAGGTAGACGCTATATTACATAAAAATGTTTATCGTTTCAAGGATAATAAAATATCATTAAAGAAGCCTATAATTTGAAAGTTACACAGTAACTCGTAAGAGTAGTCAAATGTAAAAATTTATTTTTATGAATTCATTACAGATGAGGAATCGAGAGACATCAAAGATGATGAGAAACGAGCAGAGAGGTCTGAGATAATCCGTTCCAGATTCAACAGTTGGGGGGGTAAACGAAGTGGTCTAATCAGTGACATCTATAATGAAACTGGCAACGATTTTAACGACAGGGAGCAGAAGGACAATAACAGTCAATGGCCTGGCAAACGAAGCAATGAAATTTTATTATTAAAAAATTCTGACACAAGAATATCATCAGATACTGGAAGCGCGCGTAAAATTTTCTTTCCTTGGGGTGGTTAATCAATTTCCTACATTACCGTCGTTCGGTTATATTCATTAAAACAGTAAAAAATCATACTTCTTAATGAACTACTAACAATTACTACTTTACTCTGTAACTTCACTCACTTCACATGCTAAGACAATTTTTTGTTTTATAACATCCATGGAATCAATTTTGATTTCTGTCAATAAGTCACATTAATTCCTTCCTTAGGAACAACTGCATTTATATTATTTTATACAATTAATGGAGCTATCGATGTTCAAATAAAAATTTTTTTAGCTTTCTAAAAAATAATTATTATTTCGGATCAACAATTAAGAAACAAATTTGCCGTGTTACAATACATTACACACACTGCATATGTACATTTCAACTATATCTGTGTGATATAAATATTTAAGAATAAAATTAAGTTTTCTTCAGCAATTGTAAACAATGCACTTGAATAAACTATTCTGTATATATATGTATATTTTTCAATGAAAAAGTTCTATTAGACAGCATTTGATAACTTGTCAAAACAAACCTGAATTAATTAATTTTAAGAACTTTAGTTAGTCTTTTAGCTTTATCTTTGAACGTACAAGAACGATAATACAGTTGATATTATCCTTGTATAAAGTTTAAAATAAAAACTTACCGTGATACAGTTTATTAATTGAAAGTAGAGGTGAACACTTGTTGGAGGTTAGAAAATGTGATAATTCACAAGTGATCTGAGTTACATAAAGCTTTCTCAATTTCCAGTAGAGGGCAGACCATACCAGTTATCACTTAGTTATCGTAGCCATATCACGCCCCCATATTCCCTATACTTTACATCATATTATTTCTGCCGGTAAAATTATCGTACGTTAGGTCGATATGCGTGTTTAACACAACAAATAATAATTTTTTAAACAAGCCATAAAATTAATTTTATTTCATTAACTACAAAGTTTAGGTAAAATATTTATAATACACTATTGGACTGATCAATGTCTTAAGATGATAATGATTATTCAATCAGAAAATTAGAAGTATTATAAATTTTATTAATAATTTATTCTTACTAGCCAAAAAATTGACAGAAAAATTTGTTAACGTAATGAATTGCCTTTATTGATATGTTTTGCACCATTTGTACGTGTAGACATATATTGTATTTATACAGTACATCAATGCATGTACATAATAGAATAATTTTTTAAATCGGACATAATATTCATCTACCAATTGTTTTGCCGCCACCAAAGATATTTATATATGTATAATATATATTAGAATTACCAAGTTACACCCAAGTGTTGAATACACTTAGAGTTTATTTCGTATCTAAAGGACCTACACTTTGTAAAAATTGACAAAAATGCATATAATAAATTGCCATTTATTTTAAACAAATGTCAAACCAGTCCTTTGTCAATACAAATACCATAAATTCTTTAAATAAATTAATATTAGTCATACACAGTTGGCTGATATACATAGATACAAAAGATGTTAATGATTATTTATCTATAAGGTTGCTAAATAAATAACTGTTCAATCGAATTCTATCATATACATTTCATTCTCGTTGTCTATTGTAATTTAATTCTCTCCTGATAAAATCTCTACCCCTCTCTGTTTACCTTCTCACCTTGCTCGTACCAGGACAGAATATTGTATATTTACATGCTTAAGAAAAATCAGGTTAGGCTAGAAATCTTTATCACACATATAGATAATTCATGAAAAGATTCTAGTATCTCGCGTTATGGGAGGAGAAAAAATTATATTTTTCCAAGTTCTTTACAGCTTAGAAGAATAATATTGTCCTGCCTTTCCCAACAGATGAGGTATATCAAGCGATACGCAATTCTAGCATATTGGTAAAATTATTAGTCCGCGTTGTACTATTAGGAAATTAATATGCACTGGTTTTAATGTACCGAAAATGCAGTTATTATGATTATTAGGTACTCTGACTCCAATATGCTGCTCTAGCCATAACAAAACCGACCTTTATATATCCTTGAAACAATTACTATCATTATTTATGATAATTATAGGTACAATGCTGTATACGTATGCCGTACTACGATGATCTCTGTCACTACAAGTTTCAAGAGAAAAATAATCATGTTATTCTTATACACGATATGGTAGATTTATCATATTAAAATATGCTAAATATTATGCAGAATTTGCCATCTTTCTTTAAAGAATTTACATTCCACGATAGTTTCCTTTCTTTGATATCGCTTTTAAAAAATTATTATTGTGAAAGAAAGTTTAGATGGTTATATTGTGCAGTTTAAACGAGCGTTCCCCCTTTAAGTTCTACTAATTTACCATACTTTAGTCATTTATTAAATTCGCAAATTTTAATAGCGCTGAAGCCATGTCCAGCCTCGTTGGTTTCGCTTAGACAAGAAAACCACCCGCAAAAATTGAATTTAACTAATATGACGAATAACAAATAAATTGTTGTTTCAACTACAGTTTTAATCAAAATTGTATCGAAATAAATTATATATATCGATCAACAATGAAGTAAAAATAGCGTAGACAATCAATAAAAAATATAGTAAATAATTTATAGAAAGAGGTAAAAGCATTTCAGTGTTCGCTTATCTGATTTAACATCCAATGTTAATTATTATAAGTGAAATGATACAAAGTAGATCATTAAATATAAAAAATGACTGAAGTATGTTCTCCGCTTACTCTCGCAACGTCAAAGTACACAAATATATTGGACATATCTACCGTTTAACATTCAGAGAAAAATATAATCCCTATCTATCGCGTTATATTAAATACTTTATGTTTACCACTTACCATTAGCTTATACGATCGTTTTATTAGTAGTCTTATTGAGAGATCGAGGACGTTAAAATTTCTTCCTAGCCGCGGACTTATTATTTATTCAAGTTCTAGAAAAAATGGAGTGAAAATAGGGAGAATTTAACATTGTGATTTTGCAAAACGATCGGCTGCGACAAATTACAAAAGGTAGTGATAATACTGATGTAGGCTTTTATTCTAGGACAGTATTGTCCTTTTAATTTTTAATACGATCTCGGAGTAGCTCAGTCGATAAAATAGATAAAAATCATAAATTTCTATTTCGTTATTTTTCCCCTTTTTATCTTTTTTTTCTTCTCCCAGTTTTCCTTCATTTCCGTTATTAATAAATCTTAAAAATAATGTTTTAAATAGTTGTCATTATTGATAGCCTTTAAGTATATAAAATTATAATACAATAGTTTAATTCGATATTTCCCTAACAAAAGTTTCAGTAAAGTCGAAACGGCTCTTTTTTATCGACAGAGCAGCATCGATATCGATTAAATATGTAAGTAGGTGGATATAAATAAAATGCAATTAATTTCAATGTACATGTAAATATATGCATACTGATTAGATTTAAATTGGCATACAAGAGCAAGAAAAATAAAACGTTTGCACTCTATTAAACATTTGAGATATGCAACTGAACGGATAACACCATCTCTCTCTCTCTCTCACACTTTCGCTCACTATCTCCCTTTTCTCTCATTCTTTTCCTATTTTTACCACTTCTTCTTTCTTTTCTCTTATTTTTTCTCATTCTTTATTCCTCTTCTTAACTCAACCCAACAACAACCCTATCCTCTTACTTATTCTCTCTATTTTTCCCCACAACTCGCTCCTTTTTAAGTTAGTTATAATCTTTGTATTATTTTCAACTAGAACAGATTAATAATTATAAAGAAGACGCTTTGCAACCGTGACACAGGACCCCTAAGATTTGTAGCACTACTGCATATCTGAAACAGAGAGAGAGAAAGAGAGAAAAATATAAAAAAAATGATTTTTATTGTCGTTGATTCAAACTCCTGAAAATTCCACAAGCTAGGAAATAAACGAAATTTCTCTGTTCCGCTGAAAATAGAGATACCAGTGGAATTGGTCGTGAAAATTGTACAATCAAATATTGTGACCGAAATTTGTAGGTATCGAGAAATAAATATGAATATCACAGAGTAGCGTTGATGTAAGATTTCAAAATATTGAACTAGCTGCGACGTTAAATCCTTTTTTATTTAACTTTTACTCTTCGAGTTGTGTAAAATAAGCCACGAAAGAATCAGACATTTGAAATAAATTTGGAGATTAGTTTTATGCCGATGTGAATCAACGATTCAAGTTTTAGTACTTTTTAAGTTCACCCAACTAAAATAAGAAATATTACAAATAAATTTTTTAGTATTTTTTGTATTTAATAAATCGACGAAAAAATGAATCGTATTTACTCTGGAACTTTTTTAATTGATGGAAATTTTTTCTAAATAAATATTGTATGAATGCAAATACTTGCACAAATATCTCTGCAATGTACGTATGAAAACATAAAGTGAACATAATCTACATATACCTAAATTACAGATATTATAGTAAACTATTATACAGGACGTTAAAAAATTCGCCTTAACAAATTTCTATAACATTTGTTTATTAGCTACCACTGTATAACTGCATTTAAATAAGTAAAATAAAAATAATATTTGCTCGATATGATTTTCAATACAAATGTTCTTTGTCATTTTTATAGCAGTAACGTTACGAATTTTGCAATATCCTGTATGATATTGTTCTAAAAACGGCAACTATAGAAGATCAGCAAAAAATGTAGACCTATTTCATAAGAAATTTAAATTAATAATGATAAATAATACGATAATTATAAATAGTAAAAGAACAATCGTCAGGATTTAATACACGTTGCAGTGATAGGAGAATAAGGTGTAAACTCGTACAAGTATTATCTAGATAAAAAGAGGACATAAATAAAGAGGGAAGAAGAAAATCTCTTCAATAAAAAAAAATTGACACGAAAAACTCTAAAAAGGTTAAAAAGCCAAAGGGTGAAGGTGAATGTGTATAAGCTTGCATTGCGATTCCATTAAACTTCTTACTCCAGATAAGCGTGACGTAGCTTATTGCATTGCATAGAAAGACTATATTTGACCTTTTATTCCACCAAGTGTTGCACCAAGTTCACCAGAATGTATTTACCAAAGCTCTGCAAACACATCCAAGAAACTTCCCTACGCTAAACTGACGCGACTCCTAATCAGCATTCTTCCCTTCCGTGTTACTTGATAGGCTAAAATTTCTAATGGAAAATAACCTCCCATCTTGAGAAAATTGTACGTGAAAAAAGAAATGCAGTCCCCTTAAATTAAATCTACATATACCATATAGCACACATAAAACAAAATTCCAAAACAAATCGATCGAATTTTATTACTGACTTGCACAAAAGACAGTCTGGATTAACTAGGAATTACTTGATTTATATTGAGACCACAGATGTTTTATTATTTTTATAGCTACACACAAAATTAAAACAGAGCTGGTTCACTTTACTCTGGTTGATTTGATCGATGGTATACTTTTATGTCTGTCTTAATTTCATCGAAGACGGAAAACAAATTAATTATAGCTTAACTTGATCAAAATCCTATGTAACCAGAGTAAAGTGTGCATGCATTGGATTGAGTAAAATTGGAGACGTAGTCGACTAGATGAAAAAAGACAAAGTGACGATGGCCCATTTGATAAAAATTATTATTTATAAAAGAGAATAGAATAGAAGAGAATAGGAAAAAGGAAAGTGTGTCAGAGAGAGAGAGAGAGAGAGAGAGAGAGAGAAAAAAAGATATAGGGAGGAGGACAGAAAGTTTATCTCGTTGAACAATAAGGAATACAGAAAAAGCCTGTGAGACATTTAGATCAGGAAAACAACGACATAGAAAGAGACAGTATTGAGAATGACAAACATTATGAGTTTCTTCAATTGTATCGAATACTCGAATAAGACGACAGACACAAAAAGATGGAAAATATCGAAATCGAAGATGACTGAGAGAAGAGGAAGTAGAATAGGCTTCATTATTCCCTATAGAAGGGAAGATTGGTCATAGTGACGTCATATGCAAAATTTGTTGAACCGCTGTGACGTCATTATGCCAAATTAGCAGCCTAAGAAGTAGAAGAGCACAGATGAGGTGTTAAGACTTTTCAAAAACAGGTTTCATCGAGTAGAAAATGATTTTTCATAGGATTTTCAAGGAGAATTACCTAATGCCATCGATGTGCCGGTATTCCTGCCGGTCCCCTCCATGCTAACAATGAAATTCCGTTCGTCATCTTCATCCTGAGGATTCCACCTTTTGCCTCTTACCCCTATGAATCGCCCCCGCACCTCCCACCGTGGATTTTTCTTACCCCTCAAACCGAAATTGTCGATGGGCGATCGCTTTACGAATTGCATGAATCTCCTAGAAAATCCTAACGGAAATACAAGGAGGACGAGTACCATCAATTTTTACCCCCTTCGTCAAAGAATACTTTCAGTCTCACAAAAAATTTACAATAATAAAAATTTATCAATACTGTCAATTAATTTAATAATTAAGTTTGTAAAAAAAATTGAAAAAACATGGCGGAACCTCTTATTTTTATATCATTTTTAACCCTTTGAGGAGCTGTGTGTCATATACAAATTCTCTTTGCACTTTTTGTGAGTATTCTAATAATATTTTAGAGTTCCTATGGAGATAAATTACTTTTTAGACTCTAAGGTATATAAGTTATATAAGCTATATGCAAAAAATAACGTGGATTGTTAATGTAAATATTTCTTATAAGCAAACAAAGTTAGAGAAAATGTCGTCGTATTTTACAAAAAAAATTAGGTTTTTATTGCGATTACTTATTGTTCTGATTATTTTTTTCAAAATATTTATTATAGTATTATAATATTTTTTTTCAACATTTTCAGCACCTTCTTTTTTCGCAAAAAGTTTAATTACGTCTTTCGTTCCGGATTACGTAAAAAGGGAATGCAGAAGTAGATCACATTTTTCTCAAAAAATAAGTCATCGGGCGAAATGTTATATATGCTAATTTCTTTTATTTAATATCGTCGTTTTATATTACATCGACCATTATGATCTTTGAAATTGTGACGTCAGATTCGCAAGTAGCGACCCCAAATACCTATAAAACCATTATGAAATTTCTTTAATCTTTTAGAAAAATATTCCCCTCAAAGGGTTAAAATATGAAAGGTTAAAAATGTACAGGGAAAAGGTGACAATCAAATGAACTTTTCTGAAAAAAGGGACGAAGAGTCATATCTTACCTGGATACGGTGTATATGGTCTTGACTCTGTTACGAGGTCCCTAAAAGCGGTCCTTTTACCTCTCATTCCTTGAAAACCCGTAGATGATGCTCGCTTATCGATATCTTTTTTTCCTCGCATACCTTGAAAACCCATGGCTGCTTTCTTCTCGAAATCCATTGGCTCCGCCAAATAGTCTACGTAATTTTCAAACGTGTCCTTTTTACCCCTCATCCCCTATTAATCATATTTATTATTTTTAATGTAACGATTAATGATCTTATTATTAATTACAATCAAATGCTTCCATTGCATGGTCAATCAATAAATTAAATTTAATTGTTTCAGACATTACCATAAGATTTGATATTAATTGAAGCTATTCAATTCAAAAGTGGTCTATGTTAATTAAAAAGTTGAACAAACCTGAAAACCCATAGCTCTTTTTTCAACTGCCTCCAAATCATCGAGGGTAGGATTCTTGTCCCAAATATCTTTAAACCCTATAGGAGATTTTCTTTCCCATTCAGGTAAACGTTCATTTTTCTTTCCACGCATTCCTTGAAATCCCATCATCGATGCTCTCTTTTCATGATCCTCTGGTAGTTCCAATAAGTACGATCGTTTCTCCAATTCGTCCAACACCTAATTACATTAATAATAATTAAGCCTACATCTGTACAATTTTCAAAGTATGAACAAATAACAATGTAATAGAAGTTTCTTTAACAAAACATCAATAAAATAATATTTATTTTCTTTTAAAATTAATCCACGAAGTAAAACCGTTTAAAAGTTTTTCTTAAAGTTATGATACGAAAGTTTGCTGTATAAAAAATGTCTGGTTTCCATCATGGTACTTTATAATGTATATATTTCATTAAAAACTATATGAACGATGTAAATGTATAACGCAACATTAATATAATTGCTTGATGAAAATGAAATATAACAATTATTTATGTGAAAATGTATTGCTGTTTAATCTATTTTAATAAATTAAATGTTAAGGATGAAGAGAGGAAAGTAAAAAAGAAGTGAAATAAGGTTTTTTTCAGAAGCTGAAGTGGAAGCTCCTATCTATGCAAAAAGGGAGGATGGTCCATCAGAGAAATCTGATAGGAACTGGCAAAGGAGAAGTAAGAAAATAAAATAAAAGTTGTATTTATATTTACACTTTCCAAGGATATTTTGGTTTATATAAATAGAGCAATAGTTTAAATAAAAACCTATGAAATTTGTATGAACTTTATCAAAGTAAATGTTACATGTGAAGGGAAGAAAGTGAAAGTAAAGTAGAATTAGAATTAAGTAAGGGGGGAGAGAGGTCAAGTAAAAGCTCCTATCTATGCAGAAGAGTAAGATGGTCTATCGAAGAAATCTGATTGAAACTGGCAAAGGAGAATGAAGAAAATAAAATTTGTGTCTAAACTTACCCTTTCCAGAGACTTCTTCCCTCTCATTCCCTGAAATCCCATCGGTGCGCGTTTGTAAAACTCCTCACCATCTTGTGTCTTCTTCCCTCTCATTCCCTGAAATCCCATTGGTGCACGTTTATCGAAATCCTCGAATTTCGGCACCATACCGTTTTTATTGTTGTTCACTCTCCCCAATCCTATTGGCACGCGCCTCCCTAAATCGTCACGCGGCAGCAGACTCACCCGTATACCTGGCAACTCGTCTTTTTTCCCACGCATACCCTAAAATAATAATATTATTTTATCTATGCAAAATTAAAATTTTTTATTTATATTTAATTATAATAGTTCCATTATTAATGTAATAATTGCTGATGCATATTTATGTAGAATTTTGTAATATGATTAATCTATTCCGTGACAAAACTCATTATGCATATATGTATTAGTCTTAATTATTAAAAATTAACAAGTCGCAGTTTCGAACCTGGAAACCCATCATTGCCCGTTTTGAAATTTCATCATGACCATCAGGCTTGAAATCCCTTTTCCCTCGCATTGCCTTAAATCCCGTTAATGCTCTTTTTTCAACATTGGACGGCGACTCTTCTGCATACGACGAGAAAATCGACACGGCCAAGATCAACAAATGATTGATGTTCATTCTGTAAATGATAAAAATAACCAGTTCAGTAAAAACAAATCCTCTACCATTGGAATAAAAGAATATTTAGTTGATCAGAAAAGACAAAATTGATAAAGTTGTTAATTCCATTTTTATGAATTTCATATTGTTATACCATTGGTCGGATTATATTTTATAATTTGTATCATAATCGAAATACGGAAGAAACAATGATAAAATTGTCAGGAGGAGGACAAGAAGGAAATAAAAATTAGTAAGTTTATTGAAATCGTATATCTATGGTCACTGAAGAGATGACATGGCTGCTTCAAAAATTCGCCAGGAATTCCTATGATAGAAAAGGGAAGTACCAATCTGAACTCTTCAAGGTATCCATTTTCTGCGAGAGCAATTTTCACGATGAAATCCCAGCTATAAATCGTTTTAAAGAGCAGCCAATAAATTGCACTGATAACTTAGTCAAGTTGCAACCAATTATTACAACCGCCTTCAATTAATTGATTTTAATGACTATTCCATAAAAAGACATAGAGCCACATATTGGGCAATCAATCTCATGAACGATTAATTGTATTTCTGTGCACAATAATTATTCATTAAAAATATGTACTTTATTTGTTACTAATCAGTCTCTGGTATCTTGCTGGTTTATGTTTTTTAATAATTTACACAAATTTGAAATTTAATAAATGAATAATTTACTATTTCAAGTATAAATTAGTTGGAATAAATTAGAGACTTAGTTATCATCTTGCATTTATTTAATATTTTCTACTCACTGGATTGAATTATTATAGTATTTAAAGCTATAACCTATTAAGTATTGGCTTCAATTAACAAATAATTTCCTAAACAGAACATTCGTGTGTCGTGGGTCGCAAGTTTACTCGCTTCCTACATCCAGCTGACGTTTCATAGGTACAGAACGCTAGCCTAACCGAATAGACTTCGCTGGACAATCAAATACCGTTACGTGACCCGTCTATAAATTAATTAGCCACTAACGAACAACCAAATTGCTCGCTTGCGACATTTCTACCTTCATTTCTACAAACTTCCAACTCTTTTAAAAGCTCTCAACTTCTCGTATTTTCATGCATGGATCAAAATTTTAATAAGACAATTAATTGGAAACTATCATGAAAAAAATAATATATAAATATGCTCTAAAACTAAATATTTAAATATTAGATATTTTTTACGCCATTCTTGTTCCAATATTACTTTTTATAATCACAATGACTTCTTACAATGAATTATATGTATATCTACATAATACAAAATCACATTTTTCTGAATTGCGCTACTTATTTAGTTAAATAATTTAACACAATTATTGTTTTTTGCTATAACGTTTAAGAAAGAGAGCATGGACATTAAAGAATGCTAGCAATATTAATAAAAACTTGTTGTGAAAAAGAGTAATATCTCAACATTTTCTAAATAAAAAAATCCTTGTTTTTGTAAACATTGTAACTAATCGTAATACAATATTTGATAATTCCAGAACCACGTAATGAAATAAAATTACTTTTTCTTTAATCAATTTAATTTATTTCTAAAAAAATGTATAACTATTAGAAATGTTCTGTTATTTATGTAAGCCGTTGTTATATACTTTCCATCGAAACAATATGGTGTCTATTACCAGTGCAAACTTATGGTAGAAACTCATAACGAATAGTAAAATACAAGTAACTTACTTTGCGAAGAATATAGACCAGACTGCGCTATTGGACCGTCTTGCCCCTAGCTTCTTGATGGAATATCCAACGCTGATCAAATATACTACGTAAGATGACAGAATAAATGCACTTTAACGAAAGATTTGCAACATTTTTATTATCCATTGTTTCAAAGAAATTAATGGTCCGTTACTAGTTAGCCTAACAGTTGCAGGAATGAAAACAAAATCTTCCTTAGAGCGAATATTATTGTGTATGTAAATATATAGCTCAGTCAATCAAGAAGAAAACGAGCATTTAATAGTAATGGTATCGGGAAAAAATAATTGTTTCAATAAGTATTTCTTTTTTTCTTGTCTAGGCAGTCGATGAAGATGTGTGTGAGTGACCACAATAATCATAAATTTCATTTAAACAATGCATAGTAAAAGCATGGTATAATCTTCCATCAAAATGCCATTCTTGATTGGTATTCGATCGACTAAACTTAATGGCGTTTGATTTTTCATCAAGATTAAGTAATTCAGCCTACACTACTTTGAAAGTAAGTTTCACTATATACCATTAATCTTATCACTATTGTTTGTTTGTTCTCCTAATATATTCGTATTACATCCATATGCATGTGAGAGTAGTTTTATCTTAATGTTGAAGTTAGAAGTGTAAGTTTATTACTTTTGCATTTATTAAAATAATTTTATTATTTTAGGTTATAAATTTTTGTATATAAGTATTTTTTATAAAAAGCATTAGCCAATTATGGAAAATTAACGGGTTGGAAAATATGATTTAGCTGCACATTCTTTACTGAAACGTGGCATCTATACTACACGCGCAATTGATGCCTGGCTGTACTGATAGGAAGCAGGGATGAAAAGTAGAGCATAGAGAGATAGATAAAGAAATTGAAAGAGAGAGAGAGAGAAAGAGAGAGAAGTGTAAAGAGAGCGAATATCAGACTATCAGATACCAGTTCAATGTTAGCAGAAACTGTGTACGATATTAATAACTTCGCTCGTTCTACTCCTATCTTGATTTCAGTTGCGTGGAGCATGAGTTCTGCTATTATATTTTGTATCTTGAGTAAACTTTGATATCGCTTTATTAAGTATGACCATTTCTACGCTACTTTATGTCATCTCTTAATGAATGTATCGTCCGGAAATGTGCTGACAGTACCCAACGTACTGTTTAGTTATATCTGTAAGCGCAACATGTCCAGAAACTGAACGACTCATCGCGAATACAGGTAATTCCAAAGAACTGAGATTTTACCAGGATTTATTCGATTTCTCAAAATAAATTTGTTCACGTTCACCTTTATAGCTTTACGTTTCAGGTTTTTCTTAGTCCAACCACGTTACCACCATAATATCCTTGATTAACCGTGATAATATTCCTTTCCGCAAATGTCAAACTCTTCTTTAGCTATTACAATTAAAAAGTAAATATTGGCAAATAGGTCGATCAGATAGGTAAGAGGGAAATTGTATAATGAAGAATTGTTTAAGGAGAAAGAAGATATTGTAAAAGTAGGAAAATAAAGAGAGAGAAGAGAAAATGAGGGATAAGATCAAAGTGTAAATGATGGGAAGGGAAGTATAGGGTAAAAGAGAGAATAGATCTCTCGAAGGGCCAGGGAAGGGGGAGGGAGATGAAAAAAAGGAAAGCGGAAGAAAGGTATAGAAGGTTGGTGGAAAATACAAGAAGGTGCGAAAAGATGGGAAGAGGTATAAAAAGGAAAATAAGGTAGTGGAAAAGGAGAAGAGGGCAGAAAAGGAAAGCCGGTGTGGATAAAGGGTTGCAACTATTAAGAGGTAAATCGAGCGGCTCAACTAGCCGACATAAAAGCGACGAATCCGTGGTTTACTGGGATAAAACTGGTAGTGTGTTGGTAATCCAACAGTGATCGCTTTTCACTCATGTTGGTCTCTGTGTGGGTCCTATATCTGTGAGCTTAGTACAGTGGCAAATCGTTTCTCTCCACGGTCCAGTCACTCGTGTAATCGCTGTAAGCGATCCAATTCGACGCGAGCTCCACTTAAAGTCGGCCATACCTCTCACCATCAAACTATTTTTCATCGAAAATACACCATCCATATCAAACAACGAATTGAATACATTGAAACTTTCTTCTATCCTTATTGCTTCAAAAAATAAAACTATATGATTTCGTTATAATAAAATCAATTGTAAATTATATATAGGATATGTTAATAAAAAAGATTACGTAAGATTTGTATGAAGGGTCGATACAAGCGGTACAATAATGCAAACCAACGATAGTAAGTAAACAATATTTTGATATGGCATAATCTATCATTTGAACAATGACTCAGAAGCTTATCGTAACTAGAACGATGTATCGATTCATTGATAATTCAGCAAGCTGCTTGATGAGAAAAGTTTCGCTACCCTGAAATTTCAGATTTAAAGGCTTGTTTACTTATCCCTCTATCTACCTACGATACCAAGGGAACATTGTTTTATTCAAACGCCTTAATTCTTGGCAAAGATACGACCTCTTGATAAAACTATGAATTTGTTAAGAAACATATACCATAATTCAATCCATTGAAATTTTCTGTTAAATTTTTCAAACTTTTTCATCCTATCTTTAATTAAAATCAAATATTTACCAAGAAGCTTATCAATAGATCGGACAATCGACCCTAATAGTTGAATTGCCCAATCAAATCTCATCCTTTTTCTACCCACAAGCCCATCGTATTAATTATTGAGGAACACCCCTAACTACGGTCAGATTTAAGAGCTCTTCAAGAATTCACCCAATTATAAATGAATGATTGTTTACGTGGTCAATTAAAATTGCCTTAAACTTAACTTTATTCTTATAAAAACTCAAAATGAGTGTTTACGCGATATTTAATAATTTATTAATATAAATTAAATTTATAATAATATTCTTCACAGTATTGACCCTTTTACGGAATCAAGTGTAAACAGGTAGTATACGTTTATCATGGAATTTATTATGTGCAACTTCCTTCTAGATGTCAACTATTTTCGCACAATCATATTGGAAACCCGCGTGCGCCGCGTAGGTTTCTTGTACGCAACTATCGAAAGTAAGCCTTTGACAGTGCCCCTACCTATGTCTCTTAAATGTACAATTAAAACTTTTAATAATCAAACATATGCTTTCTTTAAACTAAAGGATTATATTTTTTAAATATTCAGTGGGGTTTTTAAGGGAAGTCAAAGGATTACATGGTACGTAAATATGTGAGATAAATTCCGTGTGTGGCGAGCTTGCAAGTGGCTGTCTCATTCCGGAAATATCACAGAGATTGCATGACGTGTCACCCTTGCGATTCGTCACCGCACATATTGACTATGTGTAACGGTAAATAACAAGCCACGGAACTACGGTTTATCCTGTACGCAGCTTTCCATTTTCTTGCACAACTAACTTTTAGCCTACAAATACACCCAATCCACGTATCAAATCTATTCTTGTAAATTAATATGAGAACCTTGCCATTGTTAAATTTGTCTCACCATCTTTTAAGAAATGGTCACATTTTTTAAATTGAAAAAGTCAATTATACGTTAAAAATCAATGTTCTTAGTTGTACATGAATTAATATTGTTTATTTATTATTACTACTAATATTATTGCACAATATTATTACAAATAATATTTTATGCATAAAGTTATTATAGTATAATTAATAGAGCATTGCTTTATTTGGATTAACATTATTGCGTGAAAACTTCAAGCAATGATTTTCAATGATACAGTAATTGTTATTATTCTAATTGAAATGGAAAATAATTTTGTGTAAAGTAAAACAGAGAGCTTTGGTCAAAGGGTAAAAGGACTCACGGAGCGTAAATTTGCCGTGCTCTGCGTCCACAATGGTTAAATATTTACGCTTATACCGGATGTATTATTAATTAATTCCATTAATAATATAGACCTTCCTTTTCATGCACTCTCCTGATTCTGCTCGCCTATGGAATTTAACGAATTTTGTGAGGTAACACGAAGCTACGATGAATTTTTCAAGCTACCAAGTAGAAATAAGCTGTAACTCACTTATGCTTAATACTTTCCTGTCATTATGAGCAATCGGCTTAAGTAACAGACAAGAACAAACATTATGTTGATAAAATTTACTCCGCGCTTATACTTAAATTTATAAAAAAATAAAAGAAAATTCTAGTTACTAGTATATTTATACATCTTTTTATAATTTATTTTGGTTTACTGAATTTATCACACCATAAGGAAAAGTGTTTTATTTTTTTTAATTATTTTATTTATCAAGTTGAGAGGATTAATTGATGAACAAAAATGTTCGATTGTTCGATACCACATAATTTTTTCAGAGATTGTGTTTGCCAGCAGCAATGTGAAATGTTCAAGTAGAGCTTACAGGAGAATTTTACCAGTAAAATGTAATGTGAGGGGGAGGAAGGAGGAAAAGGAGAGGGAATATTAGGTTCGAAGCCATTGTCTATTGAGAAGCATTTATCTTCGTTCTATTTCTGCAAGACACAATCCGTATTTTTACTTGTGTCTGCGTCGTTTGTGTTTGTGTGTTGCGTGTTGTATTGCAACAATAGTCATCCAAGCCGCCCAGGCAAAACCGTGTCAGGCTCCTATCTTTAATTACAAATAAGCCCATACTGAAACATTCTGAATAGTCAAGGAATATTCATTTCTCTCTTTTATAGCTTAGAAACTTTATTATTCCATTCCCATTCAACAATAAATCTGAGGAGATTTTCTCTTTAAGCGCCAATTTCTCCGCAACTACAAAAAGAAAACACTTAATTTCTTATTAAAATTATGTTTAAGATATTTGTGATTAATCTGAAAACTTATAGGAATATTCTTTTAATTTTTAAGAAATCCTTTTAAACTTTTTCCAATTTTGGAAAAAATTAAATTAAACTTCCAAAGGGGAAAATAATATATTGGAAAGTTTAAAAGTGTCCTATATTAATGAAACGCCTTTATATTTATGAAAATCTATCATATATGATATTTAAGACGTCATTATGTTTTAGTTTTATGTCTTAATTTTGATCGTTGCATTTTTATGGAGCAAAATCGAACAAAGTTTTCGAGGCTATTGAACAATTTCTCGATAGACGATACACGTGCATGTTCGATGTCAATTTATGCTCAACGGAATTTTACATTAAACATAAATGCCTTTTATATGTTCTCGCGAGTGGGTAAAGGGTGGGTGTGCAGGGATTGAAAGTTTCGCATGTCCCAGAGGATACTTGTAAAAATTGTTCTCGCACTGTCGGACTTCTTCGACGCAGACACATTTCCGGACAAAGAAAACGTAACTCGATTTGTCGATTCAACAACTCGATTCTGAAAGGAATTCGATGGACAATTGCTGACAAATGGGAAATATCAAATAGCGAAATAAGACATTTAATTCTCAATCACTATCGAAAAGCTCGGCAGGAAAATATTTCATTCTAAAACCATTGCAAATTTGAAATATTTTTTAATAGAGTTATATATAGAAATATGAGATAATTTTGCTTGCTGACTCTTAGAAAATTTTATAATAATCTTAATAAACTAAATTAATTATGTAACACATTGTACCTGACAGCAACCAAATAAGCTAAAGTCGATGATGTGCTGACTAACTTTATTCCTGGCGTGAGAAGTCAGTACAAAGTTAGTGTAAATACACCCACACGTTTACTGAGCCAAATTTGCGAATACCGACAGTTTACCAGTTTGAGAGGAAATCGTACAAGTTATGGATATACGCTGAATAGCAATGGAGGTTAGCAGAAATCAAATTATCTCATCGAATGTGAAATCTCCATCATTTTGGTGCCACCCCACCTACCCTCTCCTCCAATCATCAATTTTAAAAGTTATACCACTCCGATAACTTTGATCGTTCTATCGCAGTGCAATTTTTTAGCTTGTTTAAAAGTAAAATACCAAATTTTTATTTCGGCACTAGACCTAAAATAATATTTATTAAATAAATATTTTGTTGTAATTAAAGAAACCAAATTATATGATATTTTTTAATGGAAGAAATTTTATGATTTTTATTTATCACACAGCTTTTCATATCTCTATGAAGATTTAAACAAATTGAAGCTGGGACATGAACTTATATACTGCATTTTTATCTTTGAAGTGTATTGACCAATTAGTTAAATATAATTAATTAATATTTATCGGAAATTTCATTTTCCACTGGGATAGGGCGGAAATTGAGAGAAATAATATGATATCGAAAGGATAATATGACAAATTCACTCAGCTTACAAATTGACTGTGACACGATTTCAGTGAATTGCGGGAACAATAACCCACTGAGTGGTATTAGTGAAAAATTCCATTTTATAAATTGGAGGGAACGACTCCGAAGAAAACGCTTAAGAATTAATCGATGAGAATAAAACATCGTGTCCTTCATCCCAAATCCCCGAGGACCTAACCTGAATTGACTCGTTACAAGAGGACAATAATTATTCCCTTGTAATTGCAAGAAACGGCAGATCTAATTATTTAATTTGCTCTTATAGAAATTAACCACCATTAAATATTAAATTTCATTTGTTTACTCTAAAAAATACTATAATTCATTGTAATTACTGAATTACCCTTCCTATATAATAGCTCACTTCTCAAAATCTTTAAATATTACAAAAATGAACAAAGGTTACAAAAATTACTGCCCAACATTCTTTTAGTATTTTGGTTAACTGTCACAAATATGGAAGATTCACATGTAACCATTAAGTTAACTGGTTTGGAACGAAATAAGAAAAATAGTCTAATACTAAATTTAACATATTTTTATGTTCGTAGGCCAGATGAAGAATATTAAGCCGACCAACAATTTGTTGAAAGAAACTACAAGTGAAAGAAAGAGTCGAAAGAGACAAAACTGAGGTAGAAAAAAGGCTGAAGGTATCAACAACTTTTTATCGATCACTTTTACCTTTAACGCTTTATCGACCGGTAGCCTATTTATCGGCTTTTCGACTGCCAGCGCTTATTTCATGAATGTAAGTTATAAAGGCAATAAATTGTATAAAACAAATACAAAATAAAGTATAAATATCAATAAAATTCCATTACTTTAAAACAAAAGGAATAAGCACAACACAATGCATAGTGAAAATTTAGCCGGTACTGGGAGTAAATTCGAGCGCGATTAAGGGAGCCGGTACTTACTGAGTAGTAGCCTCAACCACGACCGGTCGATAAAGTGTTAACATATAATCAATTTATTATCATGTAGAACGCGCTGGGGTCATGCGATATGTAGCTGCTTTCATACTGTGAAATTGTACCCTTTACATTAGATTAGATAATTCGATAAAATATATGCCATATATCACACCATATTTAGTTTACAATACATTAAGGCGATATCTAGTTTGGGCTCACTTCATAAAACCTTACACACATACACAAACTAAAAATCTTTATATTAATAAACTCTCGGAGAATAAAAGATTTTATTAAAGACTCCTAACGACTTTCATATTAAAATCCTTGTTAAAACTGATTTAGCTTCGATAAATTTTCAACAACTTTCCCATTTTATTAGCCACCGTCACACGGTTTTTGTTCTCATTGTAAATTTCTGTTATACTTTACTGGTTCGTTAAAACTTAAATTTTCTTCGCCTTTTCCAATATGCTCACTTCTCTACTTCTTAAATTGTTTCTCTTGGTCAATTTCTTTTCTGTTATCTCTTGGTTTCTGCAGATTCATAAAAACTTAAGAGGATCTTCGAGGGTTTCTTTGATCCGTTTAACCGACCGACCAATTGTAAATAATACACCTAAAGAGCAAATTTTCTCGTATTGTCAGAGTGAGGATGATATATAAACAGTGTTTAGCATTTCCCACGATTGCCGTGTACGGTTTATCACACGCTGAAGTTCGAGTCGCGCGCGAGAAGTTGTCCCGACTGAGGACGTTACTAAAGGAAAGCCAAACAAACAAGTTGTAGTAGCATCACACGGATCGTTCAAAGGATCGCAAAAGTTTTCGTAGAGGTAGAAAAGGTGTTCGTGTGAGAAAGTGGACTCTCTTGTTGAATAAACCCTCCTTCCCTATGGGACGGCGACTCTTACTTATCAATTTTGGTTGTTGTAGAATACCATTTTTCTCCACTTCACCAGCCTTCATTTTTTTCTTTCACTGGATACAAAAACTGCTCAACCAATCAAATAATTTGATATTTTCAAATTATTATTAGTATAATCAATTACGGCTAAATTAGCTTACAAAAAAATACTAATTAACGAAAGATAAACAACTTGTCGGGTTCGTTTAGTTTAATAATAGTCAAGTTAATCTTGGATTAATCGGGTATTGTAAAGTTCACTTCATGGAAAGTTGCTTCTAGGCATATACCTTATGGGGATAAAAACTATAACGTGGATTATAGGTCAAGCAGAGAAGGTTGAGCGAGTATTGGAGAAATGTTTTTCGCAAGCATTGGCCCATAATAATACAAGGTCTTTTCCTGGTCACGATAATTATTATCCTGTGGCCCTGGCTGAACGATTTTGCTTGTTGTAAGGGCGATTTTTCAGAAATATCCAAGTTTTCTTGGTTAACACCCGTATATCAGCTACAAGGATTTCTGAAGAATCAACTCAGGTTATATCGAATTAATAAATTTTTCATTTCAAGAAAATACAATTTATTCATATAAACTGTTTTTGCTTCTAGAAATAGATGGAACTCTATTGAAGAATATGGGAGGATTCCTGAAGCGAAGAAAACTTCTATGAAATCTAACAAAACCAAAATAAAATAAACTTTTTAATATGGACAATTTTATATTGATGGATTATTTTATTTATTCATTTTATACAGGTTTTATTATCTACCAAATTGTTTCTTCATTTATCCGATGAATTTGATTTTGATTTTTGTTTATTTCCACCCAATAAACAATTTTCTACATAATAAAGCAGCATCGCAGTTGCCAGAAAGAATCCAATTGGCAATTTTCGGGGAGGGCAGCATCTCATCGCTTGTTTGCACTTATATTTTTCCCATAGTTTAAACATGAGACTAAAAGAAAAACTGAAAGTCAATTTCCGAAGTTGCTTGCTTCGAGATAAAACCAGCTTACAAATTCTACAGAAACTTTTCGACTTGCTACAATTTTCAGAATTCTAGATTGCTTGAATTATTGAAAAAATAAATTTATCGAGAGGACGAACGTATATGAATTCGGTTAGAATTAACAATCAATAAATTGGAATATATCACTTTGTACTACTGAGAAATTTGTCTTAGCTGTTTAATTTGCTAAATATGAAATTCTGGACGGAAAAGTTTATAAAGACTCAAACAGAGAAATTTAATTAGGAAACAAATGAAGAGATACTGTGAAGTTGATTATTAAATGTTTTAGTGGCTTAATGGCTTAATGTGTACATACTATAAATTTGTACTATATGAAGAGAGGGTTATAAAGTTTTTCTGTTAGTCGATAGCATGAGAAGCATTTTTGTCGTATTCATGCAGAGACGTTACACGAAATAAAGGAAAGCTCGAAATCCATACTGTATGTTATATATATATATATATTATAGTATTCGAGGCTTCCTTGAGACTTGAGTGACGTCTCTGAATACGACCCTTTATGTGAAGAATTTCAATTATCCTATTCTGGAAGTGAGGGATATGACCCTTGAAGGGGAGGGGTCCGATTAATGTATTTGATCTGATTGGCCTAGCTGGAAAGAAGAGGCCTTCGATAAAAGCACAACGGTAAGAGGCTTTTCGATATTATCATGGTAGCGACTAATCGATCGTTCACCTTTCTCGCCAACTTCCTATCGGTCACACTACCGCTAACGGCGCTGACTTTTTTCTATTAAACAGGATTAACCACTTCAGCATCAGTTTCAGCCTCCCCCACCTTTACGTGAACTCGACGAGACCAACATGTATCGTCTCCCTGATAATCCGATTGTAAATTAACCATACATATTGTCCGTTCAAAAAACATGACAGCTTCCTGTCTGCAAATAATACATGGTAAACCAAAACTTTCTGCTTAACGAAGGTTAACTGACAATTTTTTACGAAAATTTATTCACAGAAATAAAATTGAAGCATCGAATTTTGATAAACTAAGTAGTCGGTAAGTACTACAAGCAATTCTTTTTCATAATTTTTCTAATGAAATTTCATTGACCTGATTCATTTCACAGTTAACATGGAAGACAATGGAAAGAATAATGTAGTCAGTGATAATAATCAAAACTTAACCAGCCCTGATCGAAGGAATAAATTTACAAGTGTATCGAACTTAAAAAATCAAGCGATTATTAATTTTTGGGAAAAGAGCGAAAAGTTAAAAGGAGATTTAAGTGAAAGCTATGATGATTACAAGAGCAGCTCCACTGATACTATGAGAAAAGATTTTAGGCCAAACAAAATTCAAAGATACAAGAGAAATTCGCAAATGCGTTTAGGGTATTTTCATAAAAGCAGGGCCGAAGTAAGACAAAAAAGTTTCAAGAAATTTAAACACCAGGCTTGTCAGTGTAATTTGTCCAAGGAAGCCATTTCATCAAAAGGAAGGGTAGAAAGTTCAAGAAAAGGACACAATAAAAAATCATTAGATTTGAGGTACAATGTGATTGGACAAAAAAATGCTACTGCGAATGCTGTAATGAAAAATATCGAGTCCCGTATCGAAAGCACCGAAGCCACAAATGCAAGATTGAATAAAAGATATTCAAGGACTAATTTTTTCAAGAAAAATTCATCTAACACTTTTAGGAGTAAACCTTCAACTCTTAGGCACATCGATAGGAATAAGAGGTTGGAAGAGCGGAATTTTCGGCAGAGTAAAACTACGGAGGATTTACGTTTTTCAAGACACCGTGTGAAGGAAGAAGAAGGATTCGCACAAGCTAGACCAAAGGAAACTGGGGGAAGTGATTCGGTAGAAGAGGATGGGATTTCTGATGAACGAATGGATGGCGGAAGTGATCGAGAACGATTTGTGTCGAACAAGAAGAACGCAAAAGGTCTTAAGTTCGCCCATTCGAAGTCAAAGGCTAAAACAACTCGGAATATTGATTCCATATGCAGTTCCTGCTGCCCCAAACGAACTTCCGGTCCTAATCATGCAAACAAGACGAATATTCAAGCAGAGGTCTCAAGGGTAAAATTTTTCTCCAAACCCGAAAGGCGAAACAGAAGTATGCCAGCGTCTGTGAAAAACAATATTATTGCACAGGAAGCAAAAAAGTCTGAAACTTCGCTAAAGGGGATGAGTTTGAAGGACACAGAGGGATTTTCCTGCAAGTCGAGTAGTCCTAGAGAAAGATTTCTCGGTCGATCTTCGGGGAGGACCACTGACAGTTTTGGAACGGTCAGAAGAGGGCTAGGAAATTCGAAGGGAAATATTTTAGGTGATTCTACCAGTTGTTATTGTAGCGAGTGTACCAACGAATCACCGAGACAAAGGAAATTGGGCAAATTAGCTAATACACCGAGGATTCAACAATGGCTTAATTGTTCTTGTGAGAATCAATCAACCAGCCAGAAACCATGTGAAAACTTCAAGAGTCGTGATAATATCAGAAATTATCATTCTACTCATGTATCAGTACCAAAAATTACTAGGAGCATCGACAACCAGAGTATACATCGAACTCGGGACAAAATTTCGCTTAGAAAATTAAACAAGAATCGTGCAAAGTGTCCTGTGTACATCATGGATGAGGAATATTTAAAAGATTGCGAGTGTAGCGATCGATGCTTGGAGGAAAATTGTAAAAACTACGAGAAAAGTAGCGAAGATGAATCTTTCAAGAATGACAAAGATCGACAGTCACGCAGAATAAATGAGCATAGGCATAAGAACAACCGCCGTGTAGCAAGTAATTCTAAATTTGGTGAGAAAAATGACAATTCCAGGCAAAAAACGAGAGCGAAGAAAATCAGTAGTACAAGTCAAACTTTGAGCTATTCAAACGACAGTTGCCTGAATCACAATGAGGATAGTCTTTGCAATGATCCAATTTGCTCGGATCTTAATAAAACTGTTGAATTTGATTTGTATGATTTGAGTCCAGACGTGTCCATTCCGGAGCATTGGTCCCAGTATGGCGTGCACTGGTCTAAGGTCGCGAGTGAGTACAGGAAGTTGACTGGAGCTTTAAAAGCCACTCAGAGGGAAGCTAAAAGCTCGTCTAGGAAGTCTGTGAGTAAAAAGATAACGCGCAAGTATCCTTCCGGTAAGGAATTCTGTTTTGAGGTGAAGAGTGCCGAAAAAAAATTGCCAAAATGTTCGGATAATTATAGCATGACGGAAAGCGAATATTCAAATGATTATAGCTTTTCAAAAAACGAGTATCCTGATGATTATTTCGATTTACCTTCAAATGAGTATCTTGAAGACTGCAATTGTTTCTCGAAGGATTATGCTAATTTTCAAAGGAGCACATCAAGGACTACTACAAGGAGCTCGTCGAGAAGTGGGTCTTCGATAAAATTTACCAAAAACCAAGACGGATCACAAATTGATTGCGAATGCTCTCAGGAAATAGTAGAAAAAGAGGAGGATCCTGTGAGGAAATTGGAAACATTCTGCGAAAAAGTGAAAGCTATTAACAAGTCTATAATCTCGAAGAATCCTAAAATTCACAGTCGTTCTGTGATTGAAACTAGGATTGACCTTGACAATTACAAAGACACATCGTTGAAGAACAGAGGGGAATCTGATTCCTCAATACTCTTTGGAAACTCGTCGCCGAACTTGGAAAATGTGAGAATAGCGAGACCTGAAAACTGCGAAGAAAAAACGAGTTTGAAAAAAATCCTAATCTTTCCTCCCGAAGGAGTCGAAGGACCTCCACTTGCACTTTACAAGAATTCCTCCAACATCAATTGTCAAGTAAATTGCTAATTAAAAAAATACCAATTACCAACTACACCTCTTTTATCCAATTAGCAAACGCTCAATAATTACTTTATCTACTCCTGTACGACTAATTTTAATTTCCATCACTGAAAACCAATTTGTTCGTTCGTTATCAACGCTATAAATAGTAGTTGTTTGATTTAATTAAGACCAGAATTTAAATATTTTTTAATACTTGTAAATTATTTAATTAATTTTTAAATGTTTAGGTTAAAGGAGATATCAACAATGGGTTTCAGTACAGTGTGACCTATGTACAAAAGTTTGTTAGCCCCACATGGCGTCCCACGAGAAAACGAGTCGAATGCATTCAGGAACGAAAACATAATTGCGAATGCACTGATTATGGATGAAAATGATTTCGATTTTTTTTTTTGTAAGTCATTTCCAATTCCCCATACTCCTTATCATTTCAACATTTAAAATATGTATTTTTCTTTTACAGGAATTTGATTTTTAGTCTCACCCAATTTTCGGAAAATGCAATGCATCTCATTGCAGGTCTTGATATTTCATCGATCTGGTTTACGGCTGAAAAATGAAAACGACAGAGAAAGACAAGAATCTATAATTGGGACATATTATTTTAGGGGTAATGAGATAAGGTGGGGGGAGGTATCAGGTAGCTTGTTGCAAAATGGGAGGTGTATGCAAATGATTTTCAGTCAGGACGTCCCTCAGGACACCTCGTATCTGTCTGGCAATGGCGAAGTTGTCACCGGAGGGCCAAACCAGATTATATCATTTGATGCTACGAGAAATGGCTACTTAATATTTCAGGCATCTGTTCAGCGTAGACTCTTCCCAAGATAAATAGGTGCCACGAATCATCTTGTTATTATTCATAAACAAGTCTCGAACATTGTTTAAGCCATGACGAACACCGATAAAACTTTCTACAAAACATTAAAAAAGTTAAAAAAAAAGCTATACTCATAAATATTAATTGTATTGATATTTAAGATGCTCTACTGATAAAAAGTGGGTTTTTATGTTTCATTATTGTATTATAAATTTACTAATATTTTGTAAAGATTATTGCTTTAATAAAACTAGTTATATTTCTAATCTTCGCATTTTTCATGAAGTATAGGTCATTAGATGTTCGATTCGATTTTCAAAATTCTTTGAATAATTGATAGTTTTTTGTTTCTGAATAAGTTTGTCGAGCATCTGTGTCATAAAATATGGAAATAACGTGGAAAAAGAAGAAAGCCATTAAAAATTTTTAAATTGAATAATGTGCGGAAACGTAAAATTGAAAATTAGAAGAAATCCCGTTAAAACGATACTTGGGGTTACTCTGGTAGTTGTGGCTATCGACTATTTAATGCATCATTAACAAAACATTATAATTAGGTTAAAATTAGCATTGTGAAATTCTGTTACGTGTTAGGTTAATTGATAGAAAATCAACGTTAAATAAATTCCAGATTATTCTGTGCGAGAAAAGTAAAAGCCTCAGAATGAGACCTTTAAACATTGCAATAGTTACATTATTACTGTATTGCGCTTACGAGCTTTTACGGTAAATAAAACAAAAAAAATTATAATATCATAGGTGAGTAAAATTTTAGATAATGATTAAAAGGTTCATTAAGCAATGGACAGTAATTTGTTTTTTTTTTTATTAATCAGCAATTATTTTAAAGGGAAAATTATGCAAAGGTATACAAAATTATAACAATTCTTATTTTGACAGAAGAAAGGGTGAGGCAGCAGGGTTAATTCAGAGGAATCCTCAACGACGAGTTGCAAAAATTAAATATGAAAGAAGAAAGATTGAAAAGGGGTAGAAAACGAGACGATCGAATAAATGGCAAATTGGCTAGCAAATTACAAAATCGCCTTGTGGCAAAAGGAAGAAGCAGAAAAGCTACGTCATCGTCTGCCAGGGCCTTAAGTGGAGCAGCGCTCGATTACCCTCCCCGGGCGATTAGCGACATTATTAAAACAGCCACCACACCCCACCACCCACTGAGAAACGTAGACATGCAACAAGCGGCCACTTCCAGTCATTCATCCAGGCAAAATTTATATTACCAAGAAAACAATATCTGAAATAGTTACTTGTGTAATCAAAATATTTAGTCAAATTCAGATTATTATTTGTAAAAAATGTAAGTTATAACTAAATAATATTAGTAATTTCGATTAAAATTATCAAACAAAAAAATAAGTTGAAGCGATTCATAGTTTTGTACAATTATTTTTGTTAGATAGGACTACGAATAGTTAAATCTTGAGTGATTTTCCAGTACGCTGAAGATAAGCGGCTACTGTGGTTAAAGCAATAAGCGATGCTTTCAGGTGGATGTATTAAATTTATGGTATTTTAAGGGGGAAACCACTGAGAGTGAAAATTTTACGCTAGAACGGAAGTTTCGATAAACATGACAATATTTACATCCCCCCTCCCCCATAACTAACATTGGCTACCACCGAAAGCATGCTCAATTAGTAGACCTCAACTATTTATTCAAGCGGTGATAGCATGAATTAGGAAAATTGCTAACCAAATACCATTAATCGCTATCCCCTTTCTCCCTCTTAATTCATCAGCTTTTAACTCCCTAATTCTTTCTGTCGAATGAAACACACGATTTTAACGCAATTTTTCCAATTATGAAAATCACACAAATGAGACTGTGACTATATCCACGAAAATAAACTTTCCCGCGAGAAAATTTGATCGTCCGCTTATTTTTTCCCTTCTATCACTTTTTAATTGTCTTTTTTACGTTATTCATCATCAGCATTATTAGCTTAATGAGATTTGCCAATCATGAAAATCACACAAATGAGTCTTTGATTGTCCTCGAAATTTCGTCTCTTTACTAAACTTCTACTAATATTTTTTACTTTTTCTATTTGTTTTTTTTTTTTTTAATTGTATTCATCTAACCTTTTTTACGCTGATAATAATTAGTATCATTATTTTAAACAACTTTTCCCAATTAGAAAGCCAAATAAGTAACAATCTATGGATTCCCAAAATTTCACTGTTTTTTCTATATAAAGTTTAATCGTTTTATACTTCACTTTTAAATAACTATTTTTAAGTTGATAATAATTGGTATTGTTATCAAAGTCGTTCTAACGTTTTAGCTGATGTAGAATTCCAAGTGGAGTAACTAAATCTAGTGGTTCATTTTAATGGTGGAGGGTGAATTACGTCACGACTGATTTCCAAACTAATAACGCGCGAGAGAAGCTTTTTTCATTGTTTGAAAAAGCTTAAAGCTTTATTGAATTGTTTTTAATGTTATCTTTGCGTGGGTTTTCATTGTGTTTTCAATAAATCCTTCTTGTAGGTGCCATTTTATCCTCTTCGTCATTTCGATTAATTAACACAAAAATTTCAATCCAAAATAAATCAGGTTTGTCTTTCAATTTCACAATATTTTTTACAAATATTTTTTATTTTTAAATGAAACTAAATATTTATCAATACGCTTAATTTTACAATTATATATGAGAGCCTTGGTAATATTTAGTTATTTAACCTCTACTATTTTTTGGTGGAATAATTTCTTTGATCTTTAAATTTTTTTATATTCTTCTCTATTTCCTGATATGTCGTTAAGAATGATCTTTGCCATAGTAGTTACAAGTTTGTACGATTTGAACGACGGGGAAGGAAAGAATGTTAAGATAAGAATCGTCACAGTGAAGAATCAACGTGTGTGAGAGAATCTGTGTGATTATGCAAAGTGCAAAAAAGTTGTCGCGCCATCGGGTTTTCTCAGGGGGATAGTTTTTATCGAACACCATATATTTTGTTCCACAGACTTTATTACAGATTATCTTGCTCATAACGATCTAAGGAAAATATGATTTAATTTCATGCAATATTTTTTCATTTAACGTTTAGTTCACTTTAAAAGTAAGAGAGATTGTATTATGTAGCGAAATTTTTGCACATTTGCAATTAATTCATTATAATAAACTGTTATTAATGCAACAATTTCACGTTAACAATTAACTTGATTTAATTTCATGCAATCTTTCTCCACTTGAGAAGGTACGACTGTATTAAAGAGATTAATGCTTTCACACATCTACGTATTATATATAAATTTCGTGATAAACTGTTTGATTAAATGCGTCTGTACACGCGAATGTACAGGTCATTTCAGAATGTGCCGAGTGTGAGGAAAAAAACTTAATGAATCCTCAGGACCAAAATAAACAAAGCTCGTGTAGTAAATACAGAAGCTCACGCATACGGTATAAATCTTGAAGGGAATAATGTAAAAAAAGCTGCGTGTAAGCATTATTATAGAAAGTCCAGATGAAACCCTAATTTCTTACGTGTGAAATGTGAAAGATCACAGGTGAAATTACAGAATTACACGTATTTATTTGAAGCAGTTCCGATGTTGGGATAAGTTTGAGAGTTTACGAATGAAAATCGCCAACTATCGCAAGCTACATTTATGCGAGCTTACACGTTAGGTAGAACTGGGGAGGTTTTAAAAAACTAGCAGCTCATTAAATGAACAAATGACGAATCTTTGTTGGACTGAAGAATGGAGGAGTGAGAAGCTTAAATTGTTAAAAAGTTTCTTCTTGCGACCTCAGCCTTGTTACTCTCTGCCCCATCTTCTTCCCCTACTAAATATATATACCTTTACCATAAAATTTTCAGAGAATTGTTCAGTGAACCTTATTAAGTTCAATAATAATTATAATGCTCTGTAGACGTTTCCAGCTTGTAAATAAAATTAATAACAAATTTCAAGTACAAATTTATATGACTTGAAACATAAATTAAATTCTACTGCAATTAATATCTTCATTTACATATTATTAGCAATTAATTACTAGAAAATAAATTCCCAGTAAATGTATATGTAATTTTGAGCTAGTACCGTAGTAACCTTTGCGTGGGGCTTCTTTGGACGTTTGCAAAGGAATTCTATTCACAAATAGAGTAAATTTCCCTTGTTTTTTCATTAGAATATTGAAGAATCCTTTTCGTCGGCTGAGCGAAGAGCCCAGAAAGGGAATGAAAAATTCTTGAATGAAATCAAAAGAATCATGGTAGAAAGGAATGAACAAGGATAAACACATGACGTGATAAATAAGGAGCGTTGCAGGAGTGACAGACGTTTCGTTACTTATTTAGTCGACGACCGAATAAATGATGGAGAAGAAAACGCGGTAAGCACGAAACCGCGAAATGCGAACAGGAAAATAACTCGAAAAGTAGCTGAATTACTAAGAGAATGAGACAAAATATTATTTCCCTTCTCTACATCTATCATTCGTCTCTTATAACAAAGAGCACAATAAATTTAGCTTTAACCAAGCGTATAATAAATTTCGTTGGTTTAGTGTCAAATAAATGACAACGCAACAAAATCCAAAGAGAAAAAATTGTGTTTATTAAATGAATTCAGAAATATAGAATTTACCTAATATTTTCTGTGTGAAAAAATGAACAAAAACTGAAAGCTTTCTATATCCTCTCCTCAAATATAGGTTCAGTTTGAGCTGTTGTTTGTGGAAAAATTATTGTAAAGTTTATTTTGAAAAATCGGGCATAAATGGGGAAAAGCGCGTGCATGACTACTTCAAAGTGCAGGTATAAAAAAATTCGGACGTACAAAGAGCCTTTTAACTTTTTCATATCTATTTGTGTCTGCTTGTTCCTACTCCCCCCCCCCTCTCTTCTCACACACACACTCACTCTCTCTCTCTCTCTCTCTCTCTCTCTCTCTTTCGCACTGCTCTCCATTGAATAAATACACCTGACCAACGTACAATTCTCAGAAACATTATTAATCCCAGTATTCAGAAGGCAATACACAGGAAATGTTTTAATCGCCAATGTAATTATACTTGGAATTTATTCTTTTCAACGTAAAATTATTTCACTATCTACAATCTACATGCAAGAAGACGTATGCTATACATGTATGTATATCATGAAGAAAAAAAAGGGACAAAATATAATATATTAGTTAGAAGAAAAGATAGATTTAAATTACAGTATCAATCAATAATGAATTTACATTTCTGCAGTATAAAAGCATGAATAATGCATTGCGTTAAAAAGTACCGTTACAATTCATCTTTCTTTACTGCGACATATTTGCATTTTGATAAATAAATATTTATCGAGGACAGTAATAATTCTATTCTTTAGTCCATTGAATATCCTAAATGCACTGCTCTCTTCTTAATATCCAATCATTTTTAGCATTATCATTGCAGTTGTAATTTCTGATTAATTTATTTTTTAATTATTATAATTGCTCTGAACAGTTATTTGTATTGTGTTATAAGTAATAATTACCGGATATAATAGGAGGATTCAAAGTTCAAGGGGAAATATGAATGAAATGTGAGGATGAATGAAATTTGTGTGAGGGAGATAGACTTCAGTAGAAAATTATAGAGTGAATTTACAAGTGGAGAGTTTGGTGTTTAAAGATGTGCGAGGGTGTTTAAGAGGGTCGTGGCTTGAGGCCATTTTCCTGAGCAGAAACTGTGCTATTCCTTTCACACAGAAAAGATACGTTGAAGTTTCAACACTGCATTCTTTGTGCAAACAGAAAAGCGTTTGTAAGTTAGCTATTAAGGCAATAACTTCATTGTCTTCGCTACCGGACTAAAGAGATGAGAAAAACTATTTCCAGAGCCAAGCGTAGCTCGCCCAAGCGCTTTTCGGTGAAAGTTCTTAGTTTTTCTCAGATCGGAGAGTAAAGGGAACTTTCTTCGAAAACGAGATATTACTTTCAGCCTGAATTAAGTTGAGAAATGAGAAGATTAATTTTTTAATTTCATGGATAATAGAATAATTACATTTTCTTTAATTAAATAATCAAAGATGGTAAATGACAGAAGTTCAACTTTGTTAATAGGATAAATTTTGTATTCCATTTGCCAAACCTCTTTAGGATCCTAGAGATCAACTTCTAATTTAAGACGGATGATTCAGCTGAATAAACAGTAGTAATGTTTGAAAGTAAAAGAATTCTATTTGCTGATTGGTGAATAAATATTTACGATATTCAGGCAATTGTGTGAGATGATGAATGAGAATATTTATAGACAATTAACAGCAAGAAAATTATTGTCAGCAGCAAAATATTTGAGAAAATGTTAAGCTACCAATGGTTCATTAGATAATGAGTATTGAACTAATTCAATCTTACATTGTCAAATTATGACTGAAAGATTATTTTAAAATGACACAAATTCGATATTACTGTTGCTGAATATCACTGCATGTGAATTTCTAATATAACGTAGGTGGCTTTGGCATTTATCGGATCCAGACAGTAGTTCCTTTGAAATTATAGAATCCTGTGCCATAAGATTCACGGGACACGCGATATCGTACAGTAGTAGGAGCTATCATCCTCTGGAAAAATATAAATCGCAATACGTAATGAATGACATAAACTTCTATTCTGAAAACTCTCAGAAAACTTTGTAAGAAACTTCTACACGTTAAAACTGTTATTCTTTAAAATATTAAATCCCAGAATTAATTCAACTGTATATAAATAATAAGCAGCAAATATTTTACTATATAAATATATCAGATATATATTAATAATTGTAAAAAATATGAAAGAAAACTTAGGTTCGTTTAATGTTAAAAGTCGTTGAGTAAATCACTGAACACTCAGCTTAGCATTAACGAACGTTGACTAAAATTGCACTTTATTTATGAGATTCCGGTAGGTGGGAAAAAGAAGTAAAAAGAAGGAAAACAGGAATAGAGGAGACACGCATTAGTACAGAAATTACGTTAAAAGCTCCTTTTATTGGAAGACTGCGAGGGACTGGCGAAACGTTTTACAAAGTTTCAAAGAGCAACCAGGACTTATTTGCCCCCACTTCCTCTCTCTTCTAGATAGAGAATAAATTTCATTGCATTTTCATATCAATGTCTTGATATAAGTTGTTTGCTTGAATTGCCTAAAGCAGGGCTCGGAAATATTTGCACTTTTCAACTATTTACTATAGTCACTAATAGAAATTTCCTATTAGCGATTAAACAGTAAACTCCTGAAAAGTGAAAAAATTTCCGAGCCCTGGTCTAAAGTATTTTTATCATGATACTTTTTTTCCTGTCGTCATTCTTAAATAAATTTGACCAAAGATAAGTTTATATACTGGAAAACAACATTTTCCTGTTATTTTAAAAGTGTATCCACAGGCGTCGACCTGTACTATTTGTTTATAATGAATATTTCAATCAAATAAGAAAGTATCGAGGATCTGATGAAATGCGAGTTTCGTGCCAGTGAAAATAAATAACAAAACTCGCAGATTCTTTTGTAATACTGATACAGAACTTTTTCAATAAGTCTCCAGTAAAGATACGAATATAAATTACGTTTTTATACAAGAGAATCGTTGCAAAAATTGTTGCTTTCTATTTTTCTGAACATTATTCTTAGGTCGGCATTCATAGTCAGGTCTTATTAATAAGGCCGTCTTGAGCATAGTTTATCTTTTTCTATCACCTTTTGAAAAAAAAGGACAATCAATACTTAAGACGATCTTATTTATAAGTTTTTTCTATGGATGGGTGCCCTAAATCATGTTTCATCTTCACAAATTCCTCGTTTTTAATTTAACATTAATGACCACTTGATTATCGAAGTATTAATTTATAATTTTCAAAATAGACTTTGATATCTATAAAAACTAATTTAGCTATTTTTTATTCCACGTGTTATGACCAATAACTTTGTTTAAATATTAACGATTCAGTCAAGTATTATACATATTTGATTAATCGATAAGATTAATGCGAGGGTTTCGAGTCGAAGACATTTGTGGAGTTAAAAGTGTCTTAATTGTCGTAATCGGAATGGGACGATTGAGGGAATTGTGGGTGAAGATGAATAGAGCAGGGGATCGTTAAGGGTTACTTGTTGATAGCTATAAATGCCCATAGGAACGAGTCTCTGACGTTGGCAAACTCGATCCACAACGTAACCACTTCATACTAATTTAGCGGCGGATCCGCAATTTCATGATGCGAAATTAAATTTTAAAACCGGATCCGTAGCCGAAGCTAACGAAATTCTAATGACGCTTGAATCATAACGGCCAATTCCAGCAACTGACCACAGTGTCCAAAAATAAAACCTATACAATTTCCAATAGTGCTTTATGATAAATTATAAAAACTTTAAAATAAAAAGCAAAGCTCTTGTAACAATTTAGTATTGTTTTTTTAGGAAAAAACGAAATAATATAAAGGTAAAGTATCTGTAGTATTATGAAGCGAGATTAAAATTAAAACCTGATCCGTAACCGAAGCTAACAAATTTCCAATAACACTTGTGTTACAATACCTAATGCATAAAACCAACCACAGAATTCAATGATAATAAACTTTTAACATTGAACATATCACTTTGTTTTATTTGCTAAAAAGTCCACCCTCTTTCAAAAGCTTTAAAAATGGTAAAACTGAACATTTATAAATGTTTTTGCTATTTATATAAAAATTTATGAGAATTATAAAATGTTTAATCAAATGCAAAACGATTAAAGCATTACCACATTATCTCAATTACACTGACTTTTTTAAGAACTAATCGTCCGATTAAATGAGAAAATGTTGAATTTTTGCAACTAATTTCCTAAACGTACTCTAAAATGAATTTTAAATCTCGTCGTCATATATCTCGCTTAATCTCTTTTGTTTGTAGAAAGAAAAGCATTGTCGAATAAATGATTGAGATGGATCACTTAATTTCACTCACGTTTCGTTCCACGCACTTCTATCATGTCCCATAAGAATTAAATTAGACCGAAATTTATTATCTTTCAGTATTAATGTATGACTTCAGTTCCAGAGTAAAATTAATATCAGGTTTTCATCCGGATGTATATATATATATATATGTTTCACGATATCTAATTTTATTATATTCTACTGAATATAGGGTAATTTATGGTTAAAGAAGCGATGATGATGTTTGCCGTTGAAGAAAAAATGTGGGGGTGAAATATTTTAAATGCTGCCGATTTATTATCAACGAGGCGGATATGCAAAAATAGATGAGTCTCGTCTGTAGGTGGAATAAGTAGTATGTTAATTAAAGCTTTTGTCCCTTATTAAAGTCTCTTTCATTTCAATTTTGCTGCTAGGAGATTGTTGATGCTTTAAAAGCCCTTAACTCGTTTAAAAACGACCCTCTAGTGATTATACAATGTGAAATGGAGAGAAAAAAGATGTTTCCTATTGCTGGCCAAAACACAAAATCGCTCCTAACAAATAAGAAAACTCAAAAAGCTGTTCAAAAATTACTGTAATTGATAACAATGGTTATTTCTTACAATAAAAAGGTAACATTGAAACCCCCCTTAAGAAAAGTTCTTCGCCTTTTCAGGAGAAATTTCCTAATCTCTAGGCTCTTTTGTTTATGCAGTTTGAAATCTTGCGTATAGTACACATAAATATAAAATGCTGATTGTTTTAGGAAACTTCGGATAAAACCGCAGAAAAATTCATTTCTTCTGAATAAAAACAAGCATATATAAAATAAGCGTTGTTGTGCTATAGACGAAATTCGAACGTGCATACACATTTACACAGTGATTTTTTTTTCATCACATTCACTTCCACTACTCAGAAGGAGGGGTTGTATCGAATGTATTTCCCCTTTAGGTCTGCGTGTAATATCAGAACTCACTAAAGAGAATAAACTTCACTTCGTGTTCGTAAGCAATATCAAATAAAGAACTTCTTTAAATCATTTTTAATCCTTTTCCTTATTTTTGTTCCTATATATTGTTTCCTTATCCTTTTCCTCTCTCTCCCTCTCTCCTTCAGACAACCTCCTATTTCGTTTTGAAGCATCTGTATCTCATGTAAGCAGATTTCAAAATACTATTTGATTGGTATGAAGGTAATCTCGATTTAAGGCAAACAGATAATACATATGATGTTGCTTTACCTTGAATCTATCTCAATCAACTTTTTCCTTCGTGTTTGTCAAAGCCGTCAGGTTACATTGCTTCAGAAACCAATCGAGTATCTCTGTAGTTTTATTGATTAATTTTGTTTTAACGTATAAAATTGATATTTCTTCCCAGCAAATCCAATAGACTCTCAGAAAATATTAATTGATGTTTTAAACTGTCATTTACCCTGCACGCTTCATCACTACAATAAACTCTCTTACTGATTATAAAATACAATTTTCAATCATTTTTATCGTTCATTCTTTCGTAAATTAAAACCTTCACAATTTTAGTGAAATAATTTCGCATTCTGCGGTATTCCTGGTTTGAGTTTCGTCGTGTCTGTCAGAACGAAACTCCTTTTTTCTCCTTGATTTTACTTTATTTTCCATGTTTGCTTTTTTTTATCGCGTGCTAAAGTAGGTGAGATTTAGAATTAGAATTAAAACTAACTTTATAAACCGTAACAAGATATCCTACCCTTTAATCACAAAAGTAGAGGTATAAGAAAATTTATACAAATCCACTCTCTCAAAATGAGAAAAATAAGAACTGTAGCGCTTAAGTACAAAAAAAAGACATAATTAACAAAGGTAGGTAGATGTTTGAGACGAGCGTAAATTAACAGACTATAAATATAAAATGGTGAGAAAGTATTAGTAAGGCACTTATTCGAACAGTGACTGTTTCTAAGGTCCGCGAAAAATATGTAGAACTTGTTATATATGTTGCCACAATAAAACGATTATCATAGCTACTCAACAATTGATGCGGCTGCTTCCTATTCCTGCTTCGAACTTCTTTGGAGAATTTCATAATATATCTCCTCCCTTTCTCCATTATTTTTACAAAAAATTACTTTTAAGGAATACATTGTATGTAATGCACTAATAATTGACCATATGTTAAGAAAATAATTATAAACATAAAAAAGATTAAAATTAGTTAATATTGACCAATAAATAAAGATAGTGAGTAAATATTATGTGGAACGTTTATTTCGTTCTGGAACTTTCAACGGTTTCGTAATAATTGATTTATTATTAAGCGACAGCATAGAGAAAATCTTCGTAAAGATTGCAAAATCTCGTGAAATTTTAAGCGAGACACTGCTAGCAGCAGCCGGATGTACGTTTGCGCTTCTGAGAACTGTCGCGACTTACCCCATTAAATGTTTATGAGATTCCAATTTCAACCCCTGATATTATTTTTCACAGTATCAATCCTTACCTATAACCATCCTTTCCTTATAACCAACTACAAATAATAACAACATAAATTTTGCAAATAATCACAATTTAGCATTAGATATTTTAACCCCATTGAAATCCTAATTAAAATTATAATTTACTTAAAACAATAGTAATCGTATCAAATTTATGGTGATGTCGAAAAATTAAATTATTTTATATTTGAACGAATAAAATGTTCTTGCTCTTGTAAATTTTTCCTATACAAGACAAATTTGCTGACCTCGTTAAGCCTTTGGTTTTCATTCGATTGCTTATCGATTAGGATTAGTGAAGATGAGATTGAAGGGAAAGGGAGAAATGGTGAAAGGCATATAAAAATAGATATAAAAAATATCTTGAATATTTTGTTAATCCTCTCATTGACCAGCAGAAAGACACAACAGAAAAAATAGGGATGCAGGAGAGAGAAAGAGATGGAAGAGGAAGAGTTTAAAAGCGATTTACCAACGAGCTACCGCAACTCTTACTTAACTTCCTTTTAGCCCACTAAATTTCCATACACTCATAAATTGCATCCCCGTGTCTCGATCCTCCCCATTTATCCCTCCAGAAATTTATTTCAGCTGCAGGCAAAAAACCACACTCTCGCCAATCATCTCCACCAGAAAAACTTTAAACCGGAAGTTATGGATAAATAGGAAACATCCTTTTCAATACAAGAAAATCTCTTCAAATTTTATAAGCTTTTCTTTCTCTATTAAAAAAAATATATAATTTTATAAATTCATTTTATGAAATAATGGTGATTTTAAATAGAAAATGAACTAGCTAGCAAGTCAATTATTTTGAAAAATAATTTTGAATATTCTTTTATTTGTAAAGTTCTTTTTAATTAAAAAAATACATATATTTATAGAATGATTAATAGAAAACTAATTTTTTATCAATAAATTGGAGAAACAGAAGATAAAAAATGTCTTTGAAAAAATCTAGGATTTGCTCAGATTTTCAGTCCTTGCGATTAATTATTAAGTAACGATTGACTCGTTTAGTTTTAAAAAATTGAAGAAGAATGGAGCTAAGATTGAAAGTTGGTAGGAAATTTATAGGGCAAATCACGGATTATGGAAGATTCTTGACGGAAACACAGTTTCAAGGCTCTTAACCCATATAATCGGACTACGCAGGCAAGTTTTCTCATTGCCGACTAGCCAGGCGCTAATCCAAAGCTAATTGGATAGCACGCGGTTGTTGCTCAAGCTTAATCAACTTTCTAAATGCCCAGCTTTGATAAAAAGATTCGCCAATCGCAATTTTTCATTAACCCCTCCCCATACTGCCCCAATCTGACGGCTATAAATTTCACCATTCACGTCATTTCCTACTTCCTCCAATACAAACATTATAGCTATATTTTTCATTTACTTATTACTTGTACTTACTAAATGACGCGTTCAGTCTGATTATACATGCAATGTTCTACTTCATCCACCCATTCTTCGAAGAATTCCGAAATTAGTTCATTGGAAAAGTGTATTACATTTCTCAAATTGATCCCACTGGACGAATAACAGTCTGACTATCGACTTCATTTTCTACTTCACGCAAAAGTTCCCCGGTAAACTCGTTATTTAATATATTATAAAAAAATGAAGAGTGTATTAACATTACTTTTTCCAATTTTTCAACTACTTATATTTTTAAAATATTGTTAATAACAACACAGCTTTACGTAATATTACGCTTCCACTTTTGAATAATAATTACAGTAGATAACACAATCTTGAAATATCATTATGATTATGAGTACATTTTTTCAAGCATTCCCATTGTATGCCATAATTGCCTTTCGATTAGAGGAAAGTGGGATAAGATTGTTTTGCCTGTGAATAAAACGGGTGGGTGATCAGAAAGGATTTGGCGAGTCGATATTGTTGGTCTGAGACTGGAGTGCTGGGTGATTTCAACGCGTCGGATATAGGTAGAAACTTTCGCAACCTTTACGAAACCTCAGAAAATCTTCTCCTTATGCTCCTCATCCTTTTCCTTTATATCCTAAATCTTTCTCTTTCCCTTCTATCTAAGATTCACTCTTCTCGTCTCTCTTTCACTTCCCCTTCCTCCTCCTTCCTTCATAACGATCTTCCTTGCGTGACAAATAAATAATATAAATGTATTGCTAAATTAAGCTCAAGATTTGCCCTTATATTATCTAACACTGGTCATTTTTTATGATCTCCCACGAACCATTAGTTCTTCCCACGCGAAAACGTAACTGACCCCACTGTTATCTCGTTTTAATCCAATATTTCCAATCTCACATAGACAATTTTATTAAAATTGCATTAAAAAATATCTATTTTTATTTTAATAACATAAACAATAGTCCTTTAGCAGTGTTACTTTCATTTAAATTTCCTTTTATTGTTAAGTCAGTGTATGCAGTAATGGCGCATGTTTTGTCTAGTAAATTCTAACTTCGAGTTAAAAAAACCACAAAATTATTATTTCAAAAATAGGTACCAGCAGGTGAAGTTCCACGAAGCCACCAATTTCTGAGTGGATTTAGTATGATAAAAATAGAGCAAAAAATATTAAATCTGACGTTTCACATATTTGCAATTGTCGTTTCCCGGCATATTATATTTGCGCATTCGCGACAAAATCTAGATTTTTCCGTGCTTTGTTTCGTTTCGCGAAAAATACTCGTTGCAAATATGAAAATACTTTTTAAAAAAACATTTTTTAGCGTCGTCTATTCTGAGAATGTTCTAAAAATAGGGAAAAAATTATGAGAAAAGTCAAATGTTTAAAAAAGGGAATCTATGATATACCACACTGTTCACAAAATAATTTTCCAAGACGATAAGGTTCAATTAGTAGGAAAGGGAGGAATAAAATATAAATTTATTTTTAATATCAGGAAAAATAAAAACCAGGTTTAGCGATTGCAAGATGATTTGGACAATTCTCCATTGTGTTTACCAAAGAATTTTTCTTGGAGGTTTAGTAGAACTGTGGTAGCGAGGGTTAGAGGTAAGAGGGGAGGGGTTAACTCTAAGTAAAACGAAAATCAACTGAAAGAAAAATTGGAGGTCAAGTAATTAAAATGGAATTTTTTAGGAGCTTCAGATGTTTGCAAAAGAATTCTCTGCCTTATTCTTGTCGAAGGACGGAAAAAATTTAGGGTGAAAAAAAAATAGGGTGCAGGAGGTGGAAGATGGGAGACAAAAAAAGATTAGCTGTGATGAGATTTCGTAATCTGCGCTAAACTAATCGTTATCAGAGAATAAAATAGCTGCTGGGTACGTATTCTTTGAAAATCCGCTCACACGTGGGGATAAGTGCGCCCATGGGATGTTTTAGAGACCAGTAGATAATCTCATGGCGATAGAATAAATTCAACTGCTGTTGTATCCCCATCGGGTTGCGCAAATATTTCAAATAAGAACTCCGCTATAAATCAGTCACATTTAATTTTTCTTATTAATTTTATCATGCTATTTCTTCGTTATTAAATTTAATTTTCCCTTTACAACCCCTCTATCAATTCGTTTACCATATATATTATTAAATATTTCCATTGCCTGTTCGCGTATCCTTTTGATGGTATATGTTCATTTTATGATAATCTTATATTTTAATTTAGTCAAAAATATATTTTTGTCAACTTTGTTGTAGGTTTATCAACGTTCATTTAAAAATTGTTATTTTTCTTGTTGATACCACTAAGAATAAAAAATCTCAGACTACAGGTGAGTTATAAAAATGTCATGGATGAAAGGGAAGGGGAGAAAAAATAATTAATCTTTCTTGCCTCCGATAACGTTAAGACCATGGTATAATCACGTACCGGCTGTTAAGTCTCGCCGGTTAATTAAAACATTCAGGCAGAGATCTTAACAAATATACGTGTGAAAAGCTCCTGCACCTTATGAAATGGATCTGTGATAAATTGCTGATGGTCTCCCACGCGGGATCCACCAAGATTTTACCTAACTATTAACTTTATCCCTGATTAATAATACCATATCCGACATGTTATTTCTCCCGTGTTATTATTTTTAAATATTTCCTTTTAAAAGTAATAATATAAGTTAAATTTATTCATTTTTCCTTCATATTTTTAAATCTCTCAAAATTGTTAATCCTTTCGTATAAAAGTGGTAATTTGTATGACAAAAGGATGAAAAATCTAAAATATTTACCACAGCTAAAATGAAGGTAATCTAGAATAAACTTCCGGTTTGGGTCATCGTCCGGTAAAACTGTAATCTATCTTCCATTCGGCTTATAAATCATTTGTACTCAATCCGGAACAAAATTTGAATTATTTATAGGACCCACTCGCTTTTTTTGATAATCTTGTGCTTAAACAAAATATTATAAAAGCCCCAATAATGGTTGTGGATGAAAAAAAACATACAATTCAAATTCATCTAAGTATTCAATCACCCTGACTGTAAAAATTTATTTGTAACTAGCAATGTAGCGGATTTCCAGCTGGGGTCATCTCAAGATATAAACGTTTGGTCGATTGTATTGCGTTTGCGAAACGACATAAACTCGAGCAAAGTTGACGTAGAGACCGGATGGATTTTTCTTTCGACTCCCACGAATCCCACAGCGAAACTATCCTGGATTCCTCCGATGTAACAAACCACTTTTACTGCACCAACTTATTTCTGCCTGCCATTCTCCTCCACAAGCAATTTTTCCTATTTTTCTTCTACAAAACTCTGCATTGAAACCGGGAATCCCCCCTTTCTCTTCTTTTTCTCACTCTCGTTCCTTTCACCCTTTTCCCTCCAACTCTCCCCTCCCTCACTCCCACTCACTTGAACTTCGTCCTCCTGCCTTTTTTACAGTTTTCCCGATTTTTCCAATAAATCTCTGCTGGGTTTAATTATTTTCCGCTGGTTTATTTAACCTCTTTCATTCATCCCTCCAGCATATTTTTCAGTACCTTCACCCATCACATTATTTCTTCTCGTGCTTTCTTTCAACTGTTTTTCTCATCAGACTCAATCGTGGTTTCCATTTGGACTTTACTACAACCCAGCGTTTCGATCTTATCTCTATCCCTCTCGTTAATCAAATGAAATTGAAACATTTATCAAAGTGGATAAAACTTAGCTTAAACTAGAATAAAATCTCGACATTGGTATTATTTTTGGTTCCATATGCACAGTGTCAAGGAACTAACGTCTCTTTTGATTTTACGTTAGTTACGGTGTTTCCTGTATTATATACAACAATTACCCCCACACCCCCTTTCATTTCCGCTCTCCTTCATCCGTTTGGCTAACGAGCACAACTGTGGATGGATAGAGGCGAGAAATCTACACGTGGTTCATCAAAAGCTGCAAGCTGCACTTCCCAAATCGGATCTAGATGCGCGTAAGCTTCCCTCTTCAACCCCCTTCACTCTCTCCCTCTCTCTCTCTCTCTCTCTCTCCTGATTGCTTGTTCATTTTGTTTTTCAGAGAAACACCTGTGCGCCAATCAACCCCGTACCACTCTCGTCAAATCGCACTTTCAACTTCACCCTCACATCTTGTTTTCTTTCTTTCATTTGTATGCTTGTTGTTACATTTTCTTCGTATATACTTTGCTTGGTTCTTCTATACTAACAATTAATCAATCTATTTATTTTCCCTGACTCCTTTCTTTCTTTATTAATTATTTTAATCTAATAATCATTCAAACTCAATCAACTTCAAAATTTATTTATATTAATTACTAGCCCATTTTATACATTTTTCAAATATTGTTTTTATACTTCAATAAAATTCGAGTTTATACTTTACACAGTCCATTATTTATATTTATCTTGCGTTTTGCAATCAGCAGATTGCAAAATCTCTTCTTAATATTTCTATTAAAAATTGTAAAATCCAATCTTTCGGTATTTGTTCGTAGCACTCCCGAGAGGATTGATCAAAAAATAAAAGCACACTGGACCCTTCTTTTGTAATTTTTATAGTTGGCAAATTTTTTGATGATTTTTTGCAATATCCGTTTGATTGATGCTGGTGAAAGTTTAAGCCATTTATTTGTAAATTTTTTATAAAAGTTTTGATTATATTTTTACTTTTTGTTTTTAAGTACTTCCCCCTATCAGTATTATATATATGGCTGCTATAATAGCCAGAAAATATTAATGATGCACAAGGAAATATGTACCAAAACCTGCAAAGCTTGAATATGAGAGCGGGTAAGGGAACTATAATGTACTACACTCTGTCCTGACGTTCAATTACCCTGTGCAAAACTGCACATATCGAGCAACCTATTTTATTTTCTTATTTTCCCCCAAACCATCAATATTGTCGCGTATACAAAAGAAATCACTGTCCTGATAACCAGCTATTAAAATATTGCTATTATAAATATTCGATTATCCAATTATTGTTGAATTTTTTTTCGGTAACTGTTGATCGATGATTCTTTCGTTTATAAAATAATTGTAATAGACTACAAGCTTGTACTAATAATTTAAAAAAATTGTGCTAGCTTTTATAACCCATAATAATATCAAGAACTTTTAGGCTTTATTAAAATAACAAGCGTTTTTTTAATTTGAAGATGTTAAAAAATAACACGTGCTGTGTTCCAAAGGTAGAGATTTTATTATTTCTGATGTGCGTGTGTGTGTGGGCTCTAAAAATAGGAATAAGCAAACATGAATGCAGAAATAATTAAAGTACGAAACGGAGAAACGGGTTATTTCAATATTGTTCCGATTTATAAAAAAGCTAGATCATGTGGGATAAAGGAAGAATGATAACAATAGTTTATTATTACAGCTATACGTATCGTGTATCTGAAAGCTCGTGATGGAAATATTTTTAATCCACCAGTGGCTATTGTTGAAGAGTAGATATGAGAAAGACGAGAAGGGAATGAAAGAAAATGAAGCTTTTAGATGTTGAATTTTCAATTTTTGTGGCCATCGTTACTCTGACTGAGTAATTTCAGTTTATTTCATCACGATTGAAGGATCTCTTGATACTACATAGTATCTTATGTCAAAGCACATAAAACTTTTTATTCTTCGCCACGTTATCGCTTTATTCCGGCGTGATTAGAAGAGAATTAAAGAAAGTACTTTTGCAAAATCAGTCAAAGAGAGAAAATATGCCTAAATTAATATGAATTGGAACAATTTTTTTTAATGAAACGAAAATAACGCAAAGTTACAACTTCATTTTTGTATTTCCCATCCATCGAAAATCTTTTCGCGGATATAGTGCCTATATAACTATAATAATTTAAAATTATAAAACTGATAGGATGCGAAAACTGATATTACCTAACGAAAGTTAATTTGACGTGATGAATTTAAGCGTCGAATAACGAAGCGATGACGGAATGTTTTTCGAGTAGTTTGGGGAGAAAAACTCGAAGCTATTAGGGTGGGATATAAAGCCTGTTGCATCCCGTTCACCGAAACAAGGATAGATCTTGTTCGCCGATAGAGTTAAGCCCCGAAGGGAAGAACCGTTAATACGGAATCGAATTTCTACCTAACAAAGTTAAACAATTCAGTATGGCGGCCATATTAATAAGATTTTGTGCAAGAAAGATCAAAATTACACCTTGATCATCCTTCCGTAAATTATTTCTAATACATAATTTAAAACAATCAAATTATCGTCAGACTGATTGACTTGTATATTGATGTTTCTCGAAACGTTGAGAAATGACACCCCCTTGATTATCCTCATTTTTTTATAAATTTAGTCAGAATCTCAGCAGACATTTTTATAAAATTCTTAGTCCAGATGAGGTCCGAAGTGGATGTAGTTATCTTTTATTAACCACATTACCATATGTAACATGTGTTAATAAGATTTTTACGGAGGTGTGTATACAAGACAAAGAAAAAATGACGTAATAACGTTTTTTATCGTGGCTCTTTAACGAGTCTAGAGGTTAAAACGTGATGGGTTGATCGATCTTTATACGAGAAGAGCAGAAAGAAGCCCCTTCAGCCAGGAAAAGACTTTAAATTTTAGAACACGTTTACGAACGTGTGAACGTAGGCCAAGACTTTCAAATGACACTTAACCTTTATTTACAGCTAGGAGCACCGCGATACATCATGTTTTATCCTGAAAACGCCTCGCAGAACCCTCCCTCCCCCCCTTCTTTCAATCTCGCTCCTCGTGTCTTTTTAACACTCGCTCAAAGAAAATAACTCGGAAAATGGTCGTACTGAGATTTCTCACTCATTTATACCTTCGTTCTCCCTTCATTTTCATGTTTACGGTTCAAGTTCTCGTTTAACGTTTCAACTTTTTAATTTCAAGTGTAAAATTAAGCAGTGCCATGGATAGCAAATCAATTATGTTTCTCGTCTAATTAAGAACGTGGAATTTCACTTGTGCAATATTTGATACTTTGAGAGATATCGTACTAATTGATTGATTTTAACGATGCAATTTCTGCGAAAATCAAATACTTCCCGGTCACTGATTTTATTGTAACAGCAAAGTTTCAATATCGAAACGGTATAAGTTTTGTTCAACATTGGAATATTGTAACGCGAGGACAAAAGTCAGGACTATTAGTATATGAGTTAAGAGGGAAGCAGAGAAAACCGGAAGTACGGCCAGGAGAGGAAACTGAAAGGAAGAAATTTATGTGCAAAGATGTAAAATATAAAGAAAGGTAGGAAAATGTTTTAATTATTATTTTTAATAAAAGTAATAAAATGAAAAGATATAAAGTTTCGAGAAAAAACTGTCATAAGTCATAGCAAAAGGACTATAATTAAAACCCCACATGGATTTAAGCATATAGAATTATAAAACATAATAGTAATAAAAATCTCAACAAAAGCCACCAAACTATATGTAAAAATAATCCAATTGGACCACAAATTTATTGTAAAAACTAGATGGTGAGAATCAGGAGAATAATACAATTCCCCGTGCGAATGGTAAAAGAAAGGTGTAATAAGTTGTGAGAAAAGCTTCGTGGAAAGACAATTTGAAGAAAGCAACTATTACTACCTATACAAGGACCAGCGAAACATTTTGCAAAAATAATTCATATTTAACCTGCATAGGATTAGCATTTTGCCACAAAATTATTAAGTATACATACTTCTAATTTTGAAATATACAGATCAAATAAGCATAAAAGGAGAGGGACTTATAAAAAAGGCGTTCAATCTTAATATTGGTATAATGTGTTCAATAATAAAAGTATTAACAAAAAAATTATTTTTACATTATACTATTAGTTAAATTATGTAACTGAGATCTTTAAAAAAAATGTTTTTTTTTAATTTCAAAATAGAGATGACCAATTAAATAAACATACTAACAAATTTTGATACAAATCGATTAAATAAGATATACTTTTTCAGACTTGCAAAACTAACTACTTTTGCGTAATTTGATAAAACCTTTATAAAAATTGAAATCTGTTCAATATTAAAAAATGTATCTTTCTCAAATAACATTCGATTTGTATCAAAGTTCATCAGTGTACTTATTTTATTATCCTCTATCCAAAGTACATATCGAAAATTATTTAAATTAAATGATAAAAAACACGCAACGCAAAATGTTTCACTTCTTTTAAATAATCAAGTAAAATATAAACCTTTCTTGCAAAATGTCTCAACCACGTAAACTAGCAAATATTCTGACGTAAAATATTTTTTACCATCAATTAGTTTTAGTCATTGTTTAAGAAATTACACCACTTTTAGATGTTCGCACATTAAATGTTCCTTACTACACATTTTCCGTCAAGTAATAGTAAAAATATGAAAATCACTAAAACGAAATATAAAGGGAAGAAAATTCAGAACAAGATTACCTTAAAATGTACAAATATTTTGGAAAATAATAACGGAATAAAAATTTATTCGGACCGGTGTTGTGCAGAGGTCAAAGTAAAAATAGTTAGTTCTAATAAGACTAAAACTTTATAAACTATGCTAAAATTTTCAGCCAAATTTGAAAAATTCGAGAAAAATTTTCAAATAAGAGGTGACAGTGATTGAAGAAGTAAATGAAAAAAGTGACTCACCTTTCGATGCTCCAGGAGTAAGAGTAACGTTTGTTTGTGAAAAGGTGAAACCGGAAGTGAAGTTAACAGAGGGAGTGTTGGTCGTAGAAGAAGAAAACGTATTGGTAGTAGTAGTAGTACTCAGCAATATTAGTATTGGTGATGCAAGTAGCGGCAGAAAATGAATAAGAAGAAGCGGAAGTAGTTGCAACAGTAGTTGATGTTGATGTCCAGGACAAAGAATGGCGATCGTTTTTCAAGGTCGTGAATAAACCCAACTTGTCGATATTAGAAAAATAGGTACAGGCTAAGCGAGACGTGCTCGACGTGACGGACAATGCTGGACTGGCGCTCCGCGTGTTTCAACCTATACATACACCGGTGCCTCGGTGACGTCACCCTCGTCGAGGACCAATCGGAGCCGAAGAACGTCGCAGGAACTGCCTGCAACCACTTCTCACCCCTTTATCTACCCCTCGCACACCTGACTCCCCCTCGCCCACACCGCTACGCACCTTCACACCGGCCACCGACCATCTTCTTGCATTCACCTATCCCACCTTCTTTCTCCATTTCCATGATAACACCCCCACCCTTACAAGTTCTCCCACAATATTTTGATGCATGCTGTTTTCTTCGAATTTTTGCATTTTCACCCTTTCCCGGTATTCCTTCTCCTATCCAATTTATTCTCCCTCGTTTCTCATGGTTTCTCGCTAGTCCCGGGTCATTACTAGCCTTCGCGCTTTTATCCTGAAAACGTTTTTACCTCCGTTTCCGGAAACCACTTTCCTCACCGTTGACCAAACTTTCCATTCCACGATATTCCATCCGTTTACCTTTTTCCATTCCAGTGCTAAAATGGTCTCGCAACCACCGCAGCACCGTTTCAATCCCACTATTCCTATACTTATACTATGCAGGCTCGCAGTTAACCCCATTGACTAAAATTCTGTTTCCACCTTAATCTTTCCGTTAACCTTTTCCTTGTCCTCCTGCAAAAGTGCTATCGCTGAACCGTTCCTTTTCCACTATTCCCCTTCTCAGCCTTAAAACTTCCATTCTCGGGTCAAATAACCCTTTTCAAATGAAAACAAACACAACAAAAATTTGTTCATTTAACCCCTTAACTGTCAGCGTCAAAAATCTTCAGTTTTTGACTTAGCCAAATCTTTGACGTTGGTAATTAAAGGGTTATATAGTAGGTCAGCTATTAACCAGACGTTTGTTTTTATGGTATTTTCCTTACGTTTGCAGTTTATTTACTTATTTTTTCCCCGCTAAAATTTATTATACCGCTCCAATTCCTCTATTCCCATGATCCGCCTTTGTCATTTTTACCTGTTCCAAAGTTGCGTGAGAAACATTGCTCGCATTGAAGGCCACTCACAGTGCTTAGAAAGCGCTGAAGCACAAATTGACTAAATTGTCCAATCGTGACACGTATTTTACTCAGCGCTTTTTAATCGCTGGATTACTTGAACGCTTCCTTTAGATCTGTAATGGTCTTCCACAAGTTTTACTGTATGCATTATGAAGATTCATAATCCTTCAATACAGTATACGCATAGTCAAAGTCTTTTCGTATTTATAAACCAACAATTAATTACTAAAGGTGTTAAAATTTCTACCGAGCATAATGACTGAAAAATTGAAGAATGAGAGGAAATTGGGCTGATATTGATAAGAGCTTTGGAGTTTAGGTGGAAAAAGTGGTTCGATAAGCATATTAATCGAGAAGAATGCCAAGTGATCGAAGCGATTATATTTGTCGGACCATTAAAGAGAAAGCGATAAAACTCTCACCCATTCTCACAAATATTATTAAAAATCTTTCCTATCGGAACATGCGTCATGTATTTGCGTATCGCACGCAATAAATCAGGGGTCCGAAATGGTGCTTCGAAGAAAATCATTCTCAGATCACGTGGGTCGATCGACAAAGTTTTCATTCTAACCTTAAAATATATCAACAAAAACTGGGTTAGAAATAATGAATGAAAGTCTTTTGTAAAAATGTTAGAACAAAAGCTATAAAAGCTGACCTCAAAGATGACAATGGAAATTTTAAAAGCAAGAAGATAAATAAATGAAAATAATAAGAGAGGCATAATACAAGAATGGAGTGCTCATTGGATTGCATATACGTTAGCAGAGAAATATTCTCAACATTCCTTGGGAATCCTTAAATAAAAAGTAACCCAGGACAAATGTAGCTCTCGTATTTTTTTTCTTTCATTTTTCATTCGAGGCACGTAATTCCTCGGCGGGGGAGAGCCAGAGGGAAGGGAGCTGGAAGAGGGGAAGACACCTGGGGAATTTGACGAGAAGAGGTTACGGGTCGCAGACAATAAAGGATAAAGGAGAAGAGTAGAAAAACGTGGAAAAATGAATGAGCCAGGATAAAAAGAATAGGGTAGACGGCCATTTCATGGTAAATCGGTCGTGGTCGCGCGCCATTTTGTTCACTGAAACAAAATGGCCCCCGGTGGAAGCTGGATCGTTCCTTATTCTCTCTTTCTTTATATATATATATATATATATATATATACATATATATCCTTGCTAAAACTCTCGACGGTAATTTTTAAAGAACGAAGCAACGCGCGAACTTTGAATAATCCCGATTGAATGCCAGTCATGCATATTCATCGAGCTGCACCTGTTAAATAAATCACGTGGCATTAATCAGTATTAATAAGCCGCACGAGAATCAAAAGTTTTTTGAATTAAGTTCGTTGAAGCAGAAACAGACAAAGAAGGGAAATAATTTGAGGATAAATGCAGGGAAATAAGGGAAAAATTAAAGGGGTGAGAAATGAGAGAGACGACAAGAAAGGAAAAAAGAAGAAAAATTGGATGGCGGACAAAGTTTCTGATACTGGAGAAAGTAGAAAGGAGAGGATAATGCAGAATGAGAAATTCCAAGAAGAGAATTTGCGACAGAATTGATCGCGCTTAATGATAAAGAGGAGCCGCGGGCTGCCGCGTGATGGAGTTCCTTATTTATTATCTCCTTCCGTCGATCAGCGAGTTATCGTCTAATATCCCGTTATCATTACATCGGAAAATAAGCTGCTCGTCTTCCGGAGGAACGTTAACGCTCATCGCTTATCCACAGTTTCGCGCGAGCCAATTCGCAAATCTTAGGTTATCTCTCGCACGCCGCCATCTTGCGAAATATCCCTAAAGTAATTATATCTCTCATTTATACACAACAATACTTCACCACTTGTAACCATTATATATATATATAATTTATCATACCTTTAATCAAATTGTTTGATAAAACTACGCAGTCTTGTAAAATACTAACAATTTCTAAATCTGCTTCAATAATGCAGATCCCAATAGCAAGAATATCATCAGAGTATATTTAGAGCATTCCGAGGATATCCAAATGTCCATTGGACATATCGAGGATTTATTACCTTGAACATCGTGTTTGCTATTAGGGGAAAATTCGTACTAATAAATTAATAAATTTCGTTGTGGCATAGTGTGTAAACTTTTTCATTAAATTTGCACTTGCAGTCTTGCTGTTTTTAACATATATGTTATAATGTACCTAAGAAGGGGTGAATTCGTAGATTGCGCGTTATTTGAAAAGCCACCCAATTGCGAGGCTGCGCACGTTTGAGAAAATTTCGCATGAAAGCGCAAGAGTTAATTCGTAGTATAATTAGCTTGCAAGGATGCTCGCCGGTTGAATTGACTGGTCTGAGAGAGAAGAAGCTCGCAATTTTACTGCCTCTTTACCGGAAGCCTCAGTTTCTCCTACGCAGAATAATTTTCTCCGCCCGATTCGATTGGTTCAACGATTATTTATAGCGAATAAAATGTCGCGTGAAGAATCACTCTAAGTATATGGAATTATTTCCTAAATTTGAAACGCGAATACTTTGATTAAAGTGTACAATTTAAAAAGTCAAATGGCAAAATAGCTGCTGGCTGATGAACAATAAAGTAATTATTTATTCGATTCGCCTCCTTTAGATATGATTAATGATTGTTTGTTCGAAGCGAGTCAGCCGTGCAAAGCTGTTTTTTGCAAGATTGCAGAAGAGACTGGAGTATTCCACGAAGGGATTGTAATGAAGGTGGGGCTTGAGTGCTGTTTTACAAGCACTCTATCGGTGCTAAAGCTGGCTATAACATTATACTTAAAGTTGCTTTCAAAGATGAGATGCAAGCTCCTAGCTAGCAAAAGCACATTTAAACCTGCGCTGACAGATTTGGAAAAGCAAAATACTTAACAAATTTGTTTGCTCATTTAACATTCTAAAAAATTCATAACTCGTTTATTACATCAACCATAATCATTATTTTATGTCCACAGATTCGCTTATACAGCAATTTATCCCAAAGGTGTAAAATTATACTAATTGTTCAGATACCTCTATATTAAACGGAATAGCTTTGATAAGAGTTTGGAATAGGTTATTGGGAAAAGAGAAAATGTTTTGTTCAAATAAGTTTATTCTGAAGTAAGTTTATTAGAAAACATATTGTTTTAAACCCAAAGGGTGGATGTTATTGAAGAGATACGTTGTCTCAGAGATTTTTATTTTAGCCCAACGGTCGTTACCTTCAATTGCAACAAGGCCACCGGGGAAATTTCACTGCCTTCAAATGTCGCGTTGCATAGGGAAATATCGCCTTGCCATGGATCGCTTGGCTAACCAGCCTCAGGTTCATCGAACCTCTACTTCTTTCTTTTTTCAATGAAGAAAATTTTTTGTTCGCTTATAAAAATACTTAAGGGGCTCTTTCTCACCGTTATTAGTTTTAATAAAATCAGCCGATGTCGTCAATATCGATCACGTCACACTTTCCACTCTACATGAGCACACTAACAGGAATATAAATAACCAGCATATGTGGTTTGTCCACGACAGGAATCACTCTTCTCATACATGGGCTTCTCATCAAATAAAATATATAGCGTCAAAGATTATTATATTCCTCTGAATCCTCTCTTCCACTGCAAATTTTATCACTTTGGAAATATTTTCTATGTATATTCGATTAAAAAAGGCAATTTGTAGTTTTAAAAGCTAGAAAAAATAATAAAAAACCGTTAATAGCTCTTTAATATTCTCACAGTATGCAACAATTTTAGATAGAAAATTAAAAATTCGAAATTAATATTTGATTTGGAAAGAAACCGTGTCTCTCTTTCATCTTTAAATTACATTCTAGTTTTTGAGGTTTCTCTTTTGAAAAGTTATTTAATTACAGAATTCCTGGCATGATATTTCACGAAGCAAGAACACCTTAATAAACTTCTTCACTTCTATTCGGATGCGATTGTTAATATTTTACGTTGGCTGGTAATAGTGCGCAGGGCCGATAAAATTGTTGGAAAAATAAAGTCCCTGACGTGCAGTCTGCAGTTTCACAAAGCTAAATTGCACAGAGTACTGATGAATACCGAGTTATACACCAGGTAAATCAGCTGAGCGAGCCGGAGAATATTCGTTGACACTAAAATAGTCATTTATCATCTCAAAATTAATAAGAAATAGAAAACCCTCAAACTTCAATAATCCAAACAGTATTAGAACTAGAAACAGATGTCAACTGCTCAAATTAAATGAATCTTTGAAAAATATACAATTACTCTTTGAAATCCACGCAAGTGTACGTGCTTTAAAAAATTATAATTCTATTTTTAATTTAACAAGAAATACTGTATATTTTTTTTTTTGTAAAATTACAATGACATACGTGGGCTACAAAGGCGTTGTAAATTTATATTAGACTGTTAAGACAGCAAAAAAATAATATTTTTTACTATATATAATTACAGTAAATTTTAGAAAAAAAAATCAGTTCACTTCATTGTTTTTCATCTAAGAATTCAACTAAATATTATATATATTTTGCTGGATTATAATATCAATCTTATTCATTCATTTAATTACTAATTTCCTGTTTTTAACAATGAATTAATGGTGCATCAAATTCAACGTGTTAACAATAACTGATTATTTTCCAGAAGAATTCACTGATGAATCGATGGCATACAGGAGCGAACGATAAGACTTGTTTAACAATGACTTGGCAGCATGAGATATACTTAATGGGAAAAGCGTTGAATGAAAATCGAGAGTGAATCAGTCTCTATATTTGATACCTGATTGATGTTTCTAAAGGGAAATCCCATCAAGCTCACGTTTGATTTGTCCGAAGATTGAAAAGGGACGGTGAGTATCTTTAAATCGCAGCAGCCACATCGAATTGAATATTTTAGTAGCCGCTCGACCTTCCGAAAGGCCCATAAAATCCAAAAGTGCAAAGAAAACAGATAATCAAAGCCACATTTTCACACCGTAATGGAATTGAACCGATCCCGTCTCTATCAGAAGATTTTTTTACATTTTACAAAACAATACTTAAAAATTTATCCTTTTATGTATGAATAAATACATCTAATTATTGAGCAGTATTAAAACTATTAAATTATTTTAAATGCAATATAAAAATTCACAGTATACCTTTATGTTATTTACTCGGCTGAAATAATAAATAAAATGGAGGAAAAACGAATTTACAAAAATAAAACTTGTAGCTCTCACTTCTCAGACAGCTTTGATTACCTAAGAAATATTTATATCAGTGTAACAAACCTTCTATCAGTTTTTACATGACGAATTTCATAAAGTTTCTCTTTACGATATCTATAGTATATATATATAGATATATCAATATTTTACAGTTTACACTGTTATCAACCACAAATTGAAAAATTCTACCTTACTAACAGACGATATTTGACGAGAGCATTTCTAGATATAACTAATCTTTAATAAAACTAAAATTGATGTTTCTTAGACTTTCAAACTTATCACAAATATATTATTTTAAAATTAATACTAATAATTTACAGTTTTAGTTGAAAAAGTTAAGGTTTTAAATCCTAAATAATAATTTAAGCAACAAAATCCAGTGGCCTGTTGAATCCTCCCTTTCTATTCATGTACTGTCTGTACTTTCGTTTTAAAATAACATGCACTGCCCCAACATCATTTCCTTCAACTTTTTTTCCCTTAGTAGTATCAAAGCCACAGAATCCCATCATTCTCATCATATCCTGTTCTTCGGGAGTTTTACCTTGAAGGTCAGCTTCTGCAAAAGATATTAAAATACACAAATTGTATATTATAGATGCAAGATAAAACAATAAAAGAATGATCAAAATTTAAACCTGTTATAACTGGACGCTCATTTGTTGGCTTCTTAGTCTTTTGCCTATCACGATCCCTGGATCTGGATCTGCTATAAGATCTTCTATGTCTATCCCTATCCCTTTCACGTTCTCTTTCTCTATCTCTTGATTTAACTCTATCACGTTCTGCAGACCTGAAATACAATTGTGTTAAATAATTCTTTCTACAGAGGTTAAGAATTTTAATAAATTAATTACCTTCTCCTTCTCTCACGTGATCTTCTTCTACGTCTATCCCTTTCACGATCCCGTTCCCTGGATCGATCTCGTCGTCTCCCAGGGGAAGGTGTCCGGCTTCGTCCAGTACTAATTAAATTATAAAAATTAATGTCAGAAAATCCGAATATGCATTTAAAGTAATTAATTCTATGCTAATACAAATTTTTCATTTAATTTATTTGTATGAATAAGACGAATTAATTACGAAGTCAACAAACTTTTAGGTTAGATTACTATTACTTACGGCATTTCTTACACTGTCTTCAGCCGTGTTTATATTATAAAGTAAGTTCCGACTGATTCCGACTAAATACGAGGCGGCGAGGGCAAGACACTCGAGGCTCACCGCTCAGTCGCTCGGGGGAGCCTCTTTAGAGTTTTTCTGTTAATTCTGTTCACACTTTTCTATTTTCTTCAAGAAAGCGCCTATCGCCTGCTGCGCCGCCTAGGATAAGTATATTGTGTGTTATGTTGTATTCTATAATAAGTTGATGAAACACATTATATGTATGTTACACTATAGCACGCTACAAAATTAAATATAGAAATGACTCCACCTGAGAAAGACTCCACCTAACAATTACGAATTTTGGTTTAAGAATACTACGCTAACAATGAAAGAAATATAATTAATTATAAATATTTATTATACAGATTTGTGTACCGTCCTATTAGTAAGCATCTAAAACAAATTGAATTTGCAGAAATTATTACCACAATTGGAATTTAATTTGATACGTTTCAAATTTTAAAGGTTGGTTGAGCAGACAAATTTGAAATAGTAATTTTTCCTATGCGTGGCATTGAAAGATAAGACAGTTTCATCAAGTCCTCCGATAGCCGTGATCGTCTAGTGGTTAGGACCCTACGTTGTGGCCGTAGTAACCCAGGTTCGAATCCTGGTCACGGCAATGTGAAAGTCACATTGTCACGGGGAGGTTTTTTTTTAACATAGCAAACATGAAATTCGTCATATTTTCACAATTTTTAAATTTATTTAAATATTAATTTAGAAATAAAAAATCGTTTCATTTATTTCATGTTTTGCTATATCTACAAAGATTAATAGTCGCCATTTTAACACTAACATTATCTCAAGTGCTAAAACAAACATTTAAAACCGGCCAAGTTCTTATAGCTTTCATAAATTCATTTAGCAACTGTCATTGAAACAGTGTTAAAATATTATAAAAGCCTGTGCAAGTAATAATATTATAAATTTTGTATCAATTGTTCTATATGCTTAACTTTCAAGTTCAGTTGTTTGGATATATAAATATTATTATAGCAATATTATCAAGGGCATTAGTAATTTTCTTTGGAAATGTTTGATACGGCAGTGAATCTTGATTACTATCAGTTGTCATGCTCCAACTATTAAGTTACCGGACCGCATCAGGCGAATCTGGTTCAGCCAATCATAAGTTGATGATGTAAACAAAACTTCGAAGAAATTCAATATAGTGTAATAAAGCCCCCCTCTCATTCGACGTAGATAATACATAAATAAATGAAGCAACTGTTTTGATCAACGATTGAAGCTTGAATTGGAAAGTAGGTTTGGTTCTGTTGGGTTTGCAGGGACAAACTTTTTGCTCTTGCAGGACTCTCTTTAATTCGCTGTACAGAGAATATCGCAGTGGGCGGGTCGACGTATACGGTCCCACGAGTTTTACGGCCTACACAATTCTACAGAGCCGTATAACGTCACGGTTTCTCTCTCCTTATAAGGCCACAAGTTGAACATACAGAAAAGAACTCACCTCCTTAAAAATGGACCTGAAAAACAGCATTACAATTTAAAATTTGTTGCTAATTTTTTCAAACAATAAACAATAATTTTTCTATCTACCTTTAAGAAAAATCTTGGAAAAGTTTTGTCATTATAATTTAGATTATAATATGAAAAAGTATAAGTAATACTCTTTCCAAAAATAGAAATGTGATTTAAAGTAGTGATGTGTATGGATCTATATAGTAAAAGAAATAAGAATACTTCTGATAAGTAAAAATGTAAAGCAGATGACTTCATCAACAAATTTGGTGTTACGAAGGATGAATGACGTCATCATTTATCTTTAGTTGATATATAGTTGCGTAAGAACTGTTTAAATTATTTTTTTTTCAATGTCTGGATCATCGATAAGCCATGCAATTTAATTTATCCCAGAGGCTTTAATTCATAAAAGAATATTGATTACTGGCTTGTTAATTAAATACTTGAAAGGAAGAAGGAATTAAATGGATATAGCTTAAGAAAGGTTTTCGTTATCTCAGGTAACCGCGAAATTTTGCAAACTAATCGGGTGCGGCAACTGCTATTACCTTTACTGCCTAACTGTAAAACGGCACCAGTAATGTATCATCTATCAGCAGGCCTGGATTCTTCCATCCTTCCACAGTGAGATTTCATATTATTTAATTTTATAGATAAAACAATTACTTTGTAATCTAATTTTACTAGATTACATAAAAATGTATTTTATTTTAATTGGTAAAATATTAATTTTTTATATTTTGCACATTTTAGTGTAAGCTGACGTGTATTTAGTGCATGTATAAGCTAAGCAGAAATGTCACGATTCGAGGCGACTAACTTATTTATAGAGATGGTCCTGGCAAAGGATGCCGGGTTAGGTATGTTTATTTTACTTTCTTGAAGACGAAATACCGCAGAGACTAAAATAATCTACGGAAAGTCGACGACTCTGGCTTTAAGAAATGACAACAAAATTATTGTTTCATATTTAATTTCTCATCATCATTATTCAATAGTCAAATTATTTCTTAATTGAATGAGTTTTTTTTCATCGCTATCCAAAAAGCGGATATTTAATTCTATTCCCTTTAACACACGTCACGGTAATTATATAAATTAGGGGGCCCTAATATTCAGGGCTCACCCTATAATTCCTATTAATGTAATTTGAGAAATAACAAGGCTGAATTGCTCTATGTGGCAACAAAATTATATCCACTAAAAACAAGGATAAATTAGTTCCATATCAATGGCATATATTTCTTCAAGTAAACTCAAATTGATGTATAAATTAACAACAAAATGATTAAATTTAAGTCAATTTTTATACAGTATATAACCGAAAAAAGAATAAAAGAGATTTAATATTTCAGTATCGGTTGGGCTGTAGATGAATTGAGTGTACGTTGGGACCGTTGGGTTTGCAAAAGAAGGCAATGAACAAGGCCAAATAGAAAAAGAGGGTTCCACGGTCTACAAGATGGACGAACCAATGGCGATTAAGATAGCGTTGGCAAAGTGGCTACCGACCCCCCATCTGTACCGAGGCTATAAGAGACCCTCGCTTCTCCGGTCTCCTCATACCGCTACGTTCGTTTGGAGAAGCTCCATTGCCTACTTCATCTAAACGATACCGGAAGCGTTCCTCGCTTTTTACTACAAACCTTTTTTTATACAAAACTCAACAAAATGGTAAGCGTTTATTTTTTCTAATTACCCAATTTCTATTCTCCATACATGAATTCGTGAAAGTGTGATATTTAACTAACGGCTTTGCTCGCGAAAAAAAATGTTGGCGTCACTGGATGCCTTATATGGAATGCAACGTCGGTTAACATTTGGAATTCGAATATTCCAACTTCGAATAACGAGTTGTTGTGGGTGTTTTCCAGTGAACTTATTATTTTGGTGCTTTTAAATGTAATTGGACAGTGTTTTGTAACGTGTATATAAAGAATATCTCAACGTGCATGAGATTTAATTAAATTTTCATTATTAATGTGACTGAAATTTTGCAAATTTCAGTAGTTTTCTCTTAACAAAAAAACCTATAATACTTTTGGTTAAAAATTTTTCTATAATTAAGATTGAATTAATCTTTCTAGCGTGAATGTATTTCCGTCCACGTTGGCCAAGCCGGAGTTCAAATCGGTAACGCCTGCTGGGAATTGTACTGTCTGGAACATGGAATTCAGCCTGATGGCCAGATGCCATCCGACAAAATGTTGGGTGGAGGGGATGACAGCTTCAATACTTTCTTCAGTGAGACTGGAGCTGGCAAGCATGTACCCAGGGCCGTCTTTGTTGATCTGGAACCTACTGTAGTCGGTAAGTTATCGACACATAAGATAACGAGATTTACCGCCATTTTTAAATTCGTCAGAAATCATTAGAGACTGGTCATTAATATAATAATATTTTTATTATACAATATAATTATTTTTTAGATGAGGTTCGAACTGGAACTTACCGCCAACTGTTCCATCCGGAACAACTCATTACCGGAAAGGAAGATGCAGCTAACAATTATGCAAGAGGACACTACACGATCGGCAAGGAAATCGTTGACCTCGTGTTGGACAGAATTCGTAAATTAGCCGACCAATGCACTGGACTACAGGGATTCCTCATCTTCCACTCTTTCGGAGGAGGTACCGGTTCCGGTTTCACTTCCCTGCTTATGGAACGTCTCTCAGTCGACTATGGCAAGAAATCCAAATTGGAGTTCGCTATTTACCCAGCACCTCAAGTTTCTACCGCGGTCGTGGAGCCCTACAATTCCATTTTGACTACTCACACTACGTTGGAGCACTCAGACTGTGCCTTCATGGTAGACAATGAGGCTATTTATGATATCTGTCGTCGCAACTTGGACATTGAACGACCAACCTATACCAACCTGAACAGATTGATCGGTCAAATTGTTTCGTCTATCACGGCATCTCTGAGATTCGACGGAGCTTTGAACGTAGACTTGACCGAGTTCCAGACCAACTTGGTACCTTACCCAAGAATCCACTTCCCACTGGTTACCTATGCACCAGTAATCTCTGCCGAGAAGGCCTACCACGAACAATTGTCCGTTGCTGAAATTACCAATGCCTGTTTCGAGCCAGCTAATCAGATGGTGAAATGCGACCCACGTCACGGAAAATATATGGCTTGCTGCATGTTGTATAGAGGTGACGTGGTACCAAAGGACGTAAACGCTGCAATCGCCACCATTAAGACCAAGCGTACCATTCAATTTGTTGACTGGTGTCCCACTGGATTCAAGGTAGGCATCAATTACCAGCCACCAACTGTGGTTCCTGGTGGTGACTTAGCCAAGGTTCAACGTGCAGTCTGCATGTTGTCAAACACCACGGCCATCGCTGAAGCCTGGGCTCGCTTGGACCACAAATTTGACCTCATGTACGCCAAGAGAGCTTTCGTCCACTGGTACGTTGGTGAGGGAATGGAGGAAGGTGAATTTTCTGAGGCTAGAGAGGATCTTGCTGCTTTGGAGAAGGATTACGAAGAAGTCGGCATGGACTCCGTGGAGGGAGAAGGCGAAGGCAACGAGGAATACTAAGAGTCAAATTTCACATTTAGTATCAAAAAACCAAAAGGCTGACTATATTACTGGGTCTATTCCCATGATTCTTCTGAGCATCTAAAGTTTTTTTTGAGAATAAATTTTTACTTTCTCAACAATATCTGTCTTTTTTCAACTACTCTGCGAACCCAACTCCTTTACCAATTAAAACTCACAATCCTTACATTATTTCTTAAGTAATTGCCTATAGACCTTTATCTATGTTTATATAAAATCATGAAGGATTTAAAAGAACGATATTTGAAAAGCGAGGGAGAGACAGGCAATCCATTTATCAACAATTCAGAAATATAGTTTTTGTTTATATTAAAACGATCTGTTTGTTCACGCCAAAAATTGTTGTAAAAATTTAATAGAGACTGCTTGTCACTTAGATTATTTGGGCTTGCTGTACTTCATTTTTATTTATTCTCAACGTTAGTCGTAGACTACAAGTGTTGTAAGGTTCCAAAGTTTGGCTTTGAAGATTGAATCCAGCACGGAAGTTATTTATGACACGTTCGTGTTTAGTTAAAGCTTTATATCGTAGCGCTGACATGTACATACTCATATTGTTTAATTCCATGATTATACTTCAGCGATACGATTATTGATCTGTCAAATGCGTGAGTCAGGATAGGCTGGACCGCTGCGCACTCCAATTTCGCGCCGCTTCGTCTACGTAGATAGATGCGCAGGTTTGTCATTTAGTTATCCGGCTACTCCCAACTCAGTCAGTTTGTTCAAGCTCCATTACCAGCTTGGGTTAAACTTCAGCAATTTCAACGTACTTGGCCAAACACTTGAAAACAATATGGTAAATAAATGCTTTTTCTTTCACTCTACAATTACTACAAAATTTTAATATATTAGAAACGAAACTAAACAGTGAATGTGTCCCAAAGAGTAAAGCATAATTGGCGGAAAACCTTTGATTAATTGTTTAAGTGGAATGTATAAATAATTTAAAAATAATATTAGAAATCTGCATTGTTGAAACGAACGAAGATATTTATTTTTGATAATAGCATAGCTGTGTTACTTATTATTTTTTATGTGTAAATAATTTTATAGATGAATAAGAACAGTGAATTTTTATTTTCTCATATATAGCGTGAGTGTATATCAATCCACGTTGGACAAGCTGGGGTTCAAATAGGAAACGCTTGTTGGGAATTGTATTGTTTGGAACATGGAATTCAGCCTGATGGACAGATGCCATCAGACAAAACCATTGGCGGTGGGGACGACAGTTTCAACACCTTCTTCAGTGAAACTGGAGCTGGAAAACACGTACCCCGCGCCGTGTTTATCGATCTGGAGCCGACTGTAGTTGGCAAGTGCTTTGTTCTGCCATGAAAAAAAATGCTTGTTACAGAATTGAAAGTTATCATCTTCTATCATAATAGAGGCAAAGTATACACACTATACAATTTTACAAATGTTTATTCAGCGTGAATATTTCCGATTCATACTTTAAAAATAATCTAAGTACGCCGAGTCCTTGTTCTTCGTATAGTGGACGCGATAATAAAATAAAAGTTTTGGAATATAATTTTAGTTTAAAAAATAAGAGTAATAATAAATTTCATAAAATATTTGATCACTTTCAATTGTGCAATAAAAACAGAACCTTTGATTAAATTTTAAAAAAGGTTTTTGATTTTTATTAGTACGTATACTCGGCCACCATACCTAAAAATATCTGTTTCTGGAATATAAAAGTAAATGATGTTGAATTTTCTAGACGAGGTTCGTACTGGTACGTATCGTCAGCTCTTCCATCCAGAGCAACTGATAACAGGTAAGGAAGATGCTGCCAACAATTATGCAAGAGGACACTATACGATCGGCAAGGAAATCGTCGATGTGGTTCTGGACAGAATCCGCAAATTGGCAGATCATTGCACAGGACTCCAAGGATTCCTCATCTTTCACTCTTTCGGAGGAGGTACTGGTTCCGGCTTCACTTCTCTGCTGATGGAACGTCTCTCAGTCGACTATGGCAAAAAATCGAAATTGGAGTTCGCTATTTACCCAGCACCCCAAGTTTCTACCGCGGTCGTTGAACCCTACAACTCCATCTTGACTACTCACACTACTTTAGAACACTCAGACTGTGCCTTCATGGTAGACAATGAGGCTATTTACGATATCTGTCGTCGGAACTTGGACATTGAACGACCAACCTATACCAACCTGAACAGATTGATCGGTCAAATTGTCTCATCTATCACGGCATCTTTGAGATTCGATGGAGCTTTGAACGTAGACTTGACCGAGTTCCAGACCAATTTGGTACCTTATCCAAGAATCCACTTCCCACTGGTCACCTATGCACCAGTAATCTCTGCCGAGAAGGCTTACCACGAACAATTGTCCGTTGGCGAAATCACCAATGCCTGTTTCGAACCAAATAATCAAATGGTGAAATGCGACCCGCGTCATGGGAAGTATATGGCTTGCTGTATGTTGTACAGAGGTGACGTGGTACCGAAAGATGTAAACGCCGCCATTGCAGCGATCAAGACTAAACGTACCATTCAGTTCGTTGACTGGTGTCCCACTGGTTTCAAGGTAGGCATCAATTACCAGCCACCAACTGTAGTTCCTGGTGGTGACTTGGCCAAGGTTCAGCGTGCTGTCTGCATGTTGTCAAACACCACGGCCATCGCTGAAGCCTGGGCTCGCTTGGACCACAAATTTGACCTCATGTATGCCAAGAGAGCTTTCGTTCATTGGTACGTTGGTGAAGGTATGGAGGAAGGTGAGTTCTCCGAAGCCAGGGAAGATCTTGCAGCTTTGGAAAAGGATTATGACGAGGTCGGGATGGACTCCGTCGAGGGAGAAGGCGAAGGCGAGGAATTCTAAACTTCTCTCCTTCAACACTTATCATTAATAATGTATTATTTGTCTATTTAAGTTTTCTGACTTATATGTATTTCTTGTACTGAAATAAACATGAGTAACTTATCTATAAATAATAATTACTTTTGCATATACCTAAGAATTTTCATTGATGCATTTATGGGACGTATTTAAGTGTCCTATCAAAATGGAGTACATTGATTGGACAGGAGATATTAAGAAGCGATCTTCTATCAAAATTGAGTTAGGTTTAACCTTTACTTGAAAGTAGTTAAGAATAATATGACAAAACGTATTTATATTCAAATGTCATCTTTAATATATAAATTAATTAAATCTAAAAATTGTATAATCAGTAATTTACGGATCCTTTCCCATATATATTGAACAATTTTTGGATTGACACGATAATTAACCTGACACTCGATATATGTGGCTTAAGTTATTTTTTATTGATATTTTTTTGGCCTCCAAGACAATTATCTTATAGAATGCCAAGAAGCCACGCCTAAACTATTTATCTTTCATCGAGTTGTCCTTGAGGCGGTATAAGTTACAACAGGAAGTATCTTGAAGCCACACTTCCTCTTACTGAGTCATTTTCGTATTTGCTATATTACTATTGCAAAATCTTCAATAAGAAAGATTTGGGCATAATAAAAAAACATTATTTCGTAACATTATTTGTTTTTATTTCAAAAGTTTAGAGACTGGGTATCTTCTTCATACCAGCAAGGAATGAAAGGAAACTGTCTTACTTGTAATAAAAATTTTACGAAAAACTGAAATGTTTAGTACCTTACAAGAAAAATTTCTTCCATGTAGTGTCTGTTCCTTTCCGCTGCACTACTGCACGGGTTCAATAAGTTAGAATGAGAAAAAGTGTATTGGTCTTATTACAACTTATTGTACCAGTGCAACGAAAAAGAACAGGCCTCTTATCTCACAATTATTGTACAGATTTATTGTTAATCCTTTAGTCGCTATTCGTTAATTGTCGTTACCCCACGACTCTCGATGTGGCGAACAATTTTCAGCGAAAAATATCATAAAATATTTACAAACGCATAACTAGGTAATAGCTGAACGGCGGGTAATCCTTGGAGGAGAGTTAATTCAGTCAGAAAGAGCTTTTGGTAGAAGCAAGACCGTTCACATAAACATTTCTAACGCGACAACTCAGCGAATTTATAGCTCTTTTTCGCCACGTACATATCCCAATTGCACATATACAACTCTAATTACTTTTCAACAAACTTGAAGCTATGTAAAAATGAAGAAACCTTGATGAAATGGCAGAAACTTATTTTTCCACAAAAAGCTTGTACAGAAAAGAAGCAATGTTTTATCCATCAAGAAAATAATATGCATTTGAGAAGCAAAAGTTGTTATATATATACTCATACGTTCAGCTGTGTGACAATAAGTTTCTAAAATAATATTTTAATAAGCACGACCGTAACTAAAGTACTTTTATGTATATTTAATATTATTTTTATATCATATATTAACTATTACAATTAGAGATTGCAATTATCATATAATTTCAATAATACAAGTGTTATTACTTGATAGTAATTTATTGGGTATGCGCGCAGGTGTTTTGTGTACATTGTGTTCTTATGTATCTTCTGTATCTCGTGTAATTTTTTATATATATGTATACTTCAGTTTTCATCTCCTACCTCCACGGGTTGTTAATAAGTGTGCAACGAATCTCAGCAGAACTGCGATTCTATTTTTAGTTATCAATTAATCAATGAATCAATTGATTTCATGAATTTTCTGGAAACAAGTAATTTATTGATACACTTGGGTCAATAACATAAATTTTTTAAAAATCATTTTATTAGTCCACTGGATTAATCAGCTTCATGAATTTTAATATCATCAATTAATTAATTATCGCGTTATTTCTAGAATAAAAAACTGAAACTTGTTTGATGCAACGTTCCTGTATAAAAATGTGTGTTTTAGACAGTAAATACATAATTTCTTGTATCACGAAGCATGTTACAATAATAAAAACTAATCTTTATCAATATCATTAAAAATGATCAATAGAATAATAGAAAATAAAATATATAAAGTCCAAATCGAACAGAGACGTTCGTTCTATGTGTTCTGAATAGCCACGACCCCGTCAAAAATAAATATTAATCTCAATTTGTACCATTTCCTGTATCACTTTTACACATATATTCCAAGCATCGTCAACTTTAGGAAAAGAAATGGCGCGAATCATATTGCATATTACATATACCTCAGTTATATCGCTTAATTATTGTTTAATATCAAAATGAACCACTTTATCATACCTTCCACTAAAAATCTGTTATTTGATGCATTTCATATTAATGGCAGTAAAATACTTTGTTCCGTCAGCCCTAAGGACTCCAATTACACTAAAAAATTTTACCATTTTATTCGAAACTCTGCAGAATTGTGGCATCGATGATAAAGAAAAAATTAACATATAGTTTTGCTTTTTAGTGTTTGATAAAAGAAAATAGTTATTTATATAATTCAAACATCTGAGACTAAGTGAGTAGGATCAGAGGTCGGCTAGAATTTTTTTTATCTAATTTGCTTTATGCACATGTTTACTATGTAAGAGAACATATTCTTTGTCACAATATCAACAACAGTCAACGGTTACCGTGGTAGGACTTATGTTTCCAAATCATTAATATTACGACTTTTTTCTGTAACAGCTCCTTAGTACTAACCGCTATATCCAATTTAATTCCTTATAATATTGAAGCATTGTTCTATTCGTTTCATTAATAATTTGGAAATAAAAGACCTTCCAGTACTTTCACGATTAAAAAATCTAATTCACAGGATCGTAGGAGATCGACGTTCTCTTTTCATAAACTTATCATACAGAGAATTCTGCTTTTCAAGCAGAAAATTCGATCAAGTATCCTTCGCGATGAACAGTAGGCCATATCGAAGAAAGATAAAGAATAGCAGATATTATTGGGTGTAGAACCTTCATCCATGCTAGCCTGAAGCCTCGCGTGCTATATACATCATTATAGTTTATAAAGCATATTATTAAAAAATATCTAAATACTCTCTCGCAAAGAATCTCGAGTTCATCCAGAAGCCCGAAGTCTTTACAAAATCACGAATAACATTTGAAAAAGCATCGAAGCATAAATAAGTCTGTCGCGTTTCCTTCAAGCTGACATAGAAAAAGTTGCACAACACTATTCCTAACAGTTCTCGTTTTTTTTATTTTGTTTCTCTCTTTTTATCGTCTATACAGTGGGGTAAGGAAGAGGGAAAGGGTGGCGTCAATGTATAAGAGCGCATTAAATAGATCGCATGATGAGTTAAAAATGTAAAAACAGTAGAATAAAGTTCAATCTTTTGGGCTCATCATGAAGAACCATGAATGATTATGGAAAATTACGGAGAACCATACAAGAATGTAGAACAGTGGCTAGAGTCGTGAAGCTTGAGAATAATTATTTTTGAGGAGGTCCATTTTCAGCCACGGCGATTGACAGCTACAGGGAACTATGGAAAGCCATATTTGGAATCGTGAAGTTTGAAAATCGAAGGTTGCTTATAGTCTTCCTATCATAGAAGTAATATGATGGCAGTCTTGAGTCCTGAAGAGATGCAGAATTGCTTCTAATTTTTCTTCTTGAAGTTTCGTTCGTTCCTTCTCCCTAAATTCCTCTTCGGTCCCATCGTAAAGATATTTTCTTCATTTCATTCATCGCTTTGCGCAACTTCCATCTATCGAGCCTAAACTTCTTGGGTTTTACTTATAGGTTTTCCCTTGCGGCAGTGTCTGTAAGAAGAAAAATTTAATGCCAATTATTTCATTAAAAAAACCACAAATATAATTCAGATGAAAAGATTGAATCATTCGATTTAACTTATCATACCTGTCCTTCTATTATTCTATATCATCCACAATTTACATTTGATAATGTCAGTTTCATAAATTAGTCTTCAATATTTATGCCACTTTTATAGTATAGTAAAAAAATTTCGATGAAATTTAATGAATTGGCAGAAGTTCTAGCGAGCAACTAATAAAAAATCCTAAAATTGCGTCTACGCGTATTGACAGCGTGTAATGTAAGAAAAAATAAGATAAATAAAATAGCATGACTGATATTACGCACCTCAGCTAAAACTACCTACGCCTCGACCGACTTCTTCTTCTCCTTCTTCTTCTTAAGGAAGGATGGCGTCCTAAGGCCCTTCTTCTTCTTCTTTTCCTTCTTCGGGGACTCCTCGCTAACGCTCACGTCCTGCGACATGGAACCCTTAACACGCAAGGTCCCAACCATGACCATAAACCTTTTAGCATGCACATGCAATGCTTGTATGTATGTATATGTTAATCTAATTCTTCCCTTCGCTTTATGTTTCTACGACTATCGAATCTGCGATTTGCCACATGCAAGCGAAAAACTAATCGCACTAATTTCAAAATCATTAAAAATCTCTAACCTTGCCAGCCTAGCGTTAGACAATTCAATGAATACGAGGACTCAAAATTTCTCAGGGATGGTGTAAAACTACCAAATTTCATTTTCTAGAACTTTGTTTTTTAATTATTATTAAATTGAGAAATTGAACATTGTATTTGACCTTACTTTGGTTTTGGGTCCTCGTGCAAATGATATGAGATGATGTCTGGTTTGTTTATTTTATAGTAAACGTTAATTTTCGTTTAAATATACTATAATGTTCATTTCTTGTGGTAAATATCTTTAGATTATATCCGGATTTTATATTGCTTCAGTATATTAAAGCTGAGTTAACAGTAGCTAATATCAGTTTGATAGTCACATTTAATAATCATAGCTTTATATGGTTTTCTGAATTTAATATTGAACTGTGTGATAGCAGGTGTTAATTTTCTATTAATGCTAATATAAGCTCCAAAAATATTGGGAGCTGCATGACAACTCTGATTGAAAATTTATATTTTTAGGTAGATTAATATTTGAATTATTAGTGGTGTAATATTTAATGGTAAATAACATACCTCCTTGCTACTTTGCGAGAATGTACTGTGATGTGCATCCGAATGATCACCATTAACGGTGTTCTCACCTGAAACATAAATAAAATATTAGTTATTAGTTTATTTCTTCAAATTTGGTTTTAAATGCCAAATAATAGTTACCTGAAACTTACTTGTAATAAAATTAGTAAGCATGCAGTTCTTGATAAAACATCCTTACCTTACGGATGTTATTGTAAAATATTGAATAATAATGATAAAAATGTTAAAAACAGAAACTAACTTGCCATTAAATTAAAAGGGTCTGTTAATTATCTGATTTTTCCATTTGCATTAAGCATTTTAAAGCAGTTATTTACATTTAATGATAATTTAACGTAGTTCGCAAAGTGATACATACATACATATATAAATATCGATTTATTAATATAAGTAATGTTAAAGAGGGTGAAACACAATTGCAGAAAAGTGTAAGTACATCGAGTTAACTTAATTGAATAAGTTTAAGCAGTTATAAATGAATGAGTAAGCCGAGATTGTGAAGCCCGAACGTAAGAAATAACGAATATACTAGACATTTACATAACAAGATTCTAGTAAATTTAATGGTAATTAATAACTAAAAATTAAAACTTGTAAATAAAATAATAGCTATTTGCTTATATAATAACCAACAAATACGAAACGATAATTACCATTATATTTTTACATAAAAGTCGATTTGTTTATACGTTCTTTTCTTTGCAATGTCATGTTTTAAAATGACGTAGAAAATGTTCAGACATTTTTCTTTTCTAAAATAAACGATTTAAATACATGCGAACGATTTCTGATCTTAGTAAAATTATTAGTTACAAGTTGCAAGAATCTGTGTCAAATCCTTGATAAGAAAATTGTAAAACTTTGTATGGGCAAATTTTAAATATTATTTTAAAAGATAGTTGTAAAGATTAGATTTTAAGTTTCCTTTTTAAAACTTAAATTATCAGCGATGTCTGTTAAATTAATCCTAGAAACTACTTTATACAAAGTAGTTTCCTCGTACCTTTGAAGTCTTACAGGAGAATCTTTTGGAATTTCGCTATCACTGTGACTCTCCTCATTAATTAATTGGCTTTCTAAGTGCACGGTATCTTTGGTATCGTAAGAATTATTTATACAACTCACTGATAGACTTTTAGCCTTCATATCAGAAGTATTTTTATCCCAATTCTTACTTATACCTTTACAATTAGTATTTTCAACATCACAAATATTTACTTTCTTTTCCGCTGTACTATACTTTTCTCTGAGTTTTTTCTGATTTTTTTTTACATTCACGCCTCTCTCTTTTTCGTCATTCGAAGAAACGTCAGCAAAATTAAGACTAGTGTCACATTCGTTACATTTTCTAAACTCTGGAATGGACAAGTCAAGTTCTCGTTGCTGATTAAAATGGTCCTCTACATTGGTAGAGATATCAGCATTATAGATAGAATCTACGGCAATTAAATTATCTTTCTCACTATCACTGTTATCGGAGATGGTAAAAGTCGAATTCAACTTGGCTTCTTCAACAGTTACATCTGATAAAGACGCAAAATTTTCATTCACAGCTTTTAATTGAGAAGAATAGGAACCATCAGAAATTCGAATAGTGCTGTTGGCAGATATAAATTGACTGGAATCACTTTCCTTGCAAGAAAAGTAGTCCAAAGATTTTGTACAAGTCTCATTTTTTATTTCATCACCCTCACTCAAATGCCCTAGCCATTCTCCCAGCATGTCAGCATCCGAACAAGTTTGTTTCTCATCTTTTTGATTACTAATTTTGGTAAAAGTAACATTCATTCTTTCAAAATTTTCTGTGTCCGATTCATCACCTTCCTCTGTTATGGGAGGTAAAGCAGAGGATTCCTGATAGTTTTGGTAAGCTTGTGGACATAGTGGTGGATTTTGCAGACAGTAACTGCAGCAAGTACACTCTGCCTCAGCCACGACATCTAGTTCCTGAACAGATTCTACTTTCTGCATAACTTCGATAGAATTATTCTCATTGAAGTTAGATTTCTCAGATTGTTCTTCCTCTTTACTACACTTTTCGCAATTATCCAAACTCTCTACATCATCTAAATCTGAATCATAAAATGCTTCCAAATAATTAAAATCTGTTTTCGTTTCCATTTTTTTTGCATACTCAATAAAATGAATTATATCCATGCCAGAATGTACAATAGTCTTAGGCTCATTTGACACATCTTCATTTGAGTAAGACTTCTCAGATTGTTCTTCCTCTCTATTGATCCTCCCACAGTTGTCAAAATTCTCAATACCTTTAAGCTTCTTAATTTCTTCGACTGCCTCATCCACTGTCAGGACTGTAAATCCAACTGACTCAGAAAAATCTCCTTCTTTACTACTCCTGCCTGAATTGTTAGAAAATTCAAGGTTACATGAATATACATCGTTTTCTTCATAATTATTCAAATCTAGTCTCGCTTCCATTTTCCTCTGATAGTCCAAAAAATCATTTGGACTCATACCATTAATTGTAATGGAATTGAACTCACCTGAGGCATCTTTAGAACATTCTTTATCGAAACCGTTTTCCTCGTTATCATTGCAGTTGTTATCGTTTACTATGTTAAATGGTGCTGTGGAGTTGTGTCCGTTTAGCACAATTTCTTTCGGAAATTCTCCTTTGTCTAACTTTAAATTATAGTTCTCACAATATCCATTATTATTTATAAAAACATCTTCAATAATCTCCTCTTCGGTAGACGGTGATGTTAATTCTTGCTCAGCAAAATTATCCGAAAATACAGTTTGTCCTTCAGAAGAAGACTCATAACTCTCAATTTTACTTTCAGTAATGAATTTCTCTTGTTTTGAATACTCATCCGCGTCATATATTTCTACGTTATGTTTATTATTCTCATTGCTCGACTGAATTTCAAAGTTAAGTATAACCTCGTGATTTTCAGGATTAACTTTTGCTATTGTCAAAAATTCTAGTGTAGCTTTACCATAGCTATTTTCTAATTCTGCATCTAGTTGATCGTTTTTCTCGATGATTTGTTTATACTGAGATAAACATTCCAGGGAATTTCTGTAAGTATCTGTTAACGGAGAGCTTGAATTGCAGCCACATGTACATTTAGAGTCACATCCATCAAAATTCATATCATCATTTACATCAGTGTTGATTCCTTCGTCATATTCTTTATCGTAAATGGAATAAGTTGATGAGCGACAACTGAAAGCTTCCTCCGAATCATATTTAATACATCCAAGCCCCGAATCAATATGAGGTAATGCCTTCCCATCTTCGATCGCTACATTTCTCCTTCTATCAGTACATTCCCTACACGCGCAAGAAATAAAGAAACTTTCGTTATTACCATTAAAATTGTCTGATTTGCACTGTAAGCAAGGACAGGGCAATTTAACAAACATTTTTTCCAAATCTAAAGTTTCATTAAGATTATTCATATTCGTCTCATTCTCCTTCGTCTCTGCTGAATTTTCATTTTCATTCAATTTATCAGAAATTACAGAAGAACTGCACTTAAAAAAATCAGAATTTTTCTTTAAGGAATCACCAGATGTGTGATTAATGTCCACGGGCGTTTCAAAAGAAAATTCTACTTCATTTAACAATTTAGAGCTCGATTTTGGAGCAAAGTCAGCTTGATCAATAATATGATGTATAATTTCACTTATAACAAATAATTTTCCATCATCTTCTACTTCGGCTGCTTTAACGTCCATAAATTCTTCTTCCTTATTTACTTTTTTATTTTCTAAAAACTGAGAAGCGTTTTTCAGTATTTCATCCACAATATTAGCTACGTAGACACATGCTTCTCTGACGTATAGCTCATCTATAATTTCATTAACGGTGCTGTTGATGCCATTGCAAAATACCTCTTCGTTATTTTCTTTCAACTGTAGTACAGTACTGGTGGGCAATTCAAGTATATCAGATCCTTGATTAGAAGAATTATCACTTTCCACGTGATCGGAATTATTCAAATCACAATCGACGCTTTTACAGTCTCCAAAATTTGTTCCAGTTTCTAGATCGCACCAAATATAGTCAGATATTTCATCCCTGGTACTGCCGTCCGTGCTAACATTATCATCTACCGTATAATCAAATTGGATGCTAGGATTATCAAATGTTGAATCATCTAACCCATTGAAAGTATCTGTACTGACCCAGTGACTAGTTTCTAATTCGGATGACGGTGTTAAACTGTAAATTAAGCTCATCTTTGTTGAGTCTAAATTATATTTTAAGGAAAGATCTGTATTTAATAAAGCTGGTACTTTGATCATCGATACCGGAATATTTGTTTTTATATTATCTATCACTTCGACAATGCTATCTTGCCTGCACAAATCTATCATTTTCTTGGATTCGCTATGTTCGATTAAATTTTTGGCAGAATAAGGGATGTCTTTATTAGTATCAGGCGAATAAGCCTGTCCATTTTCTCTCATTGCTGTATTATTATTAAGCGAAGAATTTTCATTTTCAATCGACTCAATTTCACCTTCTCTTTTCTTACAAATATCAGAAACTGACTGTTCTGAATGTTCATTAATCATATTTCTATATGATTTATCTTCCAATTGATTATTCCTATTATCATAACCGTTCTCACGACAACCATTGAAAGATAAATGTGCAGTTTTCACACATTTCAGTGAGGGATTATTATTTACAGATAAAGATAAGCTATTACGATTTGAATTCTTCAAATAACCATCGAAACTAGCTAAGTTAACATTCTTATTATTTTTAAGAGAAAAATAAACCGATTCTGGATTAGGATACCTTAACAAATTCGCATTTAAGCTAGCGGAATTCAATCTTTGAATGCTTGATAGAACCAATTTAGGGGACTCCAAGCTGACAAAAGCGTTATTAAAATGCAAAGCTTTTGAACTGGAATTGGAATTAGAATTAGATGGAACGGTATTAGTCGAGTTTTTAGTTTGAGTGTACGTGTTGTTGTAGGTTTGGCGTAATCTTTGCTCGTAATTGGTAAAAAAATCTCGTCTTAGTAGTGAATGAAATTTGTGCCTGTTTTGCGTAGAGTTTTCGTGCTGGTGCCAGGAAGGAGGGACAAGCGTTGGAACTTCAAAAAAGACGGGTTTCATGCGTTCAGCAATGGTTGTACATCTAGCAATCTCAAAATGGAGATTATCGTAGGACTCTGATGACTGCCAGCCAAAATGATCTTCGCTTTCACTGCTGAAACTGCTTGATAGACCACAATCTGCAACCACATTGTCCCAACAAACCTCAAACTAAGCAATGATATTAAAAATTCAGCTGCTGTTTGTTATCACAAGCTGCCAAGCAATACTATAGGATGTCCATAGCTCTATTTATTAACTTTAATTATTAAAGCGAAATTATTTCATACTAGACCTTTTAAAGAAAATATTGCATGCTACATTCAAGTAATCTTACCTTTCTGCATTTGACTCTTATATGGGTCTATTGCACTCCGTCTCATCTCATTTAGAAATTCTGTAGTTGCATCTACTACATATAAGAAATTTATACATGCATTATGATACGTGACAACTCATAAATTTGGATAAGAAAAGCTAACTATAGAAGTTGGTGCAACAATTATGGGTTTAATGAAATTTTAAAAATTGTAAACAAACCTGTTGCATTTAGATGATTCCCAGAATTCTTAACATGGCTTAACAAAGACACTTCCTTTTCCTTTTCAGAGAAATTTCCGTCTAAACCATAAAACCACATATTCATGCAATTCAATGTGCTTTACATGTATAATACTAATTACAAGAACCTAAGATTGTTCAAAACACTGAATTTACCCCTAGTCAAACATGCTTCTGATTGGAAAAACAATAATAATATACTCAAAAATGAAAAAAAAACTGTTGTATCATTAGGTCTTTTCCATTGAATGTTATTGTAATACTTATATATTTATTTGTTAAATTAGTTATATTTATAGAAGATTACACATTTTTGACTTCAATTTAATGTATACTGAGTTACTTTAACTATTGAAGTATATTTTATTGAATCATTAAAATCAAAATTATAATTTCAGAGCAAGAAAACATGTTTAGCTTAATTTTGTTCAATCAATCAACAATTTTGTCCTTAAAAAATCAGATTCAGGAATATGTTTACATTTTTAAAAATATGATTCAAGGAGTTTGTAAAAAAATTGTGTAAGTGAATAGCTGAGTTAATACATAAAAATGTAGGTAATAAAGTAATATCTGTGTTCTTTATACTGGAGAAATAATTAATTTTAAATTGATCTTTTAACTACAAATTAAGATATAAACCATGTCAGACTATAAGAGGACGAATCCAGCAAATGAGCTATCTACTTTTAAATATTGTAAGTCATGCATTCATTATGTATATTAGAATACTGAGGCGCTATACTTTACTGAACTATCTTGTATCTTCATTGACAACATTTATATTAAACTCATGCAAAACATACAAACTTATATACCAAATTAATGATTCTTACCATCGCTTAACACAACTTCTGGTTGGCATGGCGCAGGCACTTGTTTCGTTTCTATTCTGAGGACGCGAGGTTCTATGAACAATATTGTATATATTAAAAGTGATAATGTTTATGAAAGCAAAATTAAGAATATTATGTAATTAGCTTTTTATTGTGTGAGCACTATTTGACTAAGATTAAATTGAGCATAAAATTGTATAATTACCATCCCTACTTTCTTCTTCAGTTTCCGAAGTAACAGAGATTGGTGATTGAACCGGGCTCTTGGCAGTGCTAGATTCATGTGTTGCTCGACTTATGTTATAAGAAAGTAAAGCTTCTGATTCAGATTGGGATTCGTCGTCTAAAAAAATTATAAACAAGATTTATATATTAAACTAATACTTGGACAGTTTTTACAACAATACAATTTTATACTCACATATATCGCCTTTTTGTTTTCTTTCTACTTCTTTCTTATATTGATCTAATTCCTGGTCTGTGACTGCATCAAATGGATTTTTGGCATAAGGAGCTTTGTACACCATAGCATTATGTTGGAATCCTCTTTGAATAATGCCTTTACTAGCCGCACCAACTAAAACTACTTGTTCACCTGTACCACTAATTGTAGCATCCTGAAAATTTAAAAATTATATTAATACTTATAAAGATATTTATAAATATTAAATATTGTGATGTAGAAATTTACAAGATGTCAATAATATCTCACATAATTGGAGAAATCATACCTGCATTTTCTTAGCTTCTTCCCAAGTAACTCCTTCGAGTATGTGGGATTGCGGTCCTGCAGAGATTTTATCTGCTCTCCTATAGTCTTTGATCTAAGATAAATGATTTTGTTAAGTTCTCATGATAAAAACAGGAATTTTCAAGAGTATCCTGAAATTCCAGTAATATAAATATTTTGTTACTTACCTGTTGCTGGAGCTGTTTGAATTCCTTCGGATTGGTATTTTTTGGAACAAATTGTAGTGCACTATCAATCTTCACTGGAGTGCTGCTATGGGTTGGCGAGCCATCTGATACCCACTGCACAACAAAACCAGAAATATTAGAACGACCCCCTACTATCCAATTCCAATTTATAGGTAAGCATTCAATACTGATTAAGCTATGAAAGTGACTCCTGCATGTTTGTGTGCCTGTATCCTGATTGCCCTGAACACCAACATATGTTCAGTCAATATTTTTCATTTATATAAGTACTAGGTTAATGGCCAGTTACGGATTAGAAAAAATTGTAATTCCTTTTCTTTTTAAAAATTTTATATAAATATATATATATTTATATATACTTTATGCAGAGATTTGTTGGGTCTATAGATCTGGTTTTGTAAATGCAGTGGATGTATACCAGGGCCATCAGGAGTTACCAGCACGATGACCAACAGGCACACATTCATACAGAGTCATAAAATAGTTTTTTAGCCACTTTGTCATATTTAATGAGTTAATGAAAATTTTCTAAGCACTATTCGTGCAACCTTTTCTAATTTTGTATCTTAATTTGCTAGAGAATTATAGTTTATTTAGTAGTGTGAATTAGATTTTTATGGTATCCTAAATAAGTTGGTTTTACAAAGCTAATTTAATGAATGGTCTTATGAAGTGTGATAAGCAGAAATAGAGAAGCATGAATGGTTGTAAGCGAGAAATTGAAACCTCATCCCGTGCTAAATGACTGCATTTTCAGACATTATAGAATGAAAGAGTCTTTCTACTAGTAACAAAAATAAAAACTTAGATAATTATTGTCCAATGATTCCAAGTACATATGGGTTCCAATTACCTCGTCTGTGTTTTGATCCACCCACTATAAATAAATTAAAAAAAATCACTTAGTTTAAAAAAAATCTAGAATTATAAGGTCTACTTAATCAAAATTTGTTCTACTTATTTTTTATCTCAACAAACTATGTATCTCATTCATTCACAACCTTATACACTGCTTTAAAACAAGTATATCATGAATAAAACCTTTTTTTTTCTGTAAAGTAGACATACATTTATTTCAACATTAAGAAACGACAGAAAATTAGTTACTGATACAAATTAGATCTATATTAAATTACCATGCAATTTCACTGGAATCATTTGATAGTAACCGACCCATTTGTTTCGATTGTGAAGAGGTTTTTTTTTATTTGCAAATTTTATGTTTGTGGCACTATAAATTCGAATAAACTTATTGATAAAGATTATAACACTGGACTTTTGAATAAATTCCTGTTATAAAAATCAAATTTAACATTAATATTGGAATGCATGAAAATTAGATATTAGATGTTAAAAAATATATCGATCACCTTTCTAATTGTAAATCAATTAAGATGACTACAAAAAATTATTATTATCGTTAAAAAATTTGAAAGCTTTGTTAACTTTGGCATAATAGATTATATCCTAAAAAAAATCATCGCGTTAATTTAACTAAAGCTAAATAATGCACGTCTTATAAATTTCATATACTTTAGTTATTATTATCTTGCCTTTATGAAATATTTTGTATGCTTATGTATATAATGTCTACCAATGTTTATATATATATATATCATTTGTTTAAGCGATGAGAACACACAACATAGACCTTTCAATAGATTATAATACAAAAGCGTAACGATAAACGTTTGTGTAAGCTATATAGGCATGTTAAACATGTGTAAAACCTTTTTGCAGCATCTAAACTTTCAATATTTATTATAACATGGCAGAAACTGTTGAAGGAGATTAAAGTGGAAAAAAATTAACAACAGCTGCCATGTAAGTTTATAGTTATACTTTTCATATTTGAACACTAGATAAAATTCGATATACTATATATGTATATAATTATTATTTCAAAAAATCTCCGAAAAATGAAGAGAAGACTATGGCACTTATGAGTATGATTAAATGTATAGAAGTATAAGGATTAAAATAAGAGAAAAATTAAACATGAATCGATCCAATCAAATCCCTATTAAGGTACGAGAAAGGCTCATTAATTTACGGCAGTTTTACCATCCTATTTATTTCGGTAATTACTTCAAGGTTTTAAATAAGGTACGTATAACCTTAATAAAAACTTTCAATCGCTCGGAATTTAAATTGACTATAATAAGGGATTGATCGTGGAATGTCTTGTGGTAGCTTGAATGTACCACATTTTCTCGCCTCCCAATTCAATTATCTACTCCTTTTTATTCTCAAAAGTAATGACTTCTACCTTCGTGATTTTTTTAGGATCTGGGGTCCCAGTTTCCAATATCTCCACTTTCTGATAAACGTTAGGCGAATTTAGCCAGCGGGTCCTGTCGGTTCCCTTTCGAAGACCGCCTTTCCAGAGCCTAAAGACAATTACACAGCCAAATAATTATTTTGTAATCACAACGAGTTACTATCAAGTATGGGTTTTATTTACCCTTGTTTGTAAAGCTCCTCTTCCTCAAGTAAGTATCCAAGTGAGGATACTGCGGGAGGAACCTCTACATCGTTTCTAGGTCTAGGAGGTTCTCCTTTAACAAGTGGATGTCTGTAAATGTATCCAGTACGGAAACCCTGAAATAAGTGAACATTTTTAATAAAACTGGAATCAAATTAAAATTACGGATATATTAAGACAAATAACATTGCCTGCATTCGGGAATTTACTGCCAGTACTTGCAGCATTATTTTATATTTGTCGAATAACCAGTAGTAAACGCAGATAAAATGATGCTGCAAATACTGGCAGCATATTCCCGAACACAGCCACTGTTAGTAATGTGGTAAAAATAAGCTTACGGCATTATCCAGCATTCTCATTAAAGCTTCGAACTCTGTTCCACCGATTCTCCAACGTTTCTCGAGTTTTTCAGCAAGGTGAGATGACTCTGCTACCGATCCTGCTGGTGGAACTGGCATTTTTCTCGAAGCCTCGAAGATCGATTTTTTAGATTCCTCGGAAATCAGAGTTAAATTGTCCAATCCAACCGGCATAAGTTTAAGTTGCGTTTCGCATGCCAGTACCGTATTGTAAACGTTGTAAAAGGCTTCTTCAACAGTTTCTCCACAACAAAGAGCCCCGCGATTTGTCAATAGCATAACTTTGTTGTTAGGTCCAAGGTTTCTTGTAATCTTCTCTCTTTCCTCGGGTTCCAAAGTGCTGCCTATGTACTGGTGAGTACTTACTTCACCAATCACTATGCTCTCTTGACCGATTGGTAAAAGCCCACACTTCAAGGAAGATATCTAACGAAAAGAAACAAGAAAGATTTATTACAAAAGTTTCTAAAAGACACGGAACTCGATAATAGGTACATAAAAAATACCACGTTTATTGTTTTTAATTAAACTGCTGTACCGATGCAATAAGTTAAAGTAATAAAAGTACATTTAAAATTTAATACATATTGTTTAACTAATTATTTTTAGCCCTCGAATGATCAATGCGTTCAAATACATTGCAATAAACTTTATCATGGTCGTAGGGTTTCTTGATGTATTAAAATCGGAAAGAGCCAAGAAGACAAGTACACCTTATTCAAAATAACTGCAGCAACGTAAAGAAACTCATAAGGCTACTATTGTCTTATATACAGCATATTGTTTACCACAATTCAACAAAACATCCTAACTAACGTTCTTAACGTATTACAAATTGATTTCTTATCATTTTATCGTATTTTTCAACTTACAGCAGTTACGGACGGAGTCGTTAAGTGTATGATGCATTTTATATCGGGTCTGGCAGCGTGTATAGTTGAATGCAATTGAAAGCCGGCGACGTGAACACCAAAATTCGTCGTTCCCTGCTCAACAACTGAGCCTTGCATATCGACCTTGATCAGACTGGAAGCCGTTACTTCATGATAAAGAAGTCCGTACGGGTTTACCAAGAAATGTTCCTGGTCTTGATTCAGCCGAGCAGTGATTTGACCGCCCACGCCCTGTGTCCATCCATAGAGATCGAGCAATCGGAACACCGAGGCTATTTTGCAGCGCAAAAGCTTTTCACCTTTGGCGTAGCCCATGCTTTCCACACCACGGATGTCATTTATAGGCAAAACGCAGTTTGAATCTGTTGATAATTTATAAAAATTAGAAAATATTATAAGATCGAGAAAAATTGTAAGATTAAGTTTTAATGTGTAAGTGATGATAAAGCTCTAATCTTATATACATTTGAAAACAGATCTTTATGGTAAGATGACCTATTTTTTCAATCTCTCTGTATAGGTAAATGTATATAGATATTAGGGGTCATGCAATATCATGGGGATAATAAGAGGCTTGTTCGTTGTAACATTGCTTTCTTCACCTACTGCACAAAGTATAGCATTTTAATTTATTCTCCCATCAATGAGAAGCTTGTATTTAATATCTCACTCTTTATTCCCTTAATCATGCATGATCCCCTATAACTCTAAGTTAGAATATTAGTTCTTGATTATTACTGGAATAAATAAATTTTTTAATAAGAGACTGTTAAGTACTGAAACAATAAAAGAAATAATAAAATAAACAAATTAAACATTTATACACACTTTTGAACACACTGCCATTAAATCTGGCTTGTGCACCTCCCATCATATCCGAAATTTGTTGAAGAAGGCCAGAAGGTCCAGCCCCATCCTTCATTTGCGTCTCTATTATTCTTTCTAACTCTTCTCGAAACAACCTGGAGTTCATCATCATCTCGACTCTCTTCCTCCTCTCCATCTCTCTCATATCCTGAAAAAAACCAAGTATGAAACTATTTTTAAAATTTAATCCCATCTCAGTTGGATTAAACTGATGCGAATTAATAAGCCAACTTACAGCATCGATATCCGCTGGTCTCATTTTGCTTTTTTCCTCTTCTGTTAATCCATCAACTACTCCATTCGTATGTGGCTCTGTTAATTCCTGCTGGCTGGGATCTGCCATATTTGAAGATCCTCTACTTAATTTTGACTGTAACAAAAATTTCACAACATTTTAATTTGTTGTCTCGCACTTAAAAAATAAAAAGATTTAACTACTTTTGTACCAATTTTCACACATTTAAATTTTATAAAATTAAAATATATAACACTTAATTCAAGTTGTTCTTCTGCGAAGAAGATAAACTCTGAAATATACATTTCACACGATTTGACATACTACGCGTAATATTTACAATCGAGTAATATTTTGCAAAATTATAGCAGTTTTTGTTGACTATCACCTCATTGAAAAATTCGTGAAATTCTGGTAGTTTGAGGCTATTTAAAACTGCTTGATTAACGGTGTTCACGCAGAGAGTTAGATGAAGCATTTTTTTCTAGCACGAAGCAACGAAACTAACGCATAAATGGCGTCTGGAAGCTATTAACTGACGCTTTTATCGTCAATATGCGCATAGTCGTTGGAAGTTGCCGTGCATTTGTTAGCAAAGCACTTGGCTGCGATTATGTAACTAGCTAATTTGTAACAACGAACCTTTTCGCCAGCCAAAAATTAGTGAGCAGGTGTCACAATTAGGGTTACACAGGTGGCTCGTATCTTCTATCAGTATTGTTACATTTACTCTATTATTATATTATTCATTTTACATAACAACACAATAAGCTATAGTTTTGTAATATTTTCAAAATCCAAAACAAAAATAAAAAGTCTGGCAATGATAGAATACCTTACATTTTTCTTTAGTTAAAATAAAAAAGAACAAATCTTACTAACTCATTACCACCTATTATTTTGAAAAAAATATCTTAATATTCCCAGAGTAAAATACTAATCAATCTTATCTGTCTTTGATAAATAATAAAATATGCAATTGGTTTAATCTATGCAAATATCATTGAAAATACATAGCTGAGCATTTATTGGACGATTATTGTAATTCTCGAGGAAAATAAGTTGAAATATGTGAAAAAAGGATTTCTCGTGAATTTTGCAATGTGTGTGTTGGACGCTTATATAAATTTGTTGGTGATTTTAGTGCGGAAGTATAGTGGTTTGATGTTGTCCGAGAGGTCGTATGGCTCTCGAAAGTGCATTTTAGCCGGTGTTTAAAGTGAACACGTGGTACTATGCAACTTCCGTCCCTCTCTTCATATACGTACGTACATACCACACGTTAAATTTCTTTCCTTCAACCGAGAGGGTGTTCGTGAGTTTTTAAGCGTATTGGTCGCACGTGCGCACAGAGCCAGTGACTTAGGCGTGGCTCGTGTATTATTAGCCGACGATAGATAATATTGTTCCATGTGCCGGGAGTCCATTTGCTAGCCTCTCGCCCCACAGGTACCTCCCCCCCCCCCCCCGACTCCACCCTCGTTTCTACCTCGTATCAACCAGCACCAGGCTTTCACAGAACAACCATCACCTGCCTATCGAACTTTGCAAGGTCCTTGAACTTTCATTCAAATCCTTCCTCTATCCATTTCTCATTCATGCCTCTGTCTCTTTGTTAGAAGTTTGATTAAATTTTCGTAAAAAAAGTTGTGCATTCGATTTTTTGTAATATTTACGTTAATAAATCTTACATATTATTTATTGAAAATTTATTTTTAACTTTGCATTGGATGTTTACTATAGAAACAAAAGAGAAAGGTAGGTTATTATAACCTGTAATGTAACTTGTAAGTATTTTCACCTACTTGCCAACTAATTAGTTCAATAATTACTTTGGATAAAGTATAATTAAAACAATAGACAGAGAGAGAGAGAGAGAGAGAGAGAGCTATTGGCAAACTTATCAATTAATTTGAGTCATTTTAATTTGTATCAACGCCCTTTCTTTCAATATTATAGAAATTTGCTAGAAATCCATACTTTTTAGCTACGGTTATAAATATAATTTTTTAAAAGTATGATAGATATTTGTAGATGGGATAGAAATAATTTGTATTAAGAAAAGTGTGAGTTCTAAAAATATTAGACGTTGAGAAGCAGTTTAGATGAATGCGAGATCAATGTAATCCTAAATTAATTGTAATTGTTCATTTTTTGTAAAAATGCCAAGTTCTTTTTTTAATAAATCCATATAAAATTTGAGTAAGCTCATCGAGATTAGAATATTTATTTTAAATGAATATAAAACTTCCAAGCCCAAAGCATTCATAGCACAGAGTAGATTTGCAAAATATTAGTTTTTCCGAAGAATTTTTGAGATCGAATCTTTCGTAGAAGCGATTCTCACAAAAATCGATAAAGCATCTGGCTGAAGTCTTAAAATATCTTTCAACTCCAACAAAGACAAGCTTTTATTAAACATATTTTTATTTTTAATTATGCAAATTTCCAAATAGAAGTTACATAAGACCAAAAGATAAAGCGAAGAATAAATATAAAAGGTTTAAAAATATACAATTTTAAGAATTGGGGATATATCAAGAGTTGGCTCGAGGGGTGAACTATTGGGTCTCAGAGTTGGTCAGTGTGTTTTGCTGAAATTCGAGGTCAAAAACAGCAACCTGGCAACTGAACTGGTGGATCAATAAACCCAACAGGCAAGGAAGGAGCGGGAGTGCGTGGAAGGTTGCGTTTTGCAGGTCCTTCCAACCCCTCCCTCTTCCTCCATCCTCATAAATGTGCTCAAGCTCACCCTTCGAATAGTCTCGAGTGGATTCCCTTCCGGGTGTTCCAATGATAAAGTACACAAAGAAATTTTCCTCGAAACAATTCCCCACTTCTGATAGACCTCTCCAAAATAAATTCGACTCGTTCAACCAAAAAGTTCAATCTAAAGAAAAAAAATAGTTTAAAATTTAATAACAAACTTGGAATTTTTCATGCAGTCCATCGAAGAAACAAAGCAAAACTCTCAAATTTCTACATAGTTTTATATACAACTTTTTCGCAAATATAATTATTTATAGATTAAATATTTGATTGTTTTCCAAGTTTCTCTATATTTTGAAATTACCATTATTTATTAAATTTTGCTGATGAATAGATATAGCTATTTATCCAAATTTGACTTGGATATTTTTGCAGCAAACAGCAATGTCTTTATTTATACAGCTTAAAGAAAGTATTGTATACGAATTATTGAAATGTGAATAAAGTCTGAAAGGAGCAGCAGATTTAATTGGACGAAGGAAAATTACTGAACGACGATACAAAGTTTGATTTTGAGTCTAATAGATGATGAAAAGCGAGAGAGTGGACTTAATGGAGCGGCCAATCAGCTTTTCCTGTCCATCTAAGCTCAGTCTTGAAGTGTAAGCATCGATTAAGGCGTCATCGAAGTAGTAGGATGCCAGCAACTACGAGAACCGTTGGACGACTCGTATTATAATTAAGTGAATTAACGAGAAAAAAAGAGGAAAGCAACAAATGGCAAAACGTCATGAGGAATACTAATGAATCATTTCACGCTACGTAACGTCCAATGAATGATGTTTCTCACCTCCACGGGAATCGATGACCTTTTTATAGCGTATAGCACAACGCGTCTCAGACACACGAATGAAATTAATCATCAATGACGATCGATAATGGAAATCGACCAATCATCGACATTAATTTCCTATAAAAAAAAGATTGATTAATTTTGACGAAATTATTTCAGTAGAAAAGAAAATATTTCGTCGAATAAAATTGTTGATAAATTAGATTGGCCTCGATTGGCGCGACTAATCACTATTTGTTAATTTAATTATAGTTCGCTCGGCTGATTCGTTCGTCGAAAAGGATTAGAAGTGTGTTTGGACATGCGAGGGATTAAAAAAAGTGAAAAAAGGGCGAGAAAAAAATACGGTAATCCATCGGCAGAGGTTATCGATCCTGTGTGGCTTCACACTCGGCTCTATTCTCTCATTGGCAGCCACCCTTTTTTAGTCTTTCTTTCTTTCTTCCTTCCTTCATTCCTTTCTTCCTTCCTTCTTTTCTTTTTCTTCTCTTCGATAACCAGAATCCCCTCGTAGTCTTTTCTTTTTATCCCCCTTGCTTCCTATTTCTTTCGCTTTTCTCTATTTATCCACTGGTAACAGTCAAATTTCTTTCTCTGTCTTGCTATATTTTTTTCTCAATAATAAATTCAACATCTTTTCAAATTTAACACGTTTTCCCTTCTTCATTTGCATTTTTTTTTTTCATCGCCACAAATTTTCCACTAGCAGCAGTCAATTTTTTGTTCATAACAATGACTCGAATTTATTCAGATATTTTTTCTTTTGAAATCCTTCTCACTTTGTCCTTTTTTAACTTGCTATTTTGTTCTCTGCTTGCACCCTTCCCCTACTTCTCTCTTAACTTCCTTCTTCCCCCATACTTTTAAAAGACAAACGAGGCCTCTCTCCCATGGCAGAGTTCCCCTTTGTTTTTGGCGAGCAATCCTGCAGAACGCGAATCGCGACGGGGACCACCACAGGGAAAGAGAGAGAGAGAGAGAGAGAGCACTTTGTTGACTTCCCTCAAGCCCTGCGGTTTCGCTTTCCTCTACAGCTATCCAGAATGACGTAATTTCTCATAGGAAGCCAGCACACGTTCATTAAGCTCTCATTAGCTAATAGATGAAATTCATTCCGTCCATGTGACAAATAGCTTTATTACATTCAATGTCACACAAGTCTGGCATAAATTATTATCCCTCCTTGTGTATTGAATAAATTACAAATTTCCCTCTTTCCTTCAATTATCCAAATGTTTATACCTTAATGCCTGGTATATTAACATCTACAAATTAAAACACAAATTTATTGAATTTTCTCATTGACTTGAAAAAAACCTTCAATCGTTTGTCCAATAGTTTAGTGTATTTATGAAAATTTCGCAAATAAATCTAATTTTTCCGAGAAAGATTTAAACATATTTAATTATTCTCTTATCAAATATTGTATAATTCCTTGTGAAAGGAAGAAATTCGAAGAGCAAGCAATAAATCATTATGTGTTTCTCTCGTGAAATCCTTCCTCGGCATTAATGATTTAACAAGATAATTTCTTACCTTCTCCAGAGGGATATTTTTGATCTCGGTGAAGCGAGCTAATCTCTGTAATGCAAATAGTTCTCGTAAATGGAGCCACTAGGGAAATGAGTAATTTTTTTACTAGAGCTAATTAAATCCAATGATAAACGAATGTAACTGGACGCATCGCGTGCAGCACGAGAATATCTATAGGGATTTCGCCAATCGTTAAGCTATCCACGCTTGTTTTAAAACTGCCCGTTACTCGCCAGGAAGCAAAAGTCAAACTTCCAGGCATCTGGGTCAATTCCATATTCGTGCCAGGTGCATAGAACACTTTTTTTATAGCCATCACTAAAAACAGCAATTTGAATAAATTTTAAGAGCCAGCAACTGGCTTAGCTTCTTTGGATAATTTAAGAGCTAACGCAAGAAAAGGCCTCGATGGAAAAAAAAGTGCTTTGTAACCGAAAGAAAGAAAAGAGGAAGGATGGTGGAAATACTTTAAGATTAAAGAGAGAAAATTTATGGCATCGAGTGGTGATTAAATATTGTGTAAACGGTGATAATGGCAAGAAACGATTTAATTAAGGACTCGTCGTTTATCAGCAGTCGAAGACGTTGTAGAAAAAGTAGCCTAATTGCCATAAACGTGCAGGAGAAGCGTGCTGCATAATAATCGCTGGAGGAGGCTCGGTCTTGCGAAAGAGAGTGTCCGGCAGAACAGAAACGCCACTTGACTTATCTCGAGCGTGTTGAACCGGAAGTGACGTTGGCTGGCAATTAAAAACCCCCAGCTTCCTCCGTGGCACATCGCGACACGCATCGCGAGTCTCCCTTCGACAAATACCCCCTCCCAAACATTTTCCTTTCAACAACACCGAAATATGGCATTTGCGAAACTTGTGCAATTTTTAAAGAAAACATTTCTCGTCGATCGAGAATAAAATACGAATAAAGATTGAATAGAGTGTACAAATAAATGAATCGTATATGAGTAAAAGAGCGTCGGTCGAACGAAACCGGCGAATCCCACGTGGTTCTATTCGAGTGAACGAGAGACGCCCAAGGTGTGTAATTTTAGCGAGAGTCGTACTTGAACGCTCGATGATAATCTTTCCACCACGGGACCCACAGTCAGGTACACTCCCGAGGTGGAAAGTTCAACGTTCACCAATAGTTACAGTTGTGCAAGATTATTCGCCTACGTATTGCCGCTTTGTTCAGATAGCCTTGCGAAATCTCGCGGAAAAATACCTGCCAGTGCATAATGGACCGTGACTATAATTATCAACTCTGTGTTTGTGTGTGTGTGGATGCAATTAAGCACTGCTCAGACTGTTTTTAACGTACGTAGAAAAAATAAGGAAAAAACCATGCATTTTCAGAACAGTGGAATAATAATAATGGGGAATCGATAAATGGTAATTTGCCAAGGTATATTGAAAGAAAGAACGACTGAAGGAGGAAGGTAATAATCTAGTAATAATATGGACGAATAAAGTGAGAAGTGAGAGAAAAATTTTAATTAAACGTCAGGTTATTATTAATTAATGGGAGAGTGGGTGAAACGCAGGTAGAACCTGTAGCGTCTGTTTATGTTGATTGTTGCGGCCAGGAAGCGCGTCGATCACGCGGTGAACCTGTACTGGTGGTGCACGTTCGCCAAGGGCAAATCGTGACAACTTTCGAAGACCCGAGGAAACCATTGAACCCCACTGACTAATCCCAAGCAATTATCGAGAAAAATTAGGAAAATCAGACTGAATACTACTGACAATCTGGGAGAAATCGGCATAAAAAAATCTAGGACTGGCACGACAAACTGAGCGAACAGTGATAAATTTGAAGAATGTTGGTAGATGAGTCGAGGATAAGAAAATATGAGATTGGAATAAATCGAATGAGAAGAAGGATAGAAATTAGCAAGAAAAAGAGAGAAAATAGGTGAAAACGAGCGAATGCCTCCATGCACGAGGAATAACTTGCTAAGATAAATAGAGAAAGGACGAAAAATTGGATGAGAAAAATGGCATAGGTGAAAAATTGTGGTGGGGGGGGGGGGGGGGGATAAGTTAAAGATAAGGTAGGGCAAAGAAAAATAGAGAAAAGTGGGGAAACGAGCTTATACGTATGGACATTGGAGATAAATTGCTGAAAAAAGTAAAGAAAGGCGAAAATTGTGAGATTGGGAGATTAAGTTAAAGATATAGGAATAAATTGGAGAGGGAAGAATAAAATAAGAAAAAAAGGTAAAATAAAGAAAATGAGGAAAGCTAGTGGGCGTGAGTCCTGGCAAATGCAAACCGAGGCTCTGGCCAGACATAGTACACACTCTGGTGGGCGCTGACTCATCACTAGAAAGAGGGAGACGGGGGCAGAGAGAGAGAGAGAGGATTTATCTTGGTGCAGCAGAAAGCTTGACCTCGCCTAGACCGGCTCGGTCTCGTCTCTCCCTCGGCTGCTACTAAATCGAGCTACTTTCACTTCTTCTTTCTGCTATAAACCTTCTTTACAGTAGAAAAAACATATTTTCCTTTGCTGTCCATTAATAAAACTCTCCAATAATTCATAAAACTTTCTGTTACATCCAATCAATAATAATCTAAACGTTACACACGTTGTGTTTTAATTATAATTTTAGAGGAGATCGGTATATAGAAAACAGCAAAATTTGCCTTTCTATTTACAGTAAGGAGAGATAAACAGACTCGTATTGGGATTGGATGAGCGATGCCTGGAAACTACGAGCCATTGGGTGAGAGAGAAGCAGTTGATTAATGCTGGTTAAACAGTGGCATGGTCGATTATTATCGGGATAGTTGGCTTATAAAAGGGGGAGGAAGGCTCCAAGCTTTTCCAACTGCCCCATCTTCAAAATGTTTTCTGACGTAATGGGATCAATGCAGAAATGTGCTTGGCTGCCCTCACAGAGGGACACTGATAATTAAAAGGAACGTGGGGCACAAGTGGCCCAATTTATTCGACCCACGTTAGTTTCTTTTTTCTTCTCCAACACTCACACTTTAAACAAAGACAAATCACTGGAATTACTACGACACTTAAATCACTACTTGCATCGTACAGACTACCCAATTTCAGTTTTACACTCTTGTCTTTCCACGTACTATATAATTTTCATTTTAACCAATGCCAGTTTTTTCTTAGATAGAAATATACAACGTCCTGATGGATGTAACACTAGTTTTATGCGAATCCCGACTATTTTGTTTTATTTAGTTTTGATATATGGTTTGCATAATTTTTATACGTCGTAGGTCTCCTTATAAGATGTTGAAAAAACAAAGGATTGTGGGACACTCTTTATCAGAATTCTTTCTTCGGCCACAAATCAAAAGAGGAAATAAATGGTCCTCGTAGACCGAAACATCCACGAGGAGCAAAAACAAGAGATAAAAGCTTGAAAGAGACGAGAAACTGGTTGAAAGATAACGGACGATGAGTTTCTTCATCCAATTCTAGAGGAATCTGTGTGAAATCGATGGCAGACAGCCATGATAATCGATAGTTACGATAAGCTCCCATAATTATAACTTTCAAGATGCTTTTTAACCTCGAGTGACTTGAGAACACTCGTTAATGCTTTTCCATCATTCAGAGATAAAAGTAATTTCGTTCTCTGTGTTGCACCAGTAATTTGTACTACTTTTGAGAACCGTTAGATGTGTAGTTATTCTTACTGTGAAAATGCATTTACCGCTATTCCCTTTGTTTCGGAATAGTTCCATGTGTGTAGTTTCATAAAACTTTAATATTTCCTCTCCCAAGTCATTAAAAGTCATTTTTCAGCGAGAACACTCTATTCCCTTTTTTCCTCATGCTCTTTGCAAAGGACTGACGCAGGCACAGACCTCTTTGCTGAAGAACACCATTTGTTCCGCATTCATATGGAGGCTAGCAAGGATTTAGAATTGTCCCCAATGACAATTCGACTGACATTTCCTTATCTTGGCGCAAACATTGACGGAGAGAGTCAGCCGTCTGTTGGACGCCGCTTCCTATCGATCCAAAGTCCTCGACACGGTCTTCAGCTTCGTAGAAAAACCTTTCAAAATTTACCGTATATTCCATCGCTACAATCGTAAGAGTCCTATCACCTGTAGCATCAGCACACTCCACCGCTTCGCAATCTTCTTTTCAGTGGTTTTTATCAATTATTCAAAATCATAAATCATCCTGAAACTGGAAAAATTGAAGTATCGAACAAATTTTTTAAATCAAAAGCTTTTTGTTTGACAATATAAAGTAAGTTTAAGTAGATTAATATATTATGAATGCGATATAAAAATAATACGAGTAAGAATGTATTAATAGGATAAAATAATCTCATAGAAAAAAAAGATTAAATAATAAAGTGTAGGATAATAATAATATTATAGATAGCTATTGAGGGGGGCTTGATATTTTTTCCGTTAAAGCTGTCTGCGAAGTGAGACTACTGCACGGATACTGGATATTTGGGTTAACTGCACACGCTTCCCGGTTAGGCGAGGAAATCACTGGCCTGAAGCTGTTTGATCATTATCCATCTCGATGTCGTTGAATTAATTTAAAGGTTCTGCATAATAATATTACCTCCCCTTACACCCCCCCCTCTCTCTCTCTCTCTCTCTCTTATTCAACAAAGATCATTTTCATTACAATTAAATTCCCTAAACAAAAATAAAACAAATTAAAACTTTTACTCATACAATTAACCAAACCCTTCCCAAACAAACAAAAACCATTCATAAATATAATTAACGATACGAAACAGCAAAACTATCCTTTGTTCGTCAAATCTATTACATTTTATTGAAACAAAAACGAAGCTTTGAGAAATTTGTCAAATCGAAATGGATGATTTAAATGTATTGATGATGGAGGAGGGAGAGGAGGTCGAGTCGGATGAATGATTTTTCTGTAGATTTCAGAGAAAAGCGATTAGTAGCGTTGGCTGATAGAAATTTCCTGTTCTGACAGGGAGGGCTTGATAGGATTCAATGCAAGAGTTGCTGTTTTCAATCTGTTTGTGCAATGAAAGCACAGGGACTATATATAGAAGATGATACCTATTAAATATTAAAGCGACTACGAAGTGAACGATTGGTACTTTAGCACAATGACCGTGATAACTTGATGAGCCAGCTGTTCTTTTTCAACCAATTTTGTCTTCTTTCTCTCTCGCTCTTTCTTCCTACTTATTCTTAGTTCCCCCTTCTTCTCTTGTTTTTTTTTCTTTCAGAGAATCTCTCTCTCTCTCTCTCTCTCGCATGCACGTACAAACACAATCTCCTTTACGCTCTTCCCCATCTTTCATTAAGTTCTTACCACCCCATGTAAGACATAAATAAAGTCTACCCAGCCCCCCCCCCCCCCCAATACTCCCCTTCCAAACACATTCAAGATTACAGCTCGACTTTGATACATACAATTCTATTCATTCTCAAAGCAAGTTTTTCCTTCTTTTGCCCGAGCCTTTCATTAGTGTTAGCTCCAGTAATAAACGAGCGTTATTAATAACGATTATTGTAGAAAGCTGATAACGAGTGGTGTCGATGACCTCGTAACGGCAGGATTTTCAGACGAAAATGATAATAAAGGTTGATTAATCGAGAGTATTTGATAGAAAAGGGAAAAAGCTCGGTGGTCCAATTTCGTAGGAGGTCATTAGCCTACCCGGAGCTCTCAAACCCACCTTCGTCCTTTACAACGTGACAACTTATTTTAAGCCCGTGGAATGTTCAAAATGTGCCAGAAGATCCAAAAAGACGCGTAAAACGCTCGCAAGAACCATGGCTCATTCGTTCAAGCCATTTATTTTTGGTAAGAAAAAAGAGCAACGCTTTCTTATTTATCTATAAATGCTTCATCCACTTTCTTTTCATCCTCCACACTTACCTAAAATCCTTTAGGCTCCTAGCAGCCAGCGTCCTGAAACAAAAATATTTCCTCTTAGAGATTCAATGTAATAAATAAAAAAGAGTGATACAAATTGCATAATATTCTGATTTTTGTGATAATTATACAGAAGACTAAGGGTATCTTGAATTATTTCAGAGTCTCGAGAAAATATCGATAGGATTCTTGGGAATAATCAATCGTGCAAGTTGGTAAGAATGAATGGACTTGGGAAAGTAACAATTCGCAAGCGAAAGAGGTTGATTTAATTTTAACTTTCGTCTGTCCGTTAATTAGTGAAATATTCCATGACCGGAACTGGTGGGTGTGTCTAATTGCAATTGGCCCGAGCACGCCGACGTCGAAAATCGCAAGGGTGGCCTCCCACCCCTTTCTAAAAAAAAAAAGAGGGAGAGAAAATACTCAATTGTACACCTGCAGAAAAAGGGTCCAGAAATTGCAACTCTACTTTCCATGAAAACAATCATGACTCTGTATATAAAACAGTCTTTTCCAAAAATTCAACTCCTAGTTATTTGAATTGATAATAAAAGTAACAGCAGATTAATACAAATCTGTAAAATTCAATTAACCAGTCATCGCAGTGATAATCAATGTTATTTTTGTATTGTTCATTAATTAGATAGGTTTTACTTTTGATTCATAAATCAAGGACAATTACATCACGGTCTTTCCCAGATTTTCATTCATAGATTGCGGCTTGTATAATAAGCAGAAAGCTCCCGATAAGGCAGGTATACGCACACGACGATAGATCCAGAGCGAACTGAGGCGAAATGTCTCTTCTGCCAGCAGTGAATAATGGACTGCGCTTATTTGGATGTGACTCGATTGTCAGCGAAAGTCCCATTGTGCCCTGCAAGCTTCCTTCGCGCCAGCAAAGCAGATTCGATGAGCAATGAGGACAAATAAATTACACCCATTCTCGCCTCTTTTCCAACCAAATTGAATTTTAATCGTTTTCATTTATCTCGAACATTTTTAGATTTCAAGATAAACAAATAATGAAAGAAGTATGCAAGTACTTGAATCTCTATATGGAGAAAATTTTCAGTAAAATTTCTATATAGTATCCTACTAGCTTCCTTCGCGTCAGCAAAGTAAATTCGATGAACAATGAGAATAAATAAATTGCACCTCTTAATCTCTCTCCTCTCTTTCATTCAAATTAATTTTCAGTAATTCTTACTCATCTTAAAAATAGGAGAAACATGAAGAAAATTGTGGGATTTTAAGTAAAGATTAAAAAAAAAACGAAATCTATATAACGAAGGGGTTTCATATTCTGAGAAATGAAAGAGACAAAGTGAGATTGGTGTGGAAAGAAAAAGATAGAAATCTTGCGACACGGTTGAATAATTCTTCTGTTAAGAGGAGTGGATAGCGCGCGCAGTATTTACCAAGCTAGCGAGAGTTGTGATGATCTAAAGTTTCTTATTTTAACGTAATGAATGGCCTATTGTATACTTTGAGTCTTCATTATTTCTTCCCAGAAGCGCGCGTACCGTTTAAATCGACAATACTCGGTCGGTCCCGTAGGATCATCTCATCATCCCAACACATCCGTGGCCATCAATTTGGTCCACGGCCATCATGCACCTACACCAACAAAGCTAAAACCCGCGCGCGCTTTGCAAGACGCCAGCAAGAAATTTCAGCAAGCACCTTATAATCTTCCATAAAGTTTTTATTATCGTTTTTAAGCTTTATGTGCTGCTTGCTTTTATTTTACGGCAAGATAATGTTTATCGCTTAAAAAATGCCGCCAATGATTCTCTTACATAAATAATCTTGACTGTTTATATATATATATAAAAGTGCATCAAATATTTGTTATATTTCATATTGTACGAACAATATAAAAACTTGAGCTATAACTTGATAAACCTTTAAACATTGGCTCAGAATCAAATTCAACGAAAAAGATTTTAACTTGTACGCTTCGTTTTTACGACGAGATAATTTTTATCACTGAAAAAATACCGCGCACATAATTCTGATATATAAATAGTATTTAGTAACTCTTTTACTCTTAAGTGTATAAAATATATAGCATTGGGAACAAGATATAAAAATTTATTCAAGTTGACGAGGAACTTTGTAATTCGCTTATATAGTTAAATTAAAAAAAAAAAGAAAAAACAAAGATTATAATTTCTACGCTTTTATTTTATAGCACGATAATTTTTATTGCTACAAAAAAAATACCGCAAATGTTTACCGTATATAAACAGTGTTTATTTTTTAGGATAAAAAATTCGATTTATACGTCGAGCGAAACTTATTGAAAAATTCGTTTAGAGTTAAATTGAAGATGTAAAAAATTTTGTTTCCATGTCTAAGGATTGAACGTGCGAGAAGAGATGTTACGTACACAAAGAGAGAAGGGTGGGAGTACCTGATTCGTGCAATTTAACAAACACAGGGTCACGCATTTAGTTTTGCTTGTCGTTTAAACGGGCCGATTGGATCGGATCTCGCAAAATTTCGCTCGACCCTCGAGTTTTTCTTGAACGCTCGCCTTTAAAACTCTGGGAATCTCTTTTTGCCTCGTTACACGGAACACTAACTCGCAGAGCCATAGTCTCTCGCTCTTTCTCTCACGGAAAGAACAACTGTGAAGCTGTTATTAAGAAAATAATTCTCTTAACACCTCAAACATATGAAACATATTCTTTAACTTTCTGAAGCTATAATTAGCTTCTTCTTAACTCGAGCAAATCACGAATCGTTTCATGAAAATTTAATCAACTTTATTATTATTTATAAAAAGATCTTTCCTAATGAAATCCTTCGGTGTTTAGTAATTTATATATTTTTTATTAATATTAGCTAATATTTATCTCCCCGCTCGTTTTCTCCTATCTCTTCTTCTCACGCATTCAAGAGGAAAGCAAAAAACCAGGAGAAAGTGAACCGATCCGAAACGAAATGATACTCGCTGCATGGATATCTTTTCTTGTTTTTCCCTCAATCTTTATCGTTCGATTTACGGCTCTTAAATCTCTCATTTTCATTCGAAACTTCCTTTATTTCATTATTTAAACTTGCTGAAAAATGTGTCCTAAACAACAGCAATAAGTATGCTTGATCGCTTAATCGTAGCTTCACTTGTTATCATTTTTCCAATCCATCACAAAAATCCTTGTAAATTTTTTTTTTACCAATAAAATTTGTCGAGTAGTGGAAACTTTCAAAAACATGATAAATTACTGTTTTAACATGATAAATACGCGGTCTTCGTAAATCTTACTGAACATAATATTTGTAACGTTTCTTACGTTGAAATAAGAAAATTAAATTAATTAAATTGAAAATTAAGAAATAAACGTTTGGATTTATTTTTAGATCGTTTCTCCATTTAAGTGTAGTACAAACTAGACGATTAACGTAATTTTCTAGCGAGTTACTTGAATAATGAGCTATTGTGCGCTTAATAAGTGTACAAACGCTTGTAAACGTTATCTGAGAAAGTGTACGAGTGCTCGTGCGTTATCTATCGGCTATAAAGAATATATAGCACTGACGACATTAAAGGTAAAAAAATTGATAACTTATCAAACTCAGCGAAATCTCACGCTTTGTCGATTTATTTTTTACACATCTGCTTCTTGTATCAAGACTAGCGTTTTTTCTAAGCGGAAAATTGCATCAAATAAATTTCCTTGAATAATGGATCGGTAAAGTACACTATAAATATCACACAAAAACAAACCACAGCTATTTTTGAAACAAGTATGGAATCTGGTAATTGGCCGATTATATTGCAATATTACATCATCCGGACGATTCTTCTCGATACATCGAACATTGTAAATCTTTTAAACGGATAAAGAAATGGTCCTTGAATTTTCCGTTTGCTTAAAATAAGCAAAAAAGAGAAGTAGAGAAAAGTGGAAGGTGATGAAAATGAATTATAATATAAAAATTCTAATCACTAAGGTATAACAAATTAAGAAATGGAGAAAATGCATGCAAAAATTTAAAAATATTTTTAATTCTTTTTTGAATAACTAAAGAGAGTTCTGGGGGGGGGGGGTATAGAAAAAGGGTAGCTTATACTGTAATTCAATCGTTAGTGGTGGAAATCCATGGAACATCAGACGACGATTTGTGGCTAATAAACCACGTGATGCGTGAAACAATATATATATATATATATATAGAGGGTAGATATTTAAAAGGAGAAATTGGGCCCGAGAGACGGTGAGATGTCTGTAGTAATATCGGCATCCCGCGGTACTATTCTCCCGGTAATCCGATAGTAATGGAATGACTGACACTCGTGCTACGTATATTCTCGGCAAGAAACGCTATCCTCGCTCCATAAGAATAACACGTCACTTACTGCACAGGCTAAAATTTCACGATGGACGCGTATCAAATGGAGAGAAACGACCGGTGAAACTCCTCAAAGGAAATTAATTAAAAGCGCGAAAATTTTCATTTCATTGGTAAATGAAATCATCGGAAAATAAAAGCAGCATATTTTCACATCAATTCGCTAATAACGATTATATATTTAAGACGATCGTTAGACCTACCGATATATATGATGCTTTTATAATATATACACGAAAAGATACTTATCAACAATTAAAACCGGTTATCTCACACCTGATGATGCTGCTCTCCTCCGGCAAATGCTCATCCGTGACATCAATTAAAGTGATAATTGGACAACTTTTCGTGTCCAATTTTCTTGCTTCATAATTGCATTTAACGTCACTGTATAATTTGTCCAAAAGAGTAACTTTTTATTATACGAGCTTATTTCGTCGGGTTTAATTTGACACTTTGCTGTTAAAGGACAAAGTTCGGTTGAAAAAATGTAGAAATTAATATCGGTTCGAGATAAAGTCGGCTTCGAGAGTGAAGTGTATAATAAAACGATATTATTATTTCACACCTGCTATGTCACTCTCGAGGAGAAAATATTGATCCGTAGAATGAATTAAAGTGATAATTGGTCAGCTTTTCGTGCCAAATTTTGTTGATCCATAATTGCATTTCACGTAACTGTATGATTTGTCCAATAGAGTAACTTTTTTATTACACGAGCTAATTTTCTCGAGTGTAATTTGACACTTTGCTGTTAAAGGACAAAGTTTAGTTGAAAAAGATTTAGAAACCGATCGTTTCGAGACGGAGACTGCTCGAAGAGTGCGAGAAATAATAAAAAGTTTGTTAAACGCCTTTTGGAATACTCCAGAGACAATGTTGATAGGTAAAGTCGATTAGAGGAATAATTAGACAAATTTCGATGAAGAATATTTCGAGTTTGATCGGTGTATAACGCACAATGTGCACAGAGAGTAGACTGTGCAAGAAAAAGAGAGGTTGAGAGAGTAAAGACGAAGGTCGAGGGTAATGTACAGCGAAGGATGAATTTTTTGAGTGTCATAAAACTTTGCGAAGGTTGAAAATTTCATCTCTCCGTTGTCTCTCCTCTCTCGAAAGGGAGAGAAGAAAAATGTGGGTCACGAACGAACCGACAATCGAGCCGATATTTATAGGACATATCGCGTACGTGTCCGACACGTTCTCTGCTTCGACAGAAAGCTCATTTACGATATGGGACATCGATAAAAACATTAAAAACGCCGGCAAACTAAAAAACAATACCTAAGAGACCTTTTCCAATCTTTCGCGAAAATCCCACGAACCTCGCTGCAGAGGCTCAAAATTATCCAAACGATACACACCGATTTCAGATGATCGACTACCTCAACCTACTCTCAAACTCCCTTTACTCATTTCGACAAAATTACCAATTTACCTTATAGTATTTACTTGAAATTATTTTACCGGCAAACCAACAATTTACAATTCTTCACTCTCCAATTTAAAAACCCAACAAGATACCGCGAGACTCAAGCTTAAATCCTGTGTATACATATAGTTAGGATTAAAACTGCAAATTAATTATACAAATTACAGCAAATACTGATCTGACCACGATTATTCACTTATGTAACCACTAATTGCGTTGATAATTGTGTTTTCATTGCCAAACGTGGTTCTCGCCTTGTATCACTGTTAAAAATACAAATTGTGTCATTGTGGCGGCAAAAGTGAATATACGAACGTTCAGACTCCGTGTAATTCGACAATGGAATAGTAAATTTTAGATTCCAGGAATTTGCAGAATGAACGAATAAAACGTTGCTGCGAATTAAAATTTGTTTGTTGAATAAAGTAGCAGTGTGCAGCAGCGTTATTCTTTCGTTGAAGGAAAAGGAATGTTTGGGAAGAAAAGTGCGAGGCGCTGGGCAAAGGTCAAGGGGGAGGAAATATGTGTAATGATGACGTCACGTGTGAAATAACCGGATGGGTTGAAGAGTGGGCCAAACGAGACTTTTGTCGCTGCTGTTTCTATCCAATGACAAAAAAATCAAGGCGCTCGCCGGCTTCCTCACAATAGCGATTACGCCGTGTTTTACATAAGCCATTGGCGTTACGTCGTATACGTGTATATTGTATAGTATATATATATATATATATATATATATAGTAGCAGCCCGAACGAACGAGGTAGATGAATGATATCCACCAGCTTCCCCCCTCGATAGTATCCCCCACCTCGACACGTGGGAGTAAATTCAGCCAGTAGGTCGACCCAATTGAAGCAAATTTTATTTCACCTAGCCTACTTACCACAAATTATACATCCAATCTCCATTACCACTCGAAGAACGTTATATTACACAGCGAAATAGAAACAACGTAATGTTGAAAAAATTTCATCGATAAAATTCCGGCAATTCCAACTTCAATTGTTTTCTCTATTCTTTTTCAATCTACGTATATTATGTATTCACGTTTGGTGTGTATATATATATATAAATAAAGGATAAGATCAGGTAAATTTTTATTGCTTACACTTTCTGCACTTTTCATTAAAATTCACATTTCGTGCAACATGTAATATAAAGTTTTTGTGAAGTAAATAATGTGGTAATAGAGGTACCCAGCGATTGAAACGGGTCTATTGAAGATTGGGAGGGGTGGGGGGGGGGGGGGGGGGGGGAAGAGAAAAAGGGTTTCAGGTCAATTCTGGGAGAGAAAAATTATTCCATTATTTACGCAAGGGTAGGTTTTGTTTCTTCTTCTTGGTCGGTGCTTGGATAAATTGTTGCACGTTTTTCTTATAGTCTACATAGTTAGTCTATGGTGTCGAATCTTTCAGTTGGAGCAGGGCAAGAAGTGGATGCTCTTGGGTGCACATGCACCCGTTGTACCAATGTTGAGAGAATTTATGCAGGTTACGGCATATACCACCTGGGATCCCTTACGCAACGTGGCCCTGTTTGCTTGTGTGTGTGTGTGTGTGTTTATCTGGCACACGCATAAAATCTTTTAACGTGCCTGTTTTCTATACGCAATTCAGCTTGTTTATATACATTTCAACGAGCAACTTACACGCATTTCTGCCGTAACATGAAGTCACAAGGCATTTCAGTGGCGCTACGTGAAAACTGCAACATTCACAACCACGACAAAACTCCTAAGAAAATTTCCAATCAAAAAATTTCTCTTCTAAACATTTAACAATCATAATTTAAGGAAACATGTTTCTTAATCTTCTTTTTTTTTATTATACCAACGATAGTTTACTAAGCTTTGCTTCAATTAAAATTTCCGACGTGCATATACTGCAAAGTCTGCATACGTGTAACGACCAGATTAAGTGCCCCATTTGTCTACCAAAATTAAAACTTTTGATCAGCTACGAAAAAAACACCGTTGTAATAATTCACCTTGGTATATAACATGAGTTGGAATAAATAGTGTGGGTGATTAGGACGTAAAATGTAAAAGTGTGCGTTTGAAGATAGAGAACGTGTGTGGGTAAATTACGCGTATAAATGAAAGTGTTGAACTGCGAGAATAGAAGCAAAGTTATCGATGGCGTTTAGGTAAAGGTGTGTTTTTTCTGCTCGTAGGACGTCACAAGTCTTGTGAGAGAAAACGTGTTGGTGAAGCCAGTCAGAATTGCTACATGCTCATTTGCACCGTGCAGCTGGGTAATATCCGTTGTGTTTACCAACGTGAAGAGCTTCCACGTACAGAATAGGCTATAGTCGCATCGATAAAACCAAGTTTGCTGTCGCAGTGTGTTTACTCTTTTTTCTCCTCAATTATTTTCTTCGTGTCATTTATATGCATATTATTTATATTATTATTGGTCTTACAGTCATAATGCTAATACATTAAATGGGACAAAAACCCTTTGACATATCGTAGCGAAAATTCTCCTACATTGAAACTTCAAGCTATTATTATCGTTTCATTGTTGATATCGCACGCTTCGAGTGACCTTGTTCCAGAAATTATAATAAATAAACTTCACATTTTTCTTTCTTTCTCTTTCCTTTCTTATCTTTTAACCATTTATTTTCTTTCACCCCCCCCCCCCCCTGTTCCTTTTACTTTTTTTATCTTCAACCACAAACCACAAGACAGAGGAAGAAAAGTGCTTTGAGTTTCTCGCATTGCTTGTACCGGAGGCTTGTACAATATACGTTAAAAATTCACCATCTCTCATTTGTAATTCCTTATCGTTTAATTATTATCGCTGTTCGGTCGATTCTCAAGAAATTTATAAACTCGATTCTTCGTCGATCTTGTTTTCAATTGCTTTTTCTTGCTACTTTTTCCATTAGCGATTAAATTATCGCTCCGGTGTTGCAAGTCTTTTAAGAATTCTTATGCGTACATATTAATATATTATTATTATGCGACGAACGGAGAGCGATTTGACGCTGGCTCACGTCCTGATGATGTCATAGTTTAAACATAGGGATTATCATCCATCCTCCGCGTCCGTTGCTGAGTTCTACCGGCTTATCGGTAATTTTAAACACATCATCACCGAATATTATAATCACAGTCGAGCCCACTATTAGTTGCTCTGGCAATTACACAATTATCATCGTAAAAATAAACAATAAAACTTTAACGAGAGTTTTGCTAGTTTTATTAGTATACTATTTAGCGTGACTATTTATTTAAAGATAATTAAATCATTTTCACGATGCGTAATTCTTGTGTATTTATAGGAAGAATGGAATCTTATTAATCCACTTAACAGCTGATCACATTAGTCGCGAATAAATCGCGTTTCTTTGGCGAGAAGCGTCTTACGGCTAGTGCGTGTGTGTGTGTGTGTGCGCTCGTGCTAACGTGTATTTTTACCACAGCGATAAATGTTAAGAAGTTGATAAGTGCTCAAAGCGAGATTATATTTTCAAGCCATGACTAATAAGTTTTTCTACAACCAAAATTCATTTTCGATTCTACCGCAATGTAGCTTGTAAATTAGTTTTATCGAAAATCTCATTGAATTTTTCATTAGGTCAGCTTATATTATTACTTTCTTAATTTACATCAAATCAATTGTAATTTGCATAAAACCTTGCAAAACTTATCAGCATTTTCTCCTTACGAATTATCATTATTAATTCTTGCTGTATGCGATTATATTTCATTCATATATTTTCAACATTTGTTATATTTATTTTAACAAGAATTTACTGTTGGTTATACTATTACTAATATTACTATAATATTTTCATTGGTAAGATTTATAAATTATTTAAAACAATAATATTATTAAAGCTTTGGAAAGAAATTTGGTTTGTACTCGATAATCGAATTAATTTAACATAATAACATGAGCTATACTCTAAAACTTTGATCAGCCAACCTATAAATCATTAATCATAGATATCGTATGCTTCGTTTAACACGCACATTCAATCAATTCTCCAAACGAATGAGACCACCAAGCTTGGCATGTGAGCATCTTTTACCAATAGAGTTAAAAATTTAATTTTCAAAATTCGTTTAACATTTATCGACTATAGTACAAATTTCTAAAGGTTATAAATGCGAGAAATTAGCACCAAATTGTTTTACGAAACACTCGTCGTAATAACCTAATTAAAAAATCAACTCGACATAGTTTAAGAAATTCTTTGATTATAAGAATAATCAGAAGGGGTGAAAACGTCATTTATAAATTTTGTTTGGCTCTCTAGTTGGGAGGAAAATTACAGGATAGAAAATCTCAAACCTTTTGGGAGGAAAGCCTGAAGACCGAAGCAGTAAAAAATCCAATGTAATCACAGACTTTTGGCTGGTTAAAAACGGTCTAATCCACTATATATTCTCACAGAATAAAACTAGCACAAACACTTGACACCAGCCCCTATCGAGGGGATGTAAACCGGTGACGGAAGATTCAGGGGGGCATGAGTCATTCTCATCGACGATCAAGTAGGATCGCTCTTACCGAATAAATAACCTCAAAAACAGTTGACTAAAAACTCCGGTAACGTTAGAGTCGACAGAGCTTCAATTCGCGGAGATTCCAGAGCACTAAAAATAAATTAGCAGCGTTCCCCAACGACGCACCAGGAATTATTCAATCGAGTTTTCCAACTCGTAGGGGAAAACGAATCGTTGAAGCGCACGGGGAACATTAATAGCGAGGCGTCTGCGAGAAAACAGTATTGCACACAAAGGACGAGAAAGATCTCGATTGTCCAAGTTGGAGAAACAGAGTTCCAAGTGTAGTAATAATATCCGACAATATTCTTTGACGCCAGAAAGGATAGTATTGCGGAGGACGATCAAACAAAATTTTAAGAGAGTTTGAGGAAGAGAACGGCAGTAACGAACTCTACCGCTGCGTGGAGCCGTTTGGCGCGATCACTGCGCCAAGCCAGTTCCATCTGGTGGGGGAAAACGACTAATCGTGGCGGAGGGGAGAGCTCTCATCCTGATTCCTGGCCAATCGCCATTGACGAACCAGCGAGTCATTTCTTGATAGCTTTTTCGGCAAATGAGATACCAACCTTGGTAAACAGTCGATAAAACTCCTTGTTATCCCTCTGAATTATGGGAAATTCATTACTGGGAAAAGAATACAGAGAAACTTTCAGTTGTCCAGTATTGTCATTAATGCAATATATATCTACCCTCACAATTGTGAAACAAACTTTTAATTAAAAAAAAAACTTGTATAACTTACCAGTTGATTTAGCCAATTATGCTCTTCTAGATTCACTGTAAGACTTTAGGTTTGATAAGTAAATCTATTGTTTCTTTTTGTACATTCATTTCGAGATTCGACAATTTAAATTAGTTGGAAGCGTAAATCGTGAGAGACTTGTGAAAACAACTGGGAGAATATTCGGAAAAGGATGGCGGACTATACGTGATAGAAAAGAGAGGAAGATAGGATGAACTGAAGCTAGAAATACATTGCTGAAATATTTTGCTGTATGGCATGGAGGGTCGACCTCGATCCTTTGTTTTAAGAGTCCCCTTCCCCCCCCCCTTCTCACTCTCTCTTTCTCTCTTTCACGCCCGCCTTTCAACACTTTTAAGAGAGAAAAAGGTCACTTTGCCAGCTGGCGAAAGTACGATGAAAAAAAAAATCGTACGTAGTGACATCTAATGTTTCTAAATATTTGGGTAATTATACAGAGAGCTGTAATAAGGTCGGGACAGAATTAATGTAAACAGTGAAGGTAGAAATAAAGCAGGGATAAACATAGGCTACTTGTGCGGTTCAAATGTCCAATGTTTACCGTCATTTTCTCCTATGAGAATTTTGCAATTAAAAGTTACTCTAATCGAGGCAATTAACGATGAACACTGTAATGAATCGTGCCAGGCTGGAAAATTAAAGATGAAAAAGTGATCCGGTAGCGCTATAAACTGAACGTAAATCATTGAAAAATATAACATTGGTACAAATTATTGTTGTATTGAAAACAATGGCAAAGAAAACTTAATCTATCACAAAAGGTTATTGATGATTTAAATAAATAATAAATGTATTGTATGGCTAACCAACAGAAAGCTAACGCGAGTGAGAGTTTTAACGGAATTGACGGCGGGATTGTTTGTCTATTTTCTTTTGTTTTATTTCTTTCCACGTAACGTAACTCCCTCCTCTCTCTCTCTCTTTCTCTCTCTTGCCCTTTCTATTTACGCTGCAGTACACGTGCATTCATAGTAGTGACGCTTCAGAGATCATAGATACAATATTTACGAGGTCCTTCACCCTTTTCAAATACGTAAACGCGCAAGAAGCTTTCGTGACTCGTAGGAATCTCGAATCTATAGTAGTCCTAAAAAAATGCCCAATCGATTTCTCCATAGTCAAATGTAACAACAAAGAAGTAAAAGATAAACAGATAATTTCTAAGAACTTTACACTAAAAAGTGTTTAAACATTGAAACTTGATATTTCAAAACAAGATTAATGTTTCGATTCCTGAAACCCACGTGGACTTCTACCTACCACTTTACTAACCTCCCCACCCTCCTACCCTTGATCTTTTTCAACCATTTGTATATGTATACCTAGAGCTGATTGTTGCCGTGCTTACTAGATTTGTCCAAACTTTCTTAAGAATTATCATATGCATAATCATGCTTTAACACTGGGGAAGACAAAAACTTATGATTGAATAGTGACAAATATTCCAACGTGGGTTAAATAAATAAAAATATACATTTTCCTACATAATCATACATAAACAATGATACACATCGGTAAAAGTACAATTATTTACAACGTACTATGATTATTACATAAAAAATGATATAAAATCATATGGTTATTACAATCACATACTAACGATGACGTGCCAAAGTTACTACATACTTTATACATATTCAGTTTCTCAAAATAAAATCGAAATCTGAACAGTTTATAAATAACCAGCAGCTTGGAGAGTTGTACGGTGGTGCGTACTAATACACAGAAACTGGCCGGAAGACAAGCAACTTTCGTCCAAAGACAGAAACTTCGAAAGTGCCAATAGTAATTCCGGAAAATACTAAACAAGAACAATGAAAAAATACGGTGCAAATCTTTGACAAAATATTCCCAAGCTAATGGAGAGTAATAAAAAATTCACCGGATTAACACATATTATTCAATTGAAATGGTAATATTTCTCTCGGCCTATTGAAACAATCGATAATACTCTTGAACGTTACAATAGAAATTCCTGTCACTTCTCAGAAATAACAATTTTAAAATTATGAGAAGGGCCGTTTATACATGTAACATTTTCGATCTTAACCATAAAATAATAATGGAGTAAGATTTGATAAAATAAATAGTTAGTGTACACAATAACATGAGCTGGATTTTATCAGATAGCTATGAAATGGAAAACTATTTGAAGAAACGCAAAATTTGAATTAAGACGACGTATAGAAGAGAGGAATGGATAGATTTATGTTTATGTTAAAACTAGGGAATTTGTAATACGAGATAAGAATAAAATAGGATTGCTAGTAATAGGTGATAAATGGAAAAGCACAAAATATACAATTTCGGTTAAAAAGGGTATCGAGATAAAGTAAAGGTGTAAGAATTGATGCTATTATGATATTAGGGAATGTTATTGGTAATAGTCGCGAAATGCGAAAAGTTCAACGAGAAAGAGAAAATTTGAATTAAAAGCTAAGATGGAGGAGAAAGGTAGATGCCACAAGAGAGTGGAATAGGGAAGAGTTAAGTTCGTTGAGAAGATTGGAGGTTATCGATAAAGGGTTGGTTTTTTTAAAGTAAAAAAGGGTTACAAGAAGCAGGTAGAAATCGGGAATTGCCGCCGAACCATGACACACCCCTTGCTACGTCACGTTCCCTGTCAAGCACCGACGGTAACCGGATAAAATACAGTGTTCCGCGAATAAAATAAAAATGGAAAGTTTTCAACTAGGTGCTGGGATATTTAGAAATCGCAAAAAATGGACTTACCTTGTGAAAAACAGCTGACTTTTCGTCGAGGACGACTAAACCCGTCCTGAAATTCTCTGGAATCGTTCGTATCGGCTCCGGGTTGTTCCGTCCGGCGGATTTTCCCCCCACCTGGGAAGAAAATACCGTTCTTTCTCCCGTACACCCTCAAACGCCAACTGTCAACTCACTTAATTCCAGAAGCCGTCTCCCACGGGAGATAACGCGCTTCTTACTCAAACACTTTCACGAACCAACTGGACTGGATATCACAGAATTTCGCATATCCGCTGTAATGATAGGTTGCCAGCACCGGGATCGATGAATATTTTTCTTTCCCTACGCGCGAGACCAGCGTCCCCTTTGGGCACCACTGCTGAATTGCGCGCGCAGGCCGCTCGCTCGTTCAGCGGCTTCGGCTATTTACATTTCGGTCATCTTCGACAATTCTCGCTTCGGACGAAATAGGTGCAATCGTGTTATCCCTATACGCGTGCTCACCAGATATCTTAATTAAGTTTGCTCGTTTAGGAGGGTAATTATATAATTATTTAACCGAGAAAAAAAGAGAACTCACGGATCTTTTGTATCATATTACTTAACTCACTGAATGGCTTTTTACGCTTTGTACTTTATAAATAAGATTTTCATTGCGGTGCGTTGACGCTTGCGCACTTCCTGTCATTTTTTTATCAATTACTGCTCAATTCGTTAAACGAAACTTGTCCAGAATATGTCGCGCGAAATTTTAAAACCTAATCAAAACTACATCTACAATTAAATTAATTAACTTATGTATTTAATAGCAACTACTATATTACACTCTCTTCGTTGATATTAAAACTCATAGAGTAGAATTTAGAAATAACAAAATTTTATTTACAGAATTGAAATAAATTTATTTAATCCTATAGAGGTGGCAAGATCATTCCAAGAAAACAAATTGACAATTCAATTTACGTCAAGGTGCACTACGTAACAAAGAGATCTCATTTGTATCATACACCATTGAAAATTGAGCAAAATCCTGTTGCGCTAACTAGAATTTAAAAGTGCGTATAATAAAGTAAGAAAATCGCCAGAAGATAGGGGGAGGCAAGAAGGACTGAGAAAATAGAAGCTCTTGGTTTTATCCATAAATTCAAACTTATTTCGTAATATTATCAAATCAATATTTAATCAGCCTCTATAATATAAAATTTAGGAAGATTCCTTTTAATCCCATTTGTTCACTTTTGAGTACTGTTCAAATACAAAAAAGCTGGTTGAAACTCCAAAATATACTTAAATAGTAACAGCAGTCTTTCGTATATAATAGTTTGACTCCGCAGTTGTAAGCTTAATACAAAGCTAATAAAATATGAATATAAATTAAAATTTAAGTTTCATCAACATATAATAAAAATTATTTTAATTTAAAAAATAATTCATGCCCCTGGGGCGATCAAATTTGTATCTATATATATGTATTTATATTTATATATACTATGTATATATTAAAAAAAACATACGCAACAATCGCTGGAACCTAAAATATTTTCCAATTGAGTATTTAGGCCTTTTCAATAATCTAATTATGCTAATAAGCAATACATTTGACAATTGCGATAAACAAAGCTAGGATTCCCTTTTAAAAAAACTGGCCATGATTGTACCTTATCCTATTCCTCTTACACATAAGCTGTAGAAAGACGATATAACATTGGGGGGATCTGTTTAATATTCTGGTATGAGACTCATTTCTAAAATCGGTTTTTACGAACTTACTTCTAATACATTTTCATGGTACTCAAATATTAGCTTGCTGAAAATAATTTGGAATCGTCGAACGAAAGCCTGCAAGAATCATTCCTTGCGAATAAAAACGAGAAAAGACAAAGAATTTCGAACGAAAAGTTGAAAAGAAAAAAAAACGTTAAGAGAAAAGAAGAATAGAAAAGGAAATAAAATCCGTGGCAAGCTACTAATATTTTTACAATACAGCCTTATTCAACGTATCTTAAGAAACGTAAAGCCTACTTTTATAAGTTCTGGTTAACTATACTTGTTATGATATTGCGAAGAACCGTAAAATTAGGAATCACAGATGTAAAATTATCTTAATCACACGAACTACTGGTTATTGCGTGATTTCCTTACACAGCATAACGCGTTATCCATAGTTTTACTCACACTAGGTGGGTCAGTATGTATTTTACACATCAAAATGAAAAGTAAAGATTGGCGCGCCCTCCTCACGACAGACCTTGGGGAGTAAAACATATTTTCTCGAGTTCGCCAGTCGAGGAACTCACTGGGGATTCAGCACGTTCGTCCTGCTCCGCTAATTGTTCGCTATAATAATGGGGCGTGCTGAGATAATCGATCAAACGACGAGGAAGTGGTAGTGTTGGGATTAGATCTCTCCGCACCATCTTCAGAATGGCAAATCTGCAAATGTGCTGGAGACTCTGCACTTGCTTGAAGCGAGACACTGGGTGCAGCAGCTGTACCCTCATTGGACCCAGAACCGGTCGCCGGTGCAAGAAAAATAAATAGCGTCCACTCCGCGAATGCTCCACTGCGTTCTCGATAAAATCCACTATAGTATGTGACTTGAATTTCGTACAGCTTCCAAAACTGAAATTACCTGAAGAGATAAAAATTATTTTATCATCGATAGTTCATTCATGGTATTAGGTGATACTAATAGCTACATTGATATAAGATAAAGCTTTGTCCAATATTTTTAAATCTGTTTTCCGTGCTTGAATTTTCGGTTGCACTTTTCGCGTAGTGTTATGTAAAGAGTTATTTTCAAGTGCAAAAAGTCCAGTTAATGAAAGCAGTTAGTAACATTTGATAGTCAACTCGACCAGTGATAAACTTATAAGCCATAAGGATAAAAGTACCATTTTTAAAGCATTCAAGGAAACAGTTTTTCTAATATCTATCTAATGTTTTAAAGGAAAATACACGAACCAAAATTCTTATAATTATTCATATTTTAAAGAATAAAATAAAATAAGGAGTTTTTGGCACTCGAATCTCTATGAGTCTTTACACAACAATTTTCATGTGGTACAAGTATCGCGTGCTGTAACACTCTTGCGTAATAAGCCCTTATCCCGACAGTTCGCGTTGGTCGAGGTGGTCCGAAACCAGGCAAATGCAAGGCTGTAATTGGTGTTATGTTCTCAACTTGCTCTGTAAATTCTTACTGTAAAGTCCGATCTCCCAGCACCGGGCGAAGAAAACGAGAGGATTAATAAGAAGTACCGCGAAAGTATAAACAATACTCTCGAATTTTGGAATGCCTAGACTCGAAAATTTTCTCACTTGTCTGATCTCGGGTTACCTCGGCGAGTGTACTGCAAGCATTAGAGTTTTGGCTACGTAGGGTTTAGACATAATTAAAAGGAATAAGAAATAAAATATTAAAAAAGATGTATGGCTTTTCGTTGTTTTGTATTTCTCGAAGAATCAATTTCTTATGCCATCCAGCTATGTCTATTAATTTGTATTATAAACTTTCTTATTTTTCTCACCTTGATCATGTTCTATTCTAACATGACGCACGCAACTGTTGAGTCTGAAAGACAAGGAAAAGATGTAATGATCATCACTGCTATCTCGAACAATGAACGATCCATCTGGTTCGTTAGAAAGAATCTTCTCCGCAGCCTCGCCGGAAATAGGACCCCAGTACCATCCATACTATTAAAAATGATCAAATTAATAATAAGAACAAAACTTGGATATGCGTGATATTTGGATAAATAAATATTTACTAACATCTTTTACTTTCTCTATGCTGGCAGCGAAATCCATGCTAGTATCCTCGACTGCTTCCTCTTCGAGACGTACTGGAGGAATGGCTGTCGGAGGATTTTGTCTTTGTGGGGATTCACATTTGGTTACCATTGTGCTTAGAGCATCTTCAGCCTGTTCCACACTGATCTGACCATTGTTCTTCGGCAGTGGGGGCAAAGCTCGTTTAAAAAATGGTAATTTTTGTACGGAAGTATCATGCTCTGCCGTATTATTATTATTACCATGATGATCCGAATCATTTGCATCATCCTCTTCAACAATCTCCCCTTGGACTATGCTATTCCTCTTTTCTACAAAATGATCTGGTGAGCCCAGACGTTTAAATCTAAATATATTGCACAGAGTTTGCTTAAGATTGAGTGAGAAATTTCTCTGACTCTTCTTGATTTTTTCCCTCTCATTGTCTATTTTTTCTTTATGCGGTTCGTCCCTTGCTTTCTTGTGCTTTATACCTACGAACGAATTCTTTTTATGCTTTTTCGTATTACCATTATTATTATTGTGGATCAGGCCATTGCTGCTCTTGTTAGAGAGCGGCGTATCAGTCGAGGAATCCGTGTGAGGATTGCTATACTTATTATTGTTATTATTTACACCGACATTCTTTGGCATTGCAAGATTAATCGAGGCATTATGACACGCGGTATTTTTGTCACGTTGTAGCTTATTCTCACTAGAGTCACTTGAACTTGAGTACAATGTTTGTAAATACTGTCGCACTTCGTGGAGAGTCATGTGAATGGGTTCACCAATATTGTGTGCGTGCCCATTAGAAGCTCGGGCAGAATGTCTACCAGAGGTGCCAGGAACACTGTGGCGTTTCCCGTTTCCAGCCTCGTTACAACAAACTTCGGCTAGCAATTTTTGAGATTTTAGCACATGAGTTACCGCGCGAGATTTGCCACAGTAGTGTCTAGACTGCTGGATGTGAGTCTCCAACTCGCTTTGCGAACTGGCGGAAACGTTCCTCCTTCGCTTCCTGTGGTGCCTGTGACGCTTAGGCCTCTGAGGAGCTCGCAAGTCGTGTAAAGGCCTAACTACATCTATTGGCACAGTGTATATATCTGAATCAAAGGGCACATTATACATGTCACTGATTTCACTGGTAGTCAGTACATCGTGGGACATAGCTGATGTTATAAAACTACTATCGTCTACCTTGTGACTCAAACCTGTAGTGTTTATCGAATTGTGAGAGCTAGAGAGACGAGACGAAGCTAAAGAACAACGAGAGTTTGGCCGATTAAGCGTGTTGTATGGAGTTATCGTTATTGTAGCTGTCCCTTGACATGTGGAAGGGGTTAACAGATCCCCTACCCAAAAACACTTAGAATTGTGCAGACTGCGAGTCACAACTGGAATTGGATTAACTGCTGGTGCTATTCTGCCTTCTGGGTAAGATATCCTAGAAGAAATCACTAATGCCTCTTCTATAACTGATTGCACCAAAGTTTTAGTAAAATCCTCCATCCATGGTGGAACCTTGCGCCTCATGTATTGTGCATAACTTAAAAGTGGTGCTGAAAATGTTTCCGAATCTGGAGGCGAAGGACTGTCCTGAAATTCTGGAGGTGGCTTAATAGCCACATCAACGACCTCTACTTCCAACTTGCCATCTGCATCTGTCCAGCCTGGTCCTTTCTTCAGTGTATTGAAATTCTCACCACGCATGCCATCTGAGTAATCAAAGGAGTCTTGTGATAGAGATTTGCTTTCTATGTCACTTTCTTGCATCTGAAAGTAATTTAAATTTGTATCAAAATGTTTTGGAGTTGATGGTTGGATTCATGTTATTTACTTCTTTTTTACAATTACCTCGATGCCAAGATGAGCTCGAACAGAATCACTGGAAATGGATCCTCCCAGCCCACTGCTGCCAAGATCACTCAGCGGTCCAGTAGCACTTAGGGAACATGATGGTGGAGAGTCCATGTCAAATTGAGTTTTTATAATATTGCTAATTTACAGTAGTAAAAACTTTTGAAAATTCCACATTATCCCCTATAACATATGTAAAACAAGGTAAAAAAACATTACAAATAAAGAAAAACAGCATGAATCATCCATACAATTTAACATATTTATACGTTAATTATTCATAATCTTACCTGAAACATGCAAAAATTAGCGATGCGAGAATACTTAATGATTTGTGATTTTCCATTTCCCGTTATACTTATTATTGTATGGTCCATTGTTACAAAAAGCTGCAGAATTTAGAAAATTTAGTTTTATCAACCAATATAAAAAATTTGTCTTAAACTTCTTTTCAAACAAAAAGTATCATCCTACAACAAATAGCCAATTATATATATAGACAAAGAAATTCTAGAACAAATTAAATTATAAAGTGGGCAAATGGTATCAGTCTACAATTGTTGCAGGAAGATAATGGGAAAAAATGATAAGATAGTGGGTAGCACATAGGGGGAAGTGCACGCGATTGTAAAAGAATTAAAATGGAGCTAGTATTGGTCAATGAGAATAGAAATTTGAATTACTCAAAGAAATACGTAAGATTGGGAGAGGCAAACAATTCGTATTTTAGATAATTTCAGAAAAAATTGCGTGTAACTTTTGGCATTTATCCCGGTAAAGGTGAATGTTTGCGTCGCAGATAGTAGAAAAAGTTTGACGTTTGATTGTGAAATATGTGATTACTTACTAGTGCTAGGTTATTTGCATCAATTTGTCACAAATGCAATCGTGAGATTTGCAAAAAAGAAACAAGAAACCACTCATAGCTTCCATGCATCGTTCGCTTGCGAAACAAATCGATATTTAAAAGACAAATGCTAAACTCTCACATTTCACCTTCCACGTCAGTTCTATTCCTATATTCCGCCTGTCACACTTGAGCATGAGAGATTCCATTGGATTCCATTATTCTTATTCAAACAGAGTGTTCAAAAAGTGATCGATCCCGTTATTTCACTGGGAATGTTCCTAAATGCATAAAAAATTCCCTATAAATTTACTTAACATTCCGCATGCGTTCTTGTAATTTTACTTTTGCATGTCTTAATTTCATTTAATTCAATACTATTATAATTGGTGCTAAGGATCTTCGAGCGGATCTGCATTCTCACCTTTAGTATTTCTATTTTTAATTTATTAAATCTATAAGTATCATCTTACTCTCTTGAAGCCAACAAGCATCTTTTATAACTGTAACAATTATAGCCCTTTCTTTGGATTTACAATTAACATTTTTTTTATCTGTGGCGTTGTTTGATCTGATACAAATACAAAATGCGCGCGCTACAGCGCTATCTTCATCGCGCATGCGCAATCGCTACGCACGCTCTATGCTAGCTTACAAGCTTTTAGCTTACCAAAATTCTTCCTTTCCGGTTTACTCATTGGGTGGTTGTGTCTTCTTCAGTTTTAACTGTAATTAAATCTTTCTCCATCTTCCAAAATGAAGATCTTTAAGGATATCTTTACCGGTGAGTAAATAGCAAATGTTCAATTTTATCTTCCAAAACAAATATTGTTCTTGCTATTTAGAAGTTTATAAGAAAAAGAATGAATATATATACAACATATTGACATCTGTGGCTATTTACTAATCGCTCAGATTACTACTTTCTATTTATTTTTTTTCTATATTTTTAAGTTAATTTTTAATCAATATCTTAATGTTTTTAACTAATACTGCCTAATATTTTCTTCTAGTGCAAGTTGGAAGATTTTTCTAACATTTTTTATTCTAACCTCGAAATATTTCTTCATATATAATGTTTACTCATTTATTTTTCTTCTTTAATTGTAATAAATCGGCGAAGCCTTATAAATTTTACTACCAAGCATCTCTAATACCGTTAAATTTTATTATTAAAATAAATTGATTTTTATAGGAGACGAAATGTTTTCTGACACATACAGAATGAAGCTTGTTGATGACGTCGTATACGAAGTTTATGGCAAGGTATGTTGAGACCATTTACAGATATTCATTCTAAATATACTTTAAATTATAAAGTAATGATTTTATCTGAATTTTTAGCTGACCACTAGGAAGTCTGGTGGTGATATTGAAATTGCTGGATTTAACCCATCTGCTGAAGACGCTGATGAAGGTACAGATGAAGCAGTTGAGTCTGGAGTCGATGTAGTTTTAAATCATCGACTTCAAGAAACTTTTGCATTTGCTGATAAGAAATCTTATACATTGTACCTCAAGGATTACATGAAAAAGTAAGTTTGCATTAATAAAATAAAAAACATTTGTATATGGATTAATCTGTGCTATCAAAATATGCTTACTATATAAACAATTAATTTTGTCCTTTTGTAGATTAGTTGCCAAATTAGAAGAAAATTCACCTGATCAAGTAGAGGTATTTAAAACCAACATGAACAAAGTAATGAAAGATATCTTAGGCCGTTTTAAAGAGCTGCAATTTTTCACTGGGGAATCTATGGATATTGATGGGTTGGTCGCTCTTATGGAATATCGTGAAATAAATGGTGAATCTGTACCAGTACTAATGTTCTTCAAACATGGACTTGAGGAAGAAAAGTGTTAAACAAATTTAGATATTCAACAAATTAAAACAATTTTGTAAGTATTTTGATGTAAAGAAATTCTTTTACATGTACAATTTCATACCTTACGCATTGTTATGGTGTTTGGTATTGCACAGTCATGTTAAAGAAAATGGTTAATTGATTCCCGCTATGACGTATGTCATAAGTAACATAGCGTCTATATTAACCGAACATTCTTATTTAGTATAATTCATTAATTTTCATATTATTAATGTATTTGATATTCTGTATTGTAGATAACCTGATTTAAGACTGCACACAATGTAAAAGCTGTGAGATTTATTTAAAAATGGAGAACAACATACAGCTTCCAATCTTATTCTATTGAGCAAATAATTTATTTTGTAGATGGTATTTGTATCATTTACTTCTGTAATAATTGTATATAAAATAAGATAGCTGGAAACATTTTACTAAATGTCTCAAAATTACCTAATAAGTAGTTTAAGACAGCCAATATGACAGTTTGACTTTTTTACTGGTATTTCGAGTATCTATTTATAAAAATTAATAAATGGAAGATGGGGAAAGAATGTGCAGTGGAAAGACACCCAATTAACAATGTAATGTTTTATAATTATTATTTATGTTGCCATTGTTAATAAGCAATAATGGAATTATAATATTTCTGGAAAATATTCAAGATGTCCACGAATAAAGTATAATGCTTTCATAATTTCTTTTTCTTCCCTACCATGCAATCACTTAAATTAAAAAACAAAAAAATAAACGGAAATCGGAAATGAACTTCCGATACTGCTTAATTACTCTCATAATTTATCAATTGTTATCTTTCCAGTTTATTCATTAGAAAAAACTAACTCTTGTAGTCAATTGATTTGATTTGAAATTGTTACAAATTAAACATAAAAACTTTGAATAAATTATGTATGAAGCTACATTTGAAAATTCTGTTTTATGAGGTTTGAAAGTCTAGATTAGATACAAGAATAAAGGAATGTAATAAAAAGATAGTTATGAGCAAACACACAATTCAGTTCATAAAAATATTATATTTAGATAAATCAGAACAGATGATTTATTTCTTGGCATAAGACCATACAATTAATTTCACGAGAGATTGCTAATATTCCCAAAATCTCATAACACAGTCTCACATATACATTCTTTGCTTAATATATTACTTTTAAACTGTACAAAACAGTTACTACAGACTCGAGTACGTTTTACATTCCTGGATATTATCTTGTACACTTTTTTTGCCATTATTTGAAAAAAAATATGATTACTATATCTTTATAAAATTCTAAATCAATCATTTATGTAATAGTTTCGAAGGTAGATAAGTTGTTTAAGCTACAATAGGAGTATGTAGCAATGTTGGGTAAAATGTAATTGAAATCAGAATTACAAAAACCTTTTAATTACTATAATTAAAAATTGAAAAATTAAAATTATATATTAGTCTTATGTAATAATATATTTATACTACATTTAGTTTACATGTGATTATAATTTTTTTTCTGCAATTTCAAATTAGGGTAACTTGTAAGTTCTTGTAAATGTAACTGCAATTACATTTTGCCCAACACTGGTATGTAGATGCATTAATCTTACTCGTTTAAGAAATAATCGTAATATTTCAATTTTTGCTGAAATACGAGATCTAAAAAGTGGTATACATTTATTAATAAGAGTTAATGTGTGCTATTAATATAATAAAACACAACCATAAATAGAAAGATTTCCTATTAAGCCGATAATGCATCAATCGTAATTTCAAAATTTTCATATAATAATATTAACAAAATTTTCACTCGTAAAAACAATTATCTTATTTACCATGTCATTTCCTTCTTAGAAATAGAAATAACGTGTTCGGTTATTTACTATTTATAACATACAAATATGTCAACTTTTCTAAAAGTAATAATTTGCAAGTTGGAATGCCTATTTTAAATAAAATGAATCAAATATCAGTCATTCGACGTTTGATTGAATTATAAAATATTTAATGAAATATAATATAGAAATAAAAAAATTTAACATCGGCATTAAAAATAGATATTGCCTTCTGGCATATTAATGCTTAAATGAATATTTAATTAGGATAGTGATAGTTATACGAAGTAATTAGTCATGTGTTAATAATTACAATCGCGTCAATCTTACAACATTAATGCATAGAGGATAAAGATAACACTCTGCTCTTAGCTTAGATTTACAAAGGTACAGTATTTAGTAGGGCACCTGTTATTAATTAAAGTGGAATATACTTTACTGCAGGAGCTAAGGTTTAATAGCTCTTCACCACTTTTATTAAGCTTATTTGTACTGATCTATTTAGAAGGGCTGCATTGAAAAGTTCCAGTACTTTAGAAATAAAAAATATTTAGGTTTATTTAATGCAAAAGTTTATACAATTGAAATGGAAATAATTTCTTTTTGAAAGCTATTAATGATAAAAATTATACTAGTTTATCTGTATTATTTACATTATTCATATACAGACTAAAAATCAGATATTAGTTTCATAAAAATTTTAATCTCATTAATAAGTTGGGTACGGAAATTTACAGCAAGCCCAAGTTTTTTTTTATTACTAATATAGCATTACTAGGTAAAACACCACTACTACACACAATTTGAGCATTGTACCATCACTATGGTACTTCGAATAAGTATGGCGAAAGCTTGAAATTTATACAGACAATCATACATAGTTGTTTATTATGCGTTAAATAGATTCTCATATAATCTTTAAACATTTGTATTTCTTACCTTAACACTTCATTGCAGAACAGAGATTATCTGAATTGTTTATTCTGACGGTATTTTTATTATACGACTGACCGCTACTGAGATTTGCATTATTGCTAAAGAGGTCTGTTTATATATATATATATATATATATATATATTACTTGTTGTTTTTCATGTATAGATCTCTTTAGTGTAACATTGATATATTTATATAAAACTTCACTCACAGGTAGCACATTCGCGCCCTCAACTCCTTATCAAAGACCTTTAGTGTATGATTAAGCCTTCGGAAATTTGAAGAAATATCGCACAAATCGAATTTTCACGAGGTAATTTTGGTCATGTCGGTCATAATTTCGAATAACTAAGAATAATAATTAAATTACATAATGCAATTAGGGTATATTCTTCGTGTATAATATTGGTATTCATAATAAAAACTTTAATTTAACATAATAAGGTACTTTGAGAAGAATTGATTATCGCAATTTTCCCATTGACATCCATTTTTTTCTGCAGATGACTGAAATGCGCAAAATAATTATTCTAAATTGCACTATAGGCTTCTGAAATGATTTGTAACTCCAATTTTTTATGAAAAAAATGTTGAATTTAATATTGTGGTTTTTCGTAGTACGCATAACATTAAAAACTCTCATCAAGTAGATAACAATAACCAACAACTAACAATCGTAGGCATTCACGCAAAAATAGAAATATATTTAATAATGTATAATAATATTATCATAATTTATGCTATGAAAGTAAGTATGATGATTTTCTTAATAATACGAGAGTACTAAAAAAAATCATTTTAATGACTGGAGCTGAAAGATGTCGGAAGGATATAATTCAGAAGTAATTTTATTAAAAAGGTATCAACTGCTTCATAAAAAAGAACAATATGAAACACAAATATAAGTTGATATAGCCATACCAAAATAGTCGTGCAGTAATATTAAAAGGAATCCGGTTTGCAATACTGGTATCTACTTTCATTAAAAGTAAAATGATTTATAAATGAAATAACAGAAAAATTATAAAATTATACTACAACAGAATCATCAATATTAATTTAGATTAAAATCTTAGAGCTGCAATAAAATGTATAAGTAAATACCAATGCATTATTTTGTTTGGTCACCTGACAGTGCATTTACTTTTCAATCCGTTCAGCTCAAATCATATGCTACATGATTTTGTAAATTTCTAATAACAGGACCAGGTTTGTATCTTAATCCTGTCCTTTATAATTCTTACACTTGTAGGCTAAAAGTAGAGTCATGAATCACGCAAACTCCAAAAACTTACAGAATTCTCAAACTTCTTTATGCTCTACAAATTTAGCAATAACATTTTCATTAGAAAAAAACAACAACAAAAAAAACACGCACACACGCACAAATTTTCCATGATCATCAACACTTCAAACTAGTGAGAAATGGAAAAAGCAAAGAATTATGTGTTGAAAAGGTGAGTTTACATTATAAAAAGCTCCTTCGCATTAGATTGCTTAAAAAGAGAAACAAATAGTTATTAACAAAAATTTTAAAGACTCTAATAATAATTGATGCAATGTATAAAGAAATTTTAACATCGTTAAAAAAGCACTGATACATCCACTCGTCTGTAATAAGAAGCTAATGGTTACCATTTCATTGCTACATAAAAAATACTTGCTTCATAAAGAGAACTCTAATGTATCTGATCAATTATTAATTAATAAGTTTCATTTCCCTACCCTCTAAAATACAAAATAATAAATTATCGTAATGTATATGGACAAAACTGTGTATTGGTGGAAATATGTATACCTATTTGTAAAAGGTAGCTTTTCCAATTAACGATCCGAATCGAGGCAGAGTTGGAATGTACGAATATTCAAATAGCACGAAAGCAAATTATATTGCCAACTTAAATTTTCTCGAGTATCGAAATTCAGCATGATCGAGGTTACAGGTATTAAAAAGCATAAAGACAAGCTAAAATGTCAAATTCATTGATCGATATCACTTCTATCAATAGTAAACCTTTCGAATTAATTTGCGTGAAACATGTTAATCTATTAAATGTTGTTATTTAAAATTACACGAGATGTTGTTCAAATCAAACATGCGGACTGAATAAACATGCTAATAATTTAATAAAAATAACATTTCGAGTTATCTTATAATGGTCCAACGTATATAAAGGATATTTATAGAAAAGCTGACAATTTTCTTAAAATTTTCGATCATCAAAGCATCGAAGAAACTTGTTGCTAAAAAGGCCTCCACTGTCATTTAATTGCCACGAATTTTCCGACACTCTCTCGATACGAATTTGACAAGATCGATGCCCTTGCACAGGTCACAATTCCTGCTGACCACCGATAAAACATAAATAGTTATAATTACTAATGAATAAAAATAATAGTAATAATAATAATATAATAATATAAGGTGAGAACAAAGAAGTAAGTAAGTTCACCTCGCTCGATTTGAATACCTTATAATAGGTGCGTCAGTACGAATAAGGATGACGGTTAGATCTCGAGTGTTATCGGTTAATTTTATGAGTTTCTAGCTGGATTTATAGGTCGGTGTGCCCCAGAACGCGGCACACCCCCTGTTCCTAAGGATCTGACGGCGTTTCTAGCATTTCCATAAGACCATCGTCGTCTATCTGTGCATCACCGATGAGTTTGAAGAAGAATAAGTGCTCGAGACACTTGAGTCCGATAGAACGTAGGGAGGGCAGACGAAGCAATAGTTTGGCGAATCTTCCAGGTTCGTCGGGCCTTGAAACACGAGTGTACTCTTCCAGTGCAGCGTATACTTTCTCTCGCAACAATCCTACTTCTTGAGTGGATTTTAATCCTCGTACATCAGGGTTGAACAGAATGATAGACCTGCAAATAAAGAATGCATTGTTATAAAAGTCCTCTAGTTTTGCTCGTACGCTTTATATGTGTAAAAACACCAATCTCAGTACTGACCTGAGACAACCCAGCTCGGTTTTGTCCATTTTCATTTCGCGCATCTTTGAGACTAATTCGGAGAGGACTCGATCGAATATCGTGCCGACACCAGCCTGTTGCGCCGAATTCCTGTGCACTGTGAATCCAGTAGCCAAGATTATGCCATCCTTAATGTCAATAGAACGATGAGAGAATGCAGCTATCAATAATTCGTTCCAACCAGCCCTTAGCAAATGCACCTGATCTTCCAATGGCAATGAGGTAAAGTGCGGGATGTGTTTTGCCCACTCGACCAATTGGTACAGCTGCTTATTCGTGGCATTGCAAAAAGTTAATGTGGCACCCTGTAAGACATAAAACATACTACATTAACTCTATTGCTAAGCTCTCTCTCTCTACCATGCTTGTATCGTTATTCAGCTTAACTACGTCATTAGAAAATTAATCAAAATGTAAGGATACTTGGAAATAACTCTTGTTTCACGGTACAGAGTTTCCTTATTAGCTATCATATTAAAATATACAGGATTTCTGAATACAGCGTTACCTCAACTGACCCTGATATTTGTAAGGTTTAGGGAAAGTCTTGTGTAACGAAAATTACATGGTGCACAAGAGATATTTATATACGATGATAATAATTTTTCTTCGAGTGTATAAACGTCTGAGAAATGTCAAGGTCATCATAGTTTGTTCAAACGGAGTCGTGTAAATTATGACTACATGTATTCTTGCAGACACTTTAGCTAGTATCAATTATATTTGTCATTATATATTTAAATCCTGGTCTCTCCTTAGGAGCCTCATTTTATCGCAGGCTCCTCTTTGCAAAGAACGCCTTAAAAGTTTACCTCGTAATTTCCTTGATGCTCCAGTTTACACTCGACTCGTTTCTCAGCTTCCAAGATGCGCTCGATCGGCATGTCAGCATGTAAACTGCTCGTACTTTCAACCTCGCTCTGATCCCTTTCCTTCGTGCGCTGTCGTTCCTCCTGAACGGCTTCCCTCTTCATCCCCATTGTCAAGCATTTCTGGTATCGGCAGTATTGGCATCGGTTTCGCTGCCTTTTGTCAATGATACAAGACTTTTCCTCGCGACACGCGTACGATAAATCCTTGCGGACGGTTCTTTTGAAGAAACCCTTGCATCCTTCGCAGCTGAAAACGTGAATTTTACAAGATATTAGTTTTTTGCATCAGGAAAATACGGAAGAAGCTACGACATTTTATTTTCGCCTTGAGCCAACGATTGTTTATAGGTATATATTGTTTGTTGTAATAGTTCAACGCACACACATACACGTACAGATGTACTATATATGAATATCACGTTTGTAGGTGTTCTAAGAGGTGCATTTATAGAAAAGAGGCAACGGTCCTGAGATCTTTCCGAAGTTCGCATAGCTCGCAATCGTCAGCGATAGGTGTGAGTCATGCGAGGCCAGGGTCGTTCTTTTTAATTTTGGAACACCTCCAAGAGTCGCGACGAAGCCAGGAAAGCAACGACATTCCACGTAGAATTTATTTTCGCAGCTTTTCTCACTCCCTTACTCTCACGCGCCAAACAATTTTAATCCCTCTACATCTCCACGCATATATATATATATATATATATATATATATATATATATCGTTGAAAAATGCGCGGCCAGGCGGACAGAAAATCTAAATGCAAGAAAAATCGCAAGTAGTCACAGTCGACCATTATTCAAACTTGCAATTACATCCACATTTTATAATTTTACCACTGATTTTCAAGGTGATTAGTAATGTTCTTTCTTTTTTAATAATAACTTCAAAATTCATCTTTGTCTCATTAATTCTCATTTCTTTTCATCGTTCATTTTATAATCGATGGATAAGTTTATAATTTACGCGAATTGGTGAGTGAAAATCTAACGGTAAACATATATGTATTGCAAAGTTCACCGAATGAAGTATTTAAAAGAGAAAATACAGAATGCAAATAAATGTATATAGATAAATAGTTTGTATGCAAAATATATGTAGGAAGAACAAACCAGCTCGCTACTTTCTACATGATAAATCCTACTTGGCTTGATAGAATAACGATAAACGAGAGGTTAACCCCATTGATTTTGCTAGACATCAGAATATCTAAGAAATTTTCAAGACGTAGCATCAACGGCGTTTTATCGATCAATACTGTTCCTCGGATAAATTATGCGAAGAAAAGCGAGTGAATTATCACTGCATTAATGCCAACACACTGGAATATCATAAATATCAATAAACCTGAATTGTAAACAGCACAGTTTCCCTCGAAAATTTTTCAATCCACTTAAACTCGCACTCTATATAGTGTATTACATTACCCCCGCCCTCCGTAGGCGAACAAAACATCAACTTGAAAAAATTGTATTTTCGGCAATGAAACATTTTATTGACGATACGATATACGTGACTTTGCATTAAGCTAAAATAATCATGGAATTAGATAAATGATTATGCATTCTTTGATAATATTAACGTTCGTTAAAATTTACTGCAGCGTTTAATGCATCAATCGTTCTTAATTCTCGTCGAAAATGTTTCAATTGAAAATCAAGTTGGTCCAACGTGGGAAATATTAATTTAAGGAAATGTATATATGTATATGTTTTGTAATTAAATACTTTATTATCGATACGTGACTTTGCACCGGGCTAAAATTATCATGGAATTAGGTAAATGATTATGGATTCTGATAATATTAACATTGATTATAATTTACTCTAACGTTTAATGCATTAACCATACGTGGCAGGGAGGAAAATAGCAGTGGACGTGACGAGTGCATTCGAAATGTCAACGGATTTGCAGTTGAAATATAAACAACAGGCACATTCATAAGTTAGTATTATAATTATAGTTCTTGGGAATGTCAGTGATTGCGCGGACGTTTAAATGCATCGAATGGTTTCGCGTTGTGCGGTACATAAACATTCGCGGGAAGGTCTTTTGCTCGCTGGCTAAGCTAATAAAACATCGCACACGTGACACAACTTCCGAGCTACCACCAGCAGCGTGTGACAGTCCTTTGATCTTGACGAGTTTCTGCGATAGACGAATATTCTTCACTGGAGACAACATGCGCAACTCGCCTTTAAAACAGCATTCATTCTAAATTTCATCAGCGTAGACCGCACAGGGCAAATTTTGCACGAGGAAACTCTCAGTCGAGCGCAACTCGATACTTGAGCTTTTCGTATATAGGGTTTCTTTCGAAATAAATGATCCCTGCCTTACGGATGCGAAATCCTTCATTTTAATTTCTGTCTACATTTAAAATTGTTCTCGCGCGGAATGACATGTTTATTATTGCTATGAAGGAAGATGCGGATCGCGTTGGGCACGCGATGCATGAAATTTTACTTCAACAGTCTGTGTGTGCATGTGTAAAGAACATTTTGTTAAGTAACGAGTGATGTAGGTATAAAGAAATGCGCGAGATAAGAACATTCGTTTGGTTCTAGCTTGATGCTTCATGGACATCTTTCATTCCAGAGAGATCACAGGCACGTTTTTAGGATGAATGTTGCAAGGAATGAGCGCTATATTATACGCGTTTGAAAATAGCAATTTTAACAAGTTAGTAGATAGCGTTTTGGAATGCTCTTGAGATAAGTTGTGAGAATATATATATATAGCAAAAAATAAAGATTTCTATTTTAAAAAATTAAGAGGAACTGATGTGTCCTTGAAATAATTTTCAAGGACGAATTCTTTCTTATTATATCGAATCACTCGCCTTTAAGCCCCATAACTGTTATCTATAGACCCTAATTCAAAAACTGTTTAACTTCATAGGAATTTTCATTTGAAAATTAAATGGAGCACCTTGTACATAGCATTCGAAAGAAGGAAACGCTCTTGAAAGTCTGAAATCATTGAAAATCAGTAAAGAAGAAAGAAACGTGCAATTAATTTCTCTATAAAAAGTTGGGGAGCATGTAATTATTTTTTGTTTGTTTTTTGTTTCATTAAGTATAGATAATAACTGTTGAGGCACAAGTAGAAAAATGCATTACTGCAAAAGGCGTAGAGTGAAAGATCAGTGAGCTTTGGTAGATCTAATTATCGTATTGAAAAATATCCTCTCGTGACGCGAGTAACCGGTGCAGTACCACGGATATAAAGTTCCACGCATGTATGTATGTAATGACGGCTAGGTAGCCAGGCACGCTTAATTTTCTAAAGAATTATATAGTGTAGTAGCAAACAGGAAGAAGAGAAAGAAAAGTGGGAGCAGTGGAGGGCAGACAATTACCCTGCCAAGCTTAACTAATTTCACTTCCAGCTCGACTATATTCGCAAAACAGTTAATTGGAGTTTCCAATAATTATCTTGAGGAACGATGCAAACCAAATCGTACAAAGACAAAAGCCTCGATTAAACAGTCGCTCGTCAGGAGAACTTATGCTCCTCCTTATTGGTAAAGAAAATAAAATATTATTATTAATACACACTAAGGTGGAACACCTTCAAAAGATCCTGTATACGTCATTAATTTTGTATAACCGCAATTTTCATAAAACTCCATTTAATTGCAGTTTCCTGAAATAATTATCTCGAAGAAATGACCCAAACTAAATTGTAACACTACACCATCTTGATTAATTGAATATTTACGAGGAGCCTTGTACTTGTTCCAAGAAAAAAGTTGTAATTTTTATATATCAAGTACTTTAAAATAAATATCTTATGTATACTATTAGTTTTGAATGATTAAAATCGAGTAATTTCAAAAGAGAAGAAAATCAATCATATATCACTGATAAGGACGTTAGGAAAAAGAATTGCATCCATAAAACAATTGTCGAGTGAATAATTATACAAATTTGAATTGTTTGCCATTATTCAAGTTCAAAGACAGCGAAGAGTTTATTGTTAAAAATAATACGAACATTTAGGAGATCGCGGAGTGTGTTATAAAAGCCTTGATATGAGGCTGATTGCTTAATTGGTAGCCACTAATAGAAAAAAAGATCTATAGGAGTGTTATATATATATATATATAATATATAGTAGTTATGTTTTCCTTACAGGAACTACGGGTGGGTAGCCGTTTTAACCTCGTAAGTCTGCTCGACAAGTCCAAGGTTGCGAGCTCTGATGTAACACAGCTATGCGGATCACCGATAGATTCTTAGAGATCGGAAAGGGAAGGGAAGGGAAGGGAGAATTGCAGTGGAGCTCATGAGGGAGTGGGCGACAGTAATCTGCATTTGCTACACGTGCTTCATCATCGTCTTACGCTCCGGATAAGACCAACGAGAAACGTGAAAAAATGCAATCGAACCAAAGACAAAAGTGCGATTATATGCTTTATCACACTCATCACGCTATTCCTGCGTTTCATCTTAAACAATTATAGCAACTACGTGTCAAAGCTTCAGATATTTCATATTTCTTGCTTTGATGTAACTTAGCACGAACCAAGCTGTTTCTCTTTCAAAACAATATTATTCCAACAGAGACAATTTTTGCAACATTGTTTAATATTGTAAATAAGCATAAAAAACGATTTATGAAAACAAGCATAGTTTCTATAGTTAGAATATAATAAAATTACAACTGAACGTGGTTTTAAATTTTAAACTAAGTACATTCTGAACAAAGTAGAACAGCTACCACTACACTGTAAGTGCGTTTCCAAAATATTTGAATCGATTGGAAGGTATCGATGTGAATGTCGGCAAACAGTATTATATAAATTGTTGTATTTTACATGGTATACGATATAGTACAGTTATTAGTTTAATTGCAGTAGACTAGATTTTTATGTAGTCCTTCTAACAACGATAACATTGATATCAGTTCTGATTGAACATTTCTGTGCCTAGTACACAAAGCTTTCCTTTAAATTGGGCCTCAGGCCCAAAAATTATACTCAATGAAGACAATAAATACAGTAGATTAGCTATAACTTAAACTATCAATATTGCTCATATATCACTAATGCAAGCAACAATATGACGAATGCAATCGATCTGCACCATCTTCCTAGAGAAGGGAAGACGTCAGTGCTACTTTTAAACTACCAATACATATTTCATTTTCACGTAGGCGTCAGCTCCATTTAAACTTGTGGCCCCGGGCCATTTTCGTCAAGCTAACTAATAATGTATATATGTATATATAGTGCATGTGTTAGTCGTGCTGCAGAAAGACAACAAGGAAAGAAATTGCATAAATTTCTGCTTGCATTTCTTCATCGTTGCATTAACGATGACCCGTTTGAATTAGCGAAACATTTGAAAGATACAAGTTTTAATTGGATAAGTTCTCCAGGGAATATACTGGGAATGTAATATTCCTGTTCCAGCAGATTTTCACAGGTCTGTTGCTTATTCCATGTGGGTGAATCCAATACAAAACTGATATACCGAGAAACTTTGACCAAGGATTTAGCACACATCGTGCTGCTGGCTATATTGCCAAAAGTGACCAAGTCAAAAATAATAGTTTGGTGCTCGCTACACTCGAAGATTAAATTCTCGACTCTGAATAAAGTTTATATACAACTCTAATGGTGCAAGACAGAACACGAGATGATTCACTGTGGTAATTGAAAATAAAAGTGTATAGATGTAAGTTTTAGTGGTTTATGGTCGTAGTAACTGAAAACCACAGAAATATATATATATATATATATATATATATATATATATATTTTGGTAATATAATTGTGATGTAACTGAGACCTTCTAATGTATTTATATTATTTGCGAGCTTATACGATACTTCAGTGAATCCTATTATTCTCCACTTCCTAATTGGACGTAGTTACGCAAAAACCCACAATTTTGTGAAAATGAGCATCAAACGTTGCAGTATAGGATCCAAAATATTATATTTCCATAATAAACTTGCAAAAAATAGCCCAATTAACAAAATGCGAAAGAAATTTATTACTTAATTCTGATTTATTTATTTTTATTAAAAAGATTTATTTGACTCATCAATGATAGATATAGTGCTAAAGTGCAAAAATTTAAATTATAGGTCAGTTACTCTTAGCACAACTACGTCCAATTTCACTACCTTTCAGAATCTCAAGGTATACGCCTATGAAGCACCTATACACGTTTGCAGATTTGATAATGGACGTGGATCAAGTGGAACGGACCACGATAAGCAAAGACACGTTATACCTTCCTATTGCGTTCCAGATTATATCAGGAGTATTTTCTTGTTCACTTGAAAATGTTCACAAGAGTTTTGCAACTTTGTAATCTGTCAAGATACTCGAGCGATAAGAGCGTAGGCACACTAATCTTTAAAATCAACGAAACATTTTTTACACATGTAATTTATCTTAAAGTAAGAAACGTAGGAGAGCAAGCTCTGTAAACAAGATGATTATTTGGAGCAGTCCAACGACTCAATTGCATAAATGAATAGTCTAAACTTACGCGTAATTCTGATGGTTAAGTGATGAATCGCTTCGAGGAGGAAAAATCTGACGATTTAATTGACCGAGAGCAAGAGATGCGGACAGTAATTCATATAAATCGAATTATTATTATAAAAAAATAGTTCACATATTTAACTCGAAAACCAAAAGCGGTTCAATCTTAGAACCAACTGCAACCTGTGGCAGTGACACAGGGTACAATTCGAAAAGAAAAATCTAATGATTGAGTGGAGTGAAAAAACACAAGATGGAGGAATCGATAAATTGGATGAATCGTGGTATAAAAATGGTGGAGCCGCCTGATTTCTCCGTGGCGTTTATAAATTAGCATGAAATATCCAAGGTAACGTGACTGGGGAGATTAGCCCGAGGAGGCATTGCAACTGCAGCAGAGATAAGGAGTAAGTTGATCCGGGCTACGTGATTTTCGTGGCTTTCGGGCGAACCGAAGCGCGAGCTAGCGGATCTCGGGTTTCCTCGTCGAGTCGACGCATGGTTCGACGACATTTTTATTATTCCAACTGCCACGGTTCGTCGCACTTTAGTTATGTAAACGCACTCGGCATTCATACAATGTTTTTTCATGTGCACGCGAATAACCGAAGGAAGACGGAGCGAAGAGGGGGGGGGGGGGGGGGGGGAGGTGGAAGAGCGTCTCAAATTATTAGTCGTCTTTTGCCAGAGAGGGGGTCAAAGTTCATTGCCGGTGCAAAATAATCCACGACGAGGAAAATGGCAACTGCTAACGACACACTCCGAAGCATATATACCTACGCACACATGCACAGGCATCACGTGGAACGATGCAGCTATATCCGGATATCTCGTATATACATATATATGTGCACGCTGGGCCCTCTGGCTATTTATCTCTCGACATATAATAAAATCATTATCGAGAATAATTTCAAGGTCGCGAAATCCGGTTTTGCCCGTGCATGCACCACCACCCGATGCTCTTGTCACCTTTAATACAATCTTCCACCAACTTTTTCCCATTTACCACTGCAATATTTTATCAAATTGCAGTGGCGTTACATAAATTGTGCGGTTGAGAAAGGATATTCCCTTTCGTGGCTTCAACCTTCTTGCTGTTACTTCAGCAAATCACTGCTTATTCCGTCAAGATGACAGAGACAAGCTAACGTGTTTGTCCCTCGATATTCGATCTCTTGACGTGAAAATTCTCAAAACTACTCCTACGCTCTTCTTCGATCCATTTTAAATGTCATTACGATTACAAAATCGTTCTTACCAACTCTACAAATAACAACATAAAGGTTGCCTTTGTAATTCTATGTAAAATATATCTGAATTGTTGCAAAATACCCTTTTCAAGCTGATTTTTATTTACCTCCACAAATGGCTTGTTTAGAAAAATTTATGTTTTCTAGAATTACAGGGATAAACCAATTTTTACGTTTTAGCTCTGGTAATGATTCATTCTGTACAAGGAGTGAGGAGGCAGTTGACACACCTTAGAGATATACACAGACACAAGTATGAATGTAAATAATATATTTATTTTACTATCTTAATTATATTATGAAAGATCTCTATTGTTTCAATAGGTTCTTTTCAAAACCGATTTTTATTTGCACCGAAAGAGGTGTTAAGGTAAAAGTTGGTTATTCTTAAGAATCACGTGGATAAATGAATTTTTACGTTCGCCAGCTCTGGAAGGGTGCTTTCCTCACTTTGCAGTTATACATTGGACATTCGACAATTTCCCGACCAGACTTTGCCACTGTGACATATTTATACGACAATCTATTTTTAATCTCTCATCGGTGGTTATCGAAAAGCAACTTTTTGCCACTTGAGAAGCGACACAATTTAAATTTTAATCGATCAGCGCAATTACTTGGCAAATAGTGGACTGTCGTCGGCTCTTTATATGCAAATTTCCCTACGATAAAAGCATCAATCGAGACTTTTTGATATTCCACGCTGCCCTCGTCACGCCGCATCAGTGCACATACACACTCGCGCATAACCAGTACGACATCTTCAACTGTTTTTATATTGGTGCGATGCGGACCTTTTATCTCGCAGCCATCTTATTGGTCGAAGGTAGCCGGAACCAATCCTCAATCTTCTTTATTAAACTGTAAAATTACTGAATTTCTTTATCGGCTTTTTCTTCGCGCGTTAAAGCAATTACGAAGCGAAGCCTTGAACCATTCTTTTCAATGCTGAAATGAATAACAGCCTTGCTTAGCGTATAAAGTCTCGCCTTCGTATTCATAAAAGCATTTCACGCAGGACGATAACATCTTCATCGTGCAATTGTTTTTAGCTGTGCCATGTAAATTCTAGAATCACGCGGATTCAACGATAAATCTTTTCTGTGATTCCCTTTTGAGGACGCAAATCCTCGCAGTTTTAGTATTTTTACGTAACTGCGCACGAGTTTCGCGTGGATACTGCTCGACCTATCGTTGGAAGCTTCTTTCGGATAGCGCAATGAGTCGAAGTGAAATTTTCCTCTCGGTATGTACTCTCCACACTTTAAAATCACACGAATGCAACGATAGATCTTTTCTCTGCATCCTTTTAAAGAAATAACTCTTCTCCCTTTTATTTCTCCGTAGAGCTTCGGGACGCTAGTCGACAAATCGTTGTAAGGTTCACCGAGATGGATGATGCAGTTCAATGATGAGAGTTAAAGTGAGTTTTTCGTGGGATCGAGGCATAGATCCATGTAAATTCTAGAATCACGTAAATACAACGATAGATCTTTTCTCTGCATCCTTTTAAAGAAATAACTCTTCCCCCTTTTATTTCTCCGTAGAACTTCGGGACACTGGTCAACAAATCGTTATGTCGAGGTTCACCGAGATAGATGATGCAGCGGAATGATGAGAATTAAAATGAGTTTTTCGTGCGACCGAGATATCGATCAGTGCCAGGTGAATATTTAATAGGGAAAACGCCGGGAAAAGGGAATAAAAATGGTCATGGAAGTCACGAGGAGTGATCACAGAGTTTTGTGCCTCGGTCGTCGGCAAAAAGGTCATCGAGATACTAATTTTTTGTACAGCCATTTTAGTATGCCACAAGTTCTACAAAAAATATAGAAACACAGGGATGAGTAGCATAATACTTTAAGATAGAATTTACCTGTAGACTCCGTAATGCTTCCCACTGGCTCGATCGCCGCAGATGGAGCAGAGGTGTTTGCTTCCGGAGAGAGGATGGTTCGGAGGGTAGGGGGATCCTGCTCCAGTTTTACTCTGGCCCCCGGGCGAGGTACTCATGAGGTTGCTGTGACAACTAACGTTGAAGGACCTTAACCGTGGACAAGAGAAAAGCAAAGAAAAATAAAATCTCTGTTATCGTACGTGACGTCACGCTTCTTTTCCTGTTTTCCCAATTATTTTGCTCCTTTGCTCTCTAATCCAATTCGCACTTTAACCCTCCGTCTTTTTCTCCCTCTTCTCGGGCACGAGCATAAACTTTAAGCGAGAATCTCTGAAATAATTTTTAATCATCGAACCATAATGTACAATGATTCAAATGAATTAAACAAGTTTTCAGTCTTTTTTTTTTCTTAAATAATTTTAACATTGCAAAGTTAATGAGAGCAAAATTTTTGAAGAAGGTTTATAATGCATTTGAAATTTGTACAAACGGAGGGTTAACTATCGGCTCGTGGCGGATCACGTTACGATAACGATTTTAATATGCGAACGAAAAACAGCTGATTGTATGTATATATTTTGAGTAATTTCTTTCAAGCGCAACGAAGCAAAATTTTCAAATAAAAAAGGAACATCGGTAGACTGAATTAAAACAATGAGATTTAGGAATACTTACCCTGGACTATTGGGACCAGAGGGACTAAAGTTGCCAGGATTAATAAGGCTAGCCGTATCAGGTTTCATATCCAAAGGACTTTGCGGTCCGACCGAAGACATTGACATATTGCTATTGTCCAGACTTAACCCTGAAACATAAAGAACATAATTATGAATATATATATTTACTCTACTCGTATCAAGTTTCTCCTGATTTGCCACGCAATTCGCTGTATAATCTTTTCGTTGCATATTTCAAGCAAGATTTAAAAAAACCCAGGTTTTTTTTAAATAAACGAATTAAACGTTCCAGCATCATTCATTTTTTATGAGAAAAAACATGGTAGATTAATCGACCACTGAGGAGCTTTGGAGCAAAACCGAATAAATCCATTTTTATGAAAATTTGTATCAGTGAGAGTTATCGGTGAATTTTTTAAAATACAGTCATCAGCAATGAATGTTTCACCTACAGAAATCCCTATCACTTTCTGTATAGCCATTCATAATTGCGTTTTATTTAAATAAATTGTTTAAGTATGCGTTATTTGAAATAAAACTATATGTGTGTTACAATTTGGTATATATATATATATATATATATATATTCGAGTAGAGGAGCAGAAAAGGAAGATTGAGAAAATATAGGAGGGGATCGAGCATTCGTTACTCCAACTGTACACCGCGTAAACCGAGCAATTTTTAGCAGAGCAAAAACGGGAATAAATAAACTTTAATAATTTGCTTTGCTAAAAAAAATACTGGATTTAAATGGTTACGCTCGAAAGCTCCTGAATTCCACGTAGCATCAATCGGTGATGAATAATAAAATAATAAATATGATCGATTTGATGTGGCGAATCGAGTGATCTACAATTCGCTATCAGGGTATGGCTCATCGTTCATTGGTCGGAGGAACAAGCGAACGAGCGAGCGTTAAAGAAAGTTCCGAGGCAAATAGCCTCAAGGTCAGAAGGATGCACAGTCGATTGAAAGAGGGGATTAGTTGTATATCGCGACACCATGTCATACGATGCGACGTGATACTGAGCAAAAACTTGCAATACGCTATGCGAAAGTACGAATATTCCAATTATCGAATTTCAAACATCCATAAAGACTATGATCTATCATATCCTTTATCTTCGTGTTTATCATTTATATTTTACTAAATTGATATTATATTTAAAAGTTTCGTATTTAATTTATAACAAGAAAAATTTGTTTGTGTAAAATTGATAAATATTCAAATAATGCTGGTGCATTGACAGGAATCACTTTAACCTTCAGCCATTGTTGCAAATGGTGGAATCTTTAAAGAAGCGTAAAAATGTTGTTAGGCACTGCTTGGATTGGATGGAATGTTTCGTGTGTTATTACTAGCGACACGTGGATGTTTCGGCGTGGGAGTGTACACATAGTCGAGTAACAAGATGATAAATGACATTTTAATCAAGATGAGACAGACGTGAGTGGGACACGTCGGTCGGCGATGTAGGTGAGAGTGCTCCTCGTGCTGCTGGCATTGCTGGCAATATTAGCAATGCACAACCGCAAAGTTGCAAGGGTAAACTGTCCAAGGGAAGGTGAGAGGGGGGAGGAGTGTTCACTGCTCAGTTCAGACTAGTTCAGACAATCCACCGTTGAGGGACGCGTCAAGTGCATTAGTAATTGCGCGAGGTGACGCCAGCGCCACCGTCACACACCGTCACACATCGTCTTTTCTTTCCCCACGATCCCCACTCCAACTCGCTTCGAACGCGCTTCCAACAGTTCCAACTCTACCCGCTCGGCCGCTCCATGCTTCGCACAATGTGGAGCGACTGAAGCGCCTCTGCACTCTAAATTCGATCAACTCCTTGCTTACTCACTTGACTCATTCGACTCACTCTTAGCTTACCACGACCCACGCTCGAAAGTGAGTTTCAAAGTTGCAACTTGCAAGTACAACGCTGTTCACATAGGAGACTGGTCGACAGATTCGGATATAAACAAGAGTATGGATAATCGAGCAATTATTTTTATCCTTCTTGTGGTTAACCAATCGCACAGTTTTTTACGTTATTTCTACCTTAACGCCGGTTAGTTTTAACGGAAAAGTGACATTTATGATAGTAGAACCGCTGTATTTTGATAGAAACCACATTGAAACGATCGAAGCTTGTGACTGAGGAGAGAGAAGGTCACGATTATTATTCTGCATGAATTCTCTTGCGAAAAGTATAGACGGAGTTTAATGTAATTAGAGCGCTCGATATAAGGGAGAAAATAATTTTTTGCGGCCCAAGCCTCGCTATATCGAGGTCGTTAGCTCTTCACGACGACTCATCTATTTCGAGTGTTGGGCCGTTGCGTGCCTCTCGTCACTCTGCTTTATTAAGCGTTGCGCCGCTGCTTTAATTACGCAATGAGCGAGCAAAGCAGACCGAAGGTCGTCGCTGCTGCTGCTCAACGAGACTTTGCGGCGAAGCCTCACAACCAGCAAATGACAACAATATTCGATACTCTTCTCTACGTCTTGTATTATTTATTTATTTACCTTAGAATGTAGCCCTTATTCTAACATCTTTACAAATTTCATGACTACCTTCCTCCTATTTTGTTATTTCATACTTTTATATGCTAAAAAAAAGATCTGCGAATTCTGTATTATATAGCTCAATTTTAACTCATGCGATAAATCATTCAAATTTTCAAGAAAGATATTCAGGAACTAAATAAAATTTTAATTGTTATTTTGGTCATAGTAGTTTTCGCATTTTTTTATAATTTACAAGGTTTGCCTAAGCATAGAATCCAAGTGGGCAGCTATCAAAAAAATCATTATATTTCTTATTATTAATATTTATAAGAATCTGCGATTATTGATTTGTGTATTTTCAGTACTATCACAGCGAACCGTTAATACAAAAGTTTTTTCTAACGAAACGTGACTAATATTATAACTACATGACACTACGATTAATAACTTGGAATTCGGTTTGCATAAACGTGAATACTGTTTTCTTCGAGTCTTCGTTGCTCGAGAAAAAATTAATTAAAACTCGGATTGTGTCAAAGGTGTCGTTGCACTCAGCCCACTTGTGACATTTGCCAATAATTCGTAAAACTGTTCATTCCATTCCTGGCTGAACGCTCAACTATTTTCAGTCGGTTCTTCCATCAGCTGTAATCCACTCTTTCTGATAAATTTGAGGAAATGGCTAATATAGCGAGTATCTAACTTCTTTCTATTGAAAAATGACTTATACGTTGCAATTAATTTTTCAATTAGAATCACTACTGGAGACTCAGCTCTAACACAAGGTACAAATTGACAGAATCGTTTTATGACGCGAATACTGCATCGTGAGAGTGACATCGAGTGCTTGCTATAATTATGAGTGGCTGAATATTTGTATTTATTGTTAGGCATCGGTTTATCAAGAATGAGAGGTTAAGAAAGCTATTATTACATTGCATAGCATAATCATACAGGTTACTTAAGTGTGTCATGGAATGTAAGGCGAGTAGCTGCAAGTGCAAACACGCCTTTTAGCTCAAAATGGGACAGAGTCATCGGCCAGGAATAGATCATTTTAATAATGTACCTGCTGCTGCCCAGACTGTCTAAAAATTATTAATACTCAACAAATTCTACGAGTATTAATTTTATATTCCTTTAAATATAATTAATGTGTTTTGAGGAGAAAAATGAAAGAGAAGCATGGATATGATTACACGGAGAATAAATAAGATTTTATTGTGCCAGTCTTGTAGGGACTACCATTGTTAGCAAGACACGTGCACCTGGATGTTGTTAATGGAAAGAGAAATTGACGGAAAAGGATCGCACGATATATCGAAAGAGGTATCAAGTGGAAAGCGGGACGAGGATATACAGGAGTGTGCGCAAGCTTTCATTCGATGTTATACCTGCAATTGTGTTTAATATTGAGCATATAATACCAGAGTTGTTTAATACAATTTTCATTGGCTCTCGAACGTATATTATAATAAATTTACCTTTATCCGTAAAAACTCTCGAGTTCTTTGGCACTTTATTATGAAACCTGGAAAATTCTCGTTTCTGTTCAATTTATACAACTTTAATCATTAAATCTATCGTTTAACCCTCGCGTACACCGTTGTTAAAAAAGGTTTTCAAATTTATTTTGCCAATCACGAAGAACGAACGTTTTTTCTCCCTGAATATTTGCACCTATATATATATATATATTTATATATAGTTAAATCTTGAAATATTTTCTGTTTTATTGTAAATGAAATTGGTATATAAGAAAATATCTAGATTTTGGGTATTTCAGTCTTTACGCAGCGTCTAATCGGTGGAAGAGTTTGCAGTTTGCACGCGTGCTTCGTAAAGGCTTGAAAGAGTCGCAATAAGGTTAAAGCTCGCAGACGACGAGCTTTTATGAGAAAGAAAGCCGATCAAAAGGTCAAGTGTACATAACCGTTATATTTATTTCACTTTGCGTCTCAATGCATCTCGCGCAATTGAATACAATTACGATGCTAAAGCTCTTTTAATTAACCAACGATCAAAGTGCTGTTAATCGCCCTTTGAAACAATTATAGCATCAGTGAGTCTATCGACATTTTATTTATAAAAAGCACATTTTTCTGTGCAAAAATATAGTGTATTCCTTCGAATAATTCAAACGACGCGGCCTTTCCTCCTTTATGAGGCGACCTCTCAGCTCGCCAATATACTTGCAAAAATGCCAATTAAATGTTAACCAAAGCGTTCGCATAAAAACGGTGTAATAAACCGTTGCCTTATTATAGCCAAAGATATTTTTTTACCACCGAAGATAATGCTACATTATTACGAATTTCTCTCTCCTTTCAACGCAAATACTTTAATGACCTTCTAATTCGACCCTTTACGAAGGGAAATAGAGAATAAGCACGGGTAAAATTTCTCAGGAACTTCAGTGCGTAGGCGCAACATCGTCCTATTATGTCGAGATAATGCAACGAGGAGAATGTAAAAATGGGTTTATTGATAAAATTCTGCCCTTCGTCCCTCTATATATCGACGGGAGCCAGAAACGAAGGTAAGCGTGTTGTGCTGCTATACATATATATATTTATATATAGCGAAGGATGGTTAAAGATGATAAGAGTAAGAGACATTGGCTTTGATAAAAGCAGAGCGCAGCTGTTATGAAAAAAAATTCAATAGATAGCATACCGTTCCATAACACTTGCGAGTCAAGAATAAATATTGCAACAGATGCAATGCTCTCTCTCTCTCTCTCTCTCTCTCTCGTACTCTTCTATTTATTAAAAAGTCAGCAACTTTTGTATAACGCTCAACTGATATTTTCTCAGAGATACGTGCGAGACTTTTTATTTAAAAAAGAAATTATTAGTTCCAAATGACGAAAACGTAAATTCGGTTACGTTTAAAATCGTTTTTACTTTTTGGATACACGACGAACGATCGTTCGGTACATTTTTTTTGCAGACAAATATTGCTGGTAGGAGGGTTTTACAAGGATCACCATGCTAACATCCAATCGCACAATCGTTTATTCCTCAAAGCGGCGTTTACGCTTGAATTCTCGGCTCGTAAGACGTACGTATATATATATAATAAGGGCAAATGAACTCATTTGGAAAGAAATTTTCTTAAGGGCGTCGGACGATATCAAGCGATTGGAGTAATTTACCTTTCGAGAGGGGTAGTTTTCCCAAATAACTACGCATTCAACCGATGTGAAGTTTGCACCCCAAATTTTAAACATGGAAAAGAACCAAACAGTTCTAGTAGCACCTGGACAAGTTCTACAGATCCTTGCTATTTTTCAAAAGAGTTTTGCAGATTGAACTGGAAAAACTGTAAAAAGATGATTTGGCAGCTTCACTTTCTCTAATATTCAAACGCTTATATCCTTTAAAATAAAAGTCCTATCGATAAAAACTAATAGACATAGTTATACAATTCTTTGGGGTACCACTAGAACTCTAGTTAAAAATAAAAAATTATAAAAAAAACAATTTTTTTAATTTTGTTAATTTTCGAGTTTTAACTAGAGTTCCTATGGCACCCCCAAAGAGTTCTATAACTATGTCTATTAGTGTTTATCGATAGGACTTTTAGTTTAAAGGATCTAAGCGTTTGAATATTAGAGAAAGTGAAGTTGGCACCCCAAATCATCTTCTTACAGTTTTTCCAATTCAATCTGCAGAACTTTTGTGAAAAATTGCAAGGAACTGTACAACTTGTCCGGGTGCTACCAGAACTCTGTGATTTTTTTCCATTTTTAAACTTTGGGGTGCTAACTTCACACTGGTATATATGCATTTAAGCTGTGGATAACGAGAAGCAACGCACAGAGCTACCTTTCTTGCGTATATCGTGAAACAATTAAATTTTATTCGACTAGAAAAACTTATTCAATCGTACCAACCTTATGCCCTTGAAGTACTCATTAACATTGTTACAAAAATCATGTTAATCCGTCCAGAAGAAAAAATTCAAAAAGAATCCTAAATAGTCTTCGAGAAAATACAATAGATTTGCAATTCGTTACAAAGAATAAATATTATGTTGTTCGTCAAAGCACTATTGCAATTTGAAAAGAAGGGACCTTCCCCCCTCGGCTATAAGAAATTGTTCAAAGACACCGCTCGTGTCTTTAATGTACTGGTTAAAGGCATCGTAAAAACCATATTAAGTTGGTCGAAAAGAAAGATTTCAAGAAGGATCAGAAATAAAATCTCTAATTAATGATAATACTCTATAGTTTTGCCATTGGTTGTGGAATAAAAAAATGAAAAATTCTGTGTGTCTCATAGAGGAGCGAAGTTTCAGTAGTCGGATGGAAATGGTAGATTTACGAGGCACACAGGCATTATAATGGTTGATGCGTGATTTGTCAGAAGGCGATTGTGGTGTGCGGAGATGGCGCGGTATTGCAAAACATCGGCACGGTCGACCGTAGGAAGAGAATGAATATTTATATGGCAAGTATCGCAGGCGACCTTGGGAGTAACGATAAACCGTTTGACTGCACCGTTTCGTTGCATTCCGCGTCGGCGAGACGCTAGCAGCACAGAAAAATCTCTCTGCTCCGCGAATGCGTAGAAAATTGAAAGACGCGGACGTACGTGAAAAAGACTAGCTCGTTCAAGCAGAGATTCTACCCGATACACAAGTGGCAATTACCGAACCGTTAACGACGATCGCGATTAGATCATTTCACGTGGACTAGGAAGAACGATTTTTAAACTGCCCGCCACCATAATTACAGGGCTTCGCACACTTCCTTTATATAAATTGCTCTTTCGTCTTGTAAATGATAAACTGCTCTATATTGTTTTTTATTTTACGATATTTCTCACTCATCCTATAGGAATGAAGCTAAAATGACAAAATGTATAGCACATGGTAGATTCGAGTGTATCTTACAAATAATTGTTAATTGAACAATGTGATTGTTAACTTTCACGAGTTCTCTCTCTCTCTCTCTCTCTCTCTCTAAAGAGAGAGAGAGAGAGAGAGATGAGAATTTAAGTAAACAAAAACAGTTGAAGCGATGCATCTCCTTTAGTTACGAATAAAACGAGTCATTAACATTTGTATACCTCTCTACTCTGTCCTTTTCCTTGAATAGTCAAGTTTTTACTCATCTGTTTTTCATCTCTTCGTAAAATTCGTTTTGTATATTTATATCGCTAAAAACATCGAGTATGAAAGAACATAAGGCTGTAATTAGTGGAAAAGGAGATTTTTAAGGAATTGTCATTTTCAAAGCAGCAGCGAGAATAAAAGTATTGATGCACCGAGTGTTTTGAACGTGTCTTTCGTGCACTTGTGGTGAATGCGACATATTGTAGGTGTAAGAACAGAGACGCTGGGTGTCAAATGAGTAATGGAAAATGCAAAGCTGCTTACACACTTTTGCGCTCACACTCGTTCTTCGGTTATATCGCTAAGTTTAGCCGTGTGTAAACTCGGATTATAAGTGCAGAATTAAGCAAATATCTCACTGTATACAGTTTACACTACATGCGTGTACGATATATCATCTATGGAAACGCCCACTTTGTCGTATTACATTGTTTACGCAGAATTAATGCTTTTTTAACAATAAATTCTCGTTAACTGTATATATATTTAACTGATTGATTGATGACACTTGTACGTTACGACTGATATAATCAATGTGGTTTTATTAATAGAAAAAACCGATATATTTAGTGTCGATTGGTGCATGGATTATGAAAATATTCTTTGGTATTAATTGCCTTATGCTATTTTCAATAAATTGATATTGCGGTTTACTCTCAAAATACGATAAAATATTAAAGTGAAGTGGGCAGTGATAGAAAAGCGATTATTTCTGTAAAAGTTTGATAAAATATTGAAATGTGCAGTGTGTAGTGTAATTAAAAATGTTTAAATTGGTAAAAATTCGTGTTTCAATTGAAATTATAGTGAATGTTACCAGTGAAACATTGCGTTTGTTGTTTTGTGTCGTGTGCTTGTGAACTTACAACGGCCAAAGGCAAAAGTGTCAAGGACTTTGATAGCCTGTAAGTCTAATTGATTTTATATTTAAGCTGAAAAAAAAAACTATTAATTTAACCCGTTTCGCGCGCGGCCCAAAACGGCAAAATTAAGGGTGGTGAATCCAACATGGTGAAACGTCTTTTGACATGTACAAAAACTGCTAAAAAACGGTTAAAATTTGAAAACGAAAATAAGTTTGATTTAGCTGCAGGCCTTTGAATTGAAAGTAACACTTTTCAACAAGAGGAATACCGATTTTCTAATAGTATTTGACAGTAGTATCTATCTTGAAATAATTGAAAACATCGGAAAGAGCAAAAAATTATCATTTTCTCTTTAAATCGTCGCCATATTGCCGTACGCCATATTAAATTTTTCTATTTGGTCTTGCGGACTTTAAAGTAAATATTTATGTGCCGCCTATTTATAAAATTTAAATATCAAACAAACCGCATTGGGCGATACGTATATACTTGCTGTCTCGACACTACCGTGTCTCTTGATATACCTATATATATAAGTGGAAAATGGACGTTATCTCCGATCTCACACGTGTATTGCGATGGTTGTTGTTGAGTTTGTTTTTCCGAGGGAGGAAAGGAGGAACGAGTAGGTTGTTGCATTGGTCGGTTGGTGCTCTGCCACCGGGAAACTGGTTTTCAGTTTCGGAAGAGTGTTGAAATTGTCAGACGGTGACGTCACTATCGTAAAAAGAGCGAACCCTCGTACGGTAATGACTGGATGAAAAATCATTCTGCGCCCGGCGGAGTCGCGAGGCCAATCATTATCGTCCGTCTACCTGTCCTTCCGTGACGATAAAAGCAGAGTCACGTTGCACCGCTCGCTCATTTTTACTCTTGGCCCCTTAAACTTTTTCCACTCTGGAGACGACGCCATGTCGAACACTCTCGCTAACCCCCTTTCCCCCTTCCCATCCCTCTCCCCACTTTGGCCTCTTCCGTTATTTTTCTTCTACCAAACTGAGGCTTTAATAAACTAACTATACACATATAAATATAGATGAAATAACAAAAAAAAAAAAAAAAAATTGTGTACACAAGTTTTAAACGTCGTGAAAAGAAAAACTTTGCAGTATTTTCATAATTTTAGAGTTAATTTTCATTTTTACACAACATCACCATGACATTATTTTATAATGCACGTGTTAATAATCGAGTGGCATTAATATGTTGAGATCCAGTTTATTTATGAGAATGCAACATCATTTTGCTCCTGATCTAAAAATTAATGACTGATACAAGGGTGAAATGTACACGTGTGTGCATGCTGCTGAAAGCATATATCGATATCCATGAAGCTGCGAACGTAAAGTTTTTTAATGCGTTTTCTGTTGGCTTTTAACAGTTTCCTATACCCAGATGCCACCGGATGTTGCTCTCATACTAACAAAGAGTTATGATGTTGCACATGTATCCCACGCAAATACACGAAAATAGTGTTGTCCTTGATGTTGGTCCCTGAACTCGTGACAAAAAAATCATCGCATCAGTGATATTTCTGTGAATTATATTCTCAACGGCCGAACCATTTTAATGAGTCACGTGTTTGTTTTCTCTTAAGTCAAGCCACAGATTCGTATTTTTTTACGTCCATCTTTTCTTATCCTTCGTTTCAGGACAAACGCAAAGCCTTCTTCGTTTGTGTGAGAACAGAGTCTATGATGTACAAATATTGATTTGGACAAATTCATTAGTCTGTTTCTTTTTTCAAATAATTCCCAACATTTGTGATATTTTACAAGTAGCTTGTATCGAAAGATAAGGAAAATTTCAATATTTGCTTAAATAAGGTTATTGCCAATTGCCAGATGTCACTGAAATATAACAATGATTACTTTGTTGAATTCAATGCAATTCTTTCTCATATAGGACAATGGTAAACGTTTGCCTCACAGGTGTTCATACATGAAAGATAAGAAATTCAAGTTTTCTACCTTTTTCTTTCGAGTTTCATTGTTTTTTTTTTTTTTTTTTTTTTTTAATTTAACCTTTATCGAATGTGACTGTGCTATAGTTGGTGGTACTAATGATTTCTATGATTTTTAGATACATTGCACAATTCTGTCAAACCGTTAAAACAATAATACAGAATATATAGATTGATTGTTTACGCGTGGACTACTGCACATATGCAATTATGTAATAAATCAGACTATATATATAATTAAATATTTAATATTGTTCCTCTATACACATTTTGAATAGAAAAAAATGTGTAGATCCAATTAGATGCTAGTTTTATTTCGTGTGTATAGATTATATACTAAGATCTATTAATCTAGAACTAGATCTTTGGACCTTCGAATGTTTTATGCATAAGCGTTAATGAAAGTCAAAGTATCATGTAAGTGGAACAATAGAATATTCAAGTAAGATCTATGTATTTGTGCAGCTCATCGAAGTCATTAGTTTTGTAATAATTATAATTACAATTGTTAAAAGCCTATAAAAGTTTCAGTATACGCAGGTACTTTGACTAAAACCAGTCTTGGATATTGAAAAGAGTTTACTTCATTAAATTTCTAACAAATTCCAAATACTTCGTCATTTTCTATAGCAGCTTGTAGTGAAAACAAATTAATTTGTGATGTATTTGTTTACATTTCAGACGCATGAAAAAGACATTGATTATCATTTTTCGAATAACAGTAATTCTTTGTTAAATTCTTACGAAATAGCCAAAAAAAACAACATATTTGACAACAAATCCAAAATGAAAGCACATCCTCCATGTCGAAATTTCATCACAATTGCAGCATTTCTATAATTGAATCTCCAAGTGGAATTGATGCTGCTCAAGATCAAGACCAAGCTACATCCTCTAAATTGTTCAGTAGCGACGAGTTTAAAACGCGTGCCTCTCATTTTCCTGCAACATTGTTTCGCATTTTCCTCTTTCCCGATAGATGTTGCGCCGCTAACAAAGTCAGCCAACGAGCGTCAACGAACTTACGTAACACTATAGTGTACATTGTTCGTTCGAAGGCAAGAAGGTCATTAGTCACGACGACGCGAATGTCTCGTTCCGACCTTTCGTCTACCAGACAGTTAAAGATACTGATTTCGTCCACTTCCACTGAGAGTCGATTTAAAGTGAGCAGCGCGTCTGGTCGACTATCGGCGAACCTACAACGTTCATCCTTCTTTCGGAAGCTTCCAGTCCGAACGCTTCCTCCGCGATGACCTTCGCACTTTCGTAATTAGACGAGTGAAAGTTTGAAACATTAAAGGATTTCCTACGACCAGCCGGTGTGAATTTGCCTAATATTCAACATTTGCGATAAAAATAGATCAAGGTAGACACTCGTTATTTATTTAAGGTTTTTGCCGCATAATACGGTACACAATCAATGGAGAACCCCTATTTTTACATCATAGCCAGTGGAGGCTCGCAATATCCCACTGATATTAAAGTATCGATCATTGCTGAGACGACCATTCATTCTATCGACAGGAGAAAAAGCCAACGGACAACGCGACAGCAATATCGACAGAAGCCCACGCATTCACCGACTATCGTGCATTTTCTTTCCCATGGAACTCTCTTCGGATGTTGCAAAATATCGAAAATAAACTCTCCAATCCGCGTAATTAATAAACATTCGGTCGATTTCGACGAAATTGTTTATCAATGCTAGTACGGTTGGATATGGTATAATATATGCAGAATATTAGGAAATAATTCGTATTTGTGGAGATCGAAGCAGTGCGTGTCTCTGCATGCATATAACTCGAATCTCCAGAGGTTCGGTGGTACACTTGTTGGAACGTGTACTGCATGGTCACGCTGCAGATATCGTGACATCCGCAGAAGGAAAGTTATAAGCTGATTCGTATGCATTTTAAGATACTCAGCATTTCCGCTATTTCCTCCACGATACACTCGCCATCTGCTCTAGCTAATCACATCACGATCGACCCTCTTTATAAATATAGCACTATATATACCAATATTCCACGGTACACAATCCTCGGATTCGATTTGTATGCCAAATTGCCACAATTCCAAGCACGCACGACTGTTTACTAATGATACGTGTATATGCACAGCTTCCAAAATGTTCAATCTTTGTTGAATTGATTCGAACAGCGAGTACTTGGATGTAATTTGTACAACAGGCTATTTCTAATGTATTGAAATATTCGAGAAAATCTTACTGATATTGCGCGTTATTCAAATATATTTCTAACGAAAAATTATAGATTTAAACGGATCATATATTATAAAGAAATGAAACAGTTTTTAAGAGTGTTTGAATATTAGGAAATTCAGAATTGATAGATATTTAAACTATTTCGGAAACAATCAATTTCGCCTGTTTTCATAAATATTAAACTTTGGCAAAACTTTAAAATACAGTAACTTACAAAATACTGCAAGTTGAAATAGATAGGTGCAATATTAAAGTTTTTATTCATTCATCTAGTTAACTCGATAAGAAAGACTATATATCTGGATTCAAAAAGGTTTATTATTAATTAATATTAAAATCCGTAAAAAATGTAACAATTTAAAAAATATTAAAATAATTGATCAAGGGCATTGCACTAATGACGAAATGTTAATTGCAATAAAGGAGGAGGGGGGATGTTTGATACTTTGACACACCACTGTGTAGCATAAGTGTTGCCTAGAAAAAAGAGGGGGGGGGGGGGGGGAGGGAGTTGCGAGTATATTGATGGAAGGAGGTGAGAGTCTGAGCAGAGCCGCACGGGCTTTGATAATGCTTGCACTTCACGGCTGGTTCACATCGGTGCCAAGGTCTCGGTACGCGCGTACGTCAACCGTGCGTTAGTGTGGGTGAGATGTTGAACATCAGAACCAGTCATCGATGCGAAACTCGCGTGATGCCTGTATTCTTTCTTAGCCTATTATACCCCTGTATGCTCTCGTGATCCATTGCACACACGTGCAAAATGCGTTGGCAAACGTTCCTCATTTTCATACACGACACACCGGGGTCTAGGCTAAACAAATAGAGTCGCGCACAGCTCATAATCCTTCAATTTTCCATCTTTCTTCATTCTTCTACCCCTCCCCCCCCCCCCCCCCCCCCCACCTCCTCCTCCCCATAAACACATCTCACCCATTCCCCTCTTCAACACACACACCGTGTGCGACCAAACCTATAATCTCTGAGTATATGTAACACGTGCTGAAATTTCTCACGTCAAGCTTGTTTATGGCAATGAGATAAAACACGCGAGAATATCTTCTTACCTCCAAACGTTTCCAAGTTTTGAAAAAAAAAATCAACGTGCAGTATTATCATCACCTACTATAAAACTCGTGTAATGAACGATGACACGTTATGTGTATTTTATTGGAATATGGTTGGATAAGTGGGCACTGGGTAAATAGGAAACTTGTAATAACTGGGATATATACAGCTGAATCCTAGTACTTTCTGCTGTCACAACTAAACTTGCGTAAGTGGAAACTTTGCTTACTGAAATTCTAAGAGGGTATCACGAAATCTCATATATCCACTTCTCCCTGTGTATTGTAGCTGCTCTAATGTGTATATCATATTTATCTCGGTGTAAGCTTGTAAATTTTGCAAATATGTGTGGGCAATCTCGCTCGAACAGAGTATTCTACAGATTAAATGGAACTTACAAGTTTACCAAACGAGGCAACATTTAGTTACCAGGATTACATGTTCCACTTTCACGGTCCTATTTGTACAAATGCCCTTATATTTCTGCTTCATTGTACCCATACAACAACAAGTATATAGAAAATACGTTCCTACACAGCTCTTCTTATGCTGCAAATTGCTTCATCACGTACAATCATAGAAAGCTCTTCATAATGAAGAATTTCAGTAATTAATCGTTGTTTGATTAATTTCAGTGATGACTCGACAAGATTTTCTTGACATTTAATTAAATCTACTTTCAAATTACGTCGTGAATACAAAGAACACTTTCATTGCTGCCATGTAGATCTGTTATATCCATTTCTCTATATTTATATGTAAAGAATGTTGATTTTTTCTTTGCAATCTTTAGATGTATATCTATATCTATATAATTTTGAATTAAACGTAGCACGAACAAAATTAAATTTTATCGTTCACTCTCCCATATAGTACGATTATATATCCAAAAAAGGAATTTTTCATTACATTAAACTCTTATCTGCATTTTTTAAAATTATTCACGTTTTACGTTTTCCACTGCGCATATCCTTTACGTAGATTAATCGATTCGTTTAATCTAATCGCCTACAACAGCAATAATACATTAATTACTCCGGTGAATCGTTTGCTCGCGATTGAAAAAAGAAATATTACGCTATATTACATAATAATGAATAAAGGTATAAATCAGGAATATTGTTTTCCGAATTGGAGTAAATAGAAAATCGTGGGCGGTTAATCGAGACCGAGCTACATTAATGAAAACACATGGATCGTTTGTGCAACGCTCTAATTGCTCATCGATAGGAATTTAACGTAAAGCCTTCGCATTCCTTGTTAATTTATGTGAAAAAGAGGAAAAAAAAGTCGATAAAAAACTCATCGCGAAGAATATACTACGCAAGATCAAGCAGAAGCCAGGACAAAAGCAATATTGATTACTTTCCAACGAGTTCCTGCTTATTCGTCCATCTAACCTGTCGTAAATATTGTGTAAAATGATACTGCACAAATAAATATACTTCTCTTGTATAGCTCCTACACAGAGGACAACTGCTGTTTACTTATTTTTGTAAATATCATTCACCCGTTTGTTTGTGTTCCTTGGAGAATTTGTAGCATAAAAATTACTGTTCGTAAAATATTTAGCTGGGAGCATATATATATATATATGAGAAAAAAGAATAATAAATATCATTACGTAATTATACTCCTTATACAGTCATATATCGTTGTGTTATTTGCAATCTCACTTTTATTTACTATCGTACGAAATGGGCGATTTGTAATATCCTAGATTATACCTAAACACACGATAATTCGTGGAAAATAGAATAACGGTATGATAGAGGTGACAATGACCCCCTTTTTTAACGAGCAATAATATAGGTCGAGTTTCTTACAGTGTCACCTTTCAAACAAGCCCTTCCACTACTGGCGCCTGTTGAAATGTAACGATAACGTACACGTTAAATTTATTGAAGCAACATTAACGACTATACTATATAATGAAAAAATTAAAATAAACAGTGGCAAGTACATAGAAACTAGGCCAATGTAACAGATTGCTTTGTTGTTTAAATATATAGTTTTTCACATAAACACAGAGGAACACCATAAATTTAATACTTCATAAGTTTGTTTACACTTCTACAGATAAAAAAGAAAATCCTGAAATCATTCTTCTCCGAAGACTCTACAGTTGATTACACTATTTTAACCACACTTTCTAGTAGAGTATAAAAAATATTAGTTTTACCACCCGCACGTAAAAGGTATTCTTTAATTCTCGTCTATAAAAGAATTAAAATACTCCATGTAGACAGAACGATAATTATCATAAAAACTGCATAAAACTTGTTGTGCACCAAAGGTACAAATGACGTTCAAAACAAGCTGTTATTATTAGTAGTGTTTATATTCCTGCGAATACGGAGAAGGTTGGGTTTAGAGGCATTTCCACAAGAATTATGCAGAGAAAAAAAAGAACACAACAGTGGTTGTCCTCTGATACAGACTAACTGTAAAATAGTTTCTCACATAAACAGAAACGTACCACAGATTTAATACCTCTCAAGTTTATTTACAGTTTTACGCGTGAAAAAGAATATCTCGCAAATACTTTTTCTCCAAAAATCCTACAAATCGCTTATTATTTCAATAAAACTGTCCATCGCGATAGAAAAAATTCCTGGTGAAATTTCCTCTCCATCCTCATACAAAAAGATATTCTTTAATTTCGTCTATAAAATAAACTGTACCATAGCGACACAATGGTTGGAACATAAAGTTTCTGTGCACCTAAAGTAATACTAGATGACGTTGAAAACGAGCTGTTATTAGAGTGTAGAGTGTTTATCTTGTCGAGCAACGAAATGTCAGAGCGAGTTTCAGAGGCATTTTCACAAGAGCGAGGGAAAAATGAGTCACGATATTACACAGTGGTTATCGTCTGATAGGCTAACCGTGAAACGTTACATAAATAGCAATGGCTAAATGTACGGGTCGAAGGTCGATTATTGAGACTCGAATGGTGCATGGGATTTGAAAACGGTGTGTACCTGGCTGAATGCGTACAATTTGTAGCGAGGAAACGGGGGGAAAGTGACAGATAAGAAGCGGCGGCAGTCGCAGAGTCCTCGTTATCAGTCTCGCTCGACTTTAAGGGTTTTTTCAGGCAACGCCAAGGTCACGCGCCAATGCGCTTCGTTATCTGCGCTCCTGGTTGCGACTGCTGCCTGCCTGCTTCTACGATTTATGAGCCATCTCGGTCTTTATCAGGCGTCCTTATTACTCTATAGCACGCCTCGAATCTCTCTTCGTCCACCTTCAAATTACGCTCTTCCACACGAATGCTCACCTCGCTCTCTCATACCTCGCAACTCCTAAACAACCCTCCATTTTACTTACACCAGCTCTCTCAAAGCAGCGCTCGCTTTATACGCCTGTAATAAGTCCCTTTTCAACTTTTATACCGACCTCCTAGAACCTTCTTACTCCTATGTCTCAAACACGACAATTTCAAAAAGAAACAACGTCCAACTGCTATAATTTAACTTTACTCGTATTATAGCGTTATATATTTATATAGTGTTAAAAGCTTTGGAAAACCTCAAGCCAGTGGATAAAGATAAACCTTGAGGTCGATGTTAACTGCTCGTCTAGCGGCAACCTGCTAATTACCGTCGTTCGCATATAAGTTAAAAATTCAGTTTCGGTTAGTATGGATAGTTTGAGCGTTCTAATTTGAAACACAGATATAATTATTCCTCTGTTCAAATCTTAATATTTAGCACGTACACACGAATGCTTTTCCTCTTTGAGTGTACAGAAATGTCGTAGAAATTATTGCAATTAATTTTATCGTAATGCTCTTATATATAATATTTATTATATTATTATTCCAATAAAAGCATATATACGACTTTCATCGATGATTCGAGGAGAATTACGAGGTAAAAATTAATTTGAGAAATGAGAGAATTTTGTGGAGTTATTTTTCAGGTAGATTAAGGATGAGATGGAAAATTGTTGGCAGCTCGTGCCAAACGTTCGTGTCAGTGGCACGACTCGGGAGGTTGGTTATAGTGATGACGGATCGAGTGTCAGAATTTACAGTAGTAACAGCTACTAAAACAATAAGAAATGCGCTGCTGCTACTGTAGACTTTGACGGTTTACTCGTCTTCACTCCTCGCGTCCAGACATTCGCCTCATACTGAAAAACTGACATTAACGTCTGGCCTGCTGCTATAATTTTCTGGTGCAACGCCACGACCGGTAGAAATGATGTGAAGAGGTGTTTATAGAAAGTGTACAAGTATATACGTACAAGTATTGCCACGGGCCCAGTGTTGGGCCTGAGTCCCCTGTATAATCGCCGTCACCGACATCATTGGTTTCTCCTTTTTCATCATCTTGATCTCCTTATAGCTGATTTAATTCACTCTATACACTTATCACTCTCTATAATAAACAATTTTGCATTTTGCAACTGACTTAAACGATGCTCCAACTAAGTTGCATCATTTTTCAAATTTAGTTCTTTCTTCGTCAACACCTTTCTCTATCCCTTATACGACTCTGAGGTATTTCTTTTGGTAACTATTTGGTATGGTTCACTGTACTTTACTTCTTTAGTTCGAATCTCATCCACCGCGAGCAATCGACAAGTTACTCTGTTTGTAAGAAAATCATAAAACAACATAATTAGATTGTTTCAATATTTTCATGAAAAACTGCTAAAGTATAAATATGTAAATATAAATCTCTCCATGTCATTTTTCGTTCTTAAGAAAAATATTAATGATAAATTGTTCAGTAGTATTGGAATTAAAGTGTGAGCAAGGTAATTAATTTGTGATATTAATTGCTAGGAATTAAGCTCCGATACAAAATAAGAATACGACAAGGAAATAAATGCATTTTCTTGCAGCTAACGAAACACTTGGAAGATATTTTTATATCATATTAGTATATTTTAAGCAAAGTGAAAACGATTTTATTTGCCAATAATTATCACACATGTATACGAGTGAAATTGTGTGATGAATGATTAAAAATGCTCCAACGTCTTAAAGTATAAAATATTTTGAGGTATGATTTAATAGGATGACAATAATTTCATCGAGAGATACGGTAGAGCGTTCGCTGATGGTTGGTTTAATACATATAATAAAATGTTTGATTATTATCATCGTCTCTTCTACAGCGAGTTTCAACGTCAGAACCTCAAAACCTCAAACCCAATTTGAAACCGAATTAACTTAATAAATATACTATGATGCTTCAACTAAATTTTCATTTACATATATAATATCCCTACGGAGAGTCTATGAATATATACATAATGTCTAAAATGCAATACTGAAATTCAATAACTGCTTGGTCAATTTCCTGACAAAAATTAAGAATTTAAATGAATTCTCGTCACTTGTCCTTATCGAGCAAAGTGCCTAGCTCTTAATTAGTCACAGTCTCAAGCCAACTATTAATTAATCACCAAATTTAACGTCCATAATCATAATAGAATAATAATTATTATCGTTCAAAATTCAATTTTTCAATTGCATAATTTCGACTACAAAAAAACACCACTGTATATCAAAGTAGAACAATTTTCCTGTGTGACTTGAAATTATAAATCATCAGCCACACATACACACACACACACAGACACACACGAGTAAATCTCCAAACTAAAGACTACATAAAAATGCTCTAGGTAGTTTGTGCGTTTGCGAGTAAAAATTATTAAAATGAATTATTGTATCAAAAACGATTGATAATTAATTAAAAAAATAAAAAACTAGTGAGACAAACATCTTGAAATTAAAGCGTTGCGATGGATATTAAGTTCTCGAATTGGATACAAGATTGAACGAGTCGTGCACGAAAATGGAGCTGTGTTGGGTGAGTGAAAGAAAAGAAAGGAAGTTTCGCGGTTCTCGCAAAGGTCCTGCCAGGAGAGACTCACGCGTGAAGGATGTACGCAAAATCGGCGAGATCAAAAGACTGTTGGACTGACTGTCAGGAACGCTGCTACCCTCGCAATATTTTACGCTTTTTACGCGTCTCGAAGAAAGTCTCGATAGTCAGGCTGCTAAAAATTCGTGGGAGGGAGGGGAGGAGTAAGGAGCCTGTCCCTCGAGAGGATCCCGACTTATCAGGACCAGACGGAGAGATAAATGCTTCAGCCGCGCTTACGCTTACGCTTATTCTTCTCCTGGCAACAAAAAAGAACAAAAAATCTCCAAAAGCAATAAGAACTGCCATCGATTATCATAATCTCTTTAACCCACCAAACTTGTATGAACCCTCTCACCCACCTTAGCGACACAACTCTCTCTCTCTCTCTCTCTCTCTATATATATATATATATATATATATATATATATATATATATACCGGGTGGCTGTTTAAACGCGATCAAAAATCTATTTAGGATAGTATTTATAAATTTAAGAAAATAATTTCTATTTGCCATTTGTAAAATTACTCCTTATTTGAATTATTAAACATTTTTTTATTATTTAATTACAGGAGTTCTATATATTGATCTGAAGAATATTTTAGAGAAGGTTGCTCAATGGATGAAGATTGATGAATTGCTCTGTAAATTGAGAATAATTGTACAACCCATTGACAGTTGGTTGTTATAATAAATTTAATTTTGTTATTTTAATGAATAATTATTAATAGTTTGCTAAATGTTTCTCAGTGTACCAATAAGGAGCAATGAATTAAACAGTTTTTTTTAATATTCAAGAACTTTTATGTTAAAGGCTACTTTTAAAAATGGTATAGGAATTTTATTTTTCTAATTATCTAAAACTATTCAAATTTATAAAATGAGCCATAGTTGAACGGTCTCCCGGTACATATATATATATATACCAAAAATTATTGCGTCCTTCCAGTAGATTCAATTACGTAACACCTGCGAGAAGAAGGTAAGAAATGGAGAAAATGTTGAAAAAGGGTGATGTGAATATTTAATTTGGTCGTTGGAACAATGAATGCAATTTGGCAAATAATAGAGGAGAGTTGCAAAAATAAAATAGTGGAGGATTATTGAGAGATAGTTGAGAATAAATGATAAGGTTCCCAACGGAGAGAAAATAAGAAGGCAGTAGTCACTCTATGTGAACTTGACCAACTGACAACGACTGCGTTGCTGTGGTAAAGGGATTTGATTTTATCCTCGTCGAACCGAAGAGGATGGGAAGAACAATGCTTATGTAATGCGAGACATAATAACACACGGCACACATACACAGTTGCGATGATGTTACGTTAGTCCGACCGCATCTCCTATTCTTCTAGCTCTTCCTACTATAATACTAGTATCTAATACAAAGTTACACAGTATACACACACTACGCATCTGCAAATAATCTAATGCTATTCGTTAAGCTATATATATATATATATATACACTATTAAATGTACAACAATGATGCAATAGCCAAATTTAAATACCTCTAACATTGTTCGAGTCAAAGCTCTTATAATCATCTATTATTTTATACTCTACGTATTTGCCAAAAATGTGTTATTTACGAGACTAAAATAGAAAATTTTAAGAGACAAGTCTGACAAATGTTCTTGGGGAAGGATTGTTCGAGTGAAAGGCTGAAGAGTTGATCGATGTTTCGATTGTTATATAAATATGCAAAGGTGTGTATATTAAGTTGAGAAGAAAGTGGAAAAAATGCTGGGTCAGACTCTCTTATTTACGTTTCTTTATCTTTCCTCTGGAGCATCATCAATCTGAGAAATCTACTCATCTATCAAAAGGCAAGAAACGGTTAGTCCGAGGAAGAAGGACTCTGTTGCCTGTGTACGGTTGATCGCCTAATGTCGAGGTCGAGGTTCAAGGTTACCGTCTCGACTAAGCCCGGCCTAGAACACGCCGGAAGACGGATCGATATACCTACCGACTTTGCCTTGCTACCACCTCTCGAACAGAGTAAACCGCAAAAAACAATAACCCGAGAAAAATCCGCCAGACACTCGCAGTTGCTCGAAAAGCCACAAACCGAACCACGCTTAAAACCTAATAAACCTCGCCAAACTCTCAAAACTATTCCATCATCTACCATGAACAATTTTATCGATATATATACAAGTGATTTAAAAATTTCAATTATCGAAAGAAAGAGAATGCACGACCATCGAGAGATTTAAACATTTCTTCGGTTCTTTCGTAAACCTGTCCAAAAGCTATCGAAAACTCTTCTATCGCGATCTAAATCCTATCCGGTGAATGGAAACAACGATTAATTCGTCGCGAGGGAATAATGCACTAATTTTAGTGTTCCAATTTCATTAGAGTGCCATGAATTTCGATGAAATCTCGTCGCGTTGGTATTTATTTATTGACCACTACTACCATCAGTCGTTTGACTGAATAACGATGTACGTAATACCATTTAAAAGCAAAATTATTCATAATGCATTTACAATGTGAATTCGACTGATTCACGCTTTTAATGTTTTTGTCGGTTCCGCCTGAAACCCCTGCTCTTTTCACTCGACTGTTTAATTGTCTCGCAATGCGTTACAGGAGAGAAAAATTAATGCCACTGTTTGAAATTGCACTGCTGTTAAACATAAAGCTTTCTATCGCACCATTAATTATGGCAACACCCCAGCTCGCTTCATAAAGAGCCTCGAGTAATTCTGCATCAATGCATTTCATGCATCGTACGAAGAAAGCATATGTTAGTTTGACCTCGAGCAACTGCGCAGGAGCAGCATGTAGTATAATCAATTTGACCATCTACTAACATAACTAAGATTAACGAGTCGACTACCTTTCATATCCATTACCAAACTCCTCGTCATAGAAAATCTTTGTGATATTTCGTGAAATACAATAGTTTGAGAAAAAAATAAACTCCAGACGAATAGATTAATAGATGAAACGTGAATGAGAACGTCGATACAATAATGTGATAAAAGGGACGAGTAGGCAATTTACTCTGTGAGACTGGGCAACAGCCAGTGGACTCGAAAAATTCTTCAATGTAGCTCGAGCAGCGTCGATGTAACAGCTGCAGAAAATTATTGGGGCTAGAATATATAGTATTGGTAGTAAAAGTACAGTCAAGGTCATCCAGGATCCTTGCACCAGTAGGATCCAAGAGCAAACCAGTGAATTCTAGAAATGATTCGTATATTCTTAAGAGGAATGAATGACTGTGCAAGTACTGCGCAGTCTCTTGCTAGAAAAACTCGAATCGATGTGCAATGATGTTGTGAAAATACAATAGAAACAAAGATTTGTACCAAGGAGTCGATGAAATATGGTTCGATGTGTATCGAAGCTTCGGGAGAACGCGGTCACAACACTTTCACAGCGAATATCAACTGCAATACAGTTGCAGGAAATCACTGATTGGATCCAGAGTATGTACTAGTAGTAAGAGTACGGTCGAGGTCAGACAGGATCTCTGCGTGAGCAGGATTCAAGAGCAAACGAGTAAATTCTACGAGTGATTCGAACATAACACGAATAGACCACTGTCGAAGCACTATTCAGTTTTCTCCAGGTAAAAAATTCAAATCAATGTGCAACGATGTTGTAAAGATACAATTCAGAAAATATCCTGCGGAAGAGAGGGAGTGTACGATAGGATTTTCGACGTGTAACGGAGCTTCGCAAGAATGTGGTGAGATTTTCAGAACGAACGTCGAGTGGAACAGTTGCAGAAAATCATTGATTGGAACCGGAGTATATACTAGTAGTAAGAGTACAGTCAAGGTCAGGCGGAACCGCGGCACAAGTAGAGTTCAAGAGCAAAAGGGGGAATCGTACATTATACAAGCTTTTGAAATGATAATAGAAAGCTAAGAGTGAAAAAAGCATGGAGTCTATCAATATTCAAACTTTTGCAGCAGTTGTGCTCTCACTTTCGTATACAACTAGAATTTCCCTCTGTTTGGGAAAACTGCAGGAATTCTTTTTTGTTTATTTGCTACATTTTTATCAACAGCTATACGTGATACGCAGGGATTTATTTGCAGTGATAAATAATTTAAGTATCGTCTTCGACCGAGAGGAAAATGATAAAATAAAAATATAGGTAACGTCAGCAATGCAAGCGAGGTGTTAATTTCAATAGAGGAGCTTTTATCAGTTAAATTGAAGAAGGATAGGAGTTGTGGTAAAAGTTTAATGTAATTAGACAGGAGAGACGATTGTTGGTATTAACGACCAGTACAAGGGGGTGGCTAGCTCGATCGTTCGGTACAATAATAATAATGATAAAGTGGTGAGCAACGAAAGCAGGTCAAGGCCGATAATATTTCATCGTCATCCCTGTTTCAATCTCCTATATTGCTCTCATTTTTAATTTTAGATTACCGATATACTTTGAAAAAAAAAATATATATACCATTAAAACGAAAACTCAAATTTTTATGAAATTGAAATATTTTTAAAAGTAATTCCTATTCGCAAGATTTTTCAGAGGCGAGTATTGGAACGAATATATGGCCAAACAATATTTATCTTAGAAGAATGCTTAGCGCCTCGAGACAAGAATACTTTTCTTTTTCGAGCAAGCAATTGGTCTTCTCGCGATTGAAAAATTACCAACGCGAGTGAAACATAACAATCCGTTTTGCAAATTGTATTTTTGCTCTGTCCTTGAATAATTTATGCGATTCATCAAGGTCGAAGAGGATTGAGGGGGGATGTGTTTTATGTCCCGATTCCCAGTTGCATCGAGCGCAAAAACGAATGCATCGCTTATGGATAAGGAGAAGCAGGGACTCGAGGTCAGACAAGAGTATCGTGAACCGAACCGGGTGCAATCGTGTATTCTTCAAATTTAATTCCAAATGCGAACCATATTTTGGACAACGATAAAAATACGTCAACGGTACACTTTGTTTTACAATCAAACGTAATAATTGCTGGTAGGCATCGTATAAAATGTTCTTGAGATAAATGGACAATGTACAGAAACCATAGCAAGTTCCGCGGGCACTCTCAAAATACGTTCTGTATATTCTTAAAGTTTAATCGTTCAAAATCCGAAATATTAAAAACAACTGTACACACGAGTATTCACTCAAAATTATAACAAACATTGAAAATACATTGCAAGATCGCCCAAATATTAATACTAAAAAAATGCATGTGGTAAAGAAAAAAATGTGAAAAAAAAAAGAGTATGAGAAAGATAAAGCACCGATTGGTTTTGAATCGCGTGCAAATTTTTAGAGGATTAACACAGAAGACTAACGCGTTACGTTATACTGTCACTTTTGAAGAACGATATCAGAAACGCAGCCTGCGAGATAAAAAAAAGTAAACACAGCCGCGCAAAAATGCTCAAGAGTCACGCAAAGATCCGTCACGGGAATAAGAGCGCATTGCAGCAAAGGAAATAGCAAGTAATGACACCTTTTCCCTCTTTGCACGCACACGCCAGAGAAGTGTGTGACAAGTTTTTTGCTCGGTAAACATTCGAAGAGTAAAAGCTTGGGGAGAAGAGCAAAATAAATGACTAAACTCTCACAATTACACGTTTACAAAAGAACGGTCGAAGGACTATTGATACAGAAAGTAAATAGTTCCATGAACAAAATAAATAACGTAGAGTCGAACCTATTCTCACAACAGCAATGTCGTTATACATTCGATCTCTCCGAATACCAAGAAAATAACTATATATATATATCAATCATAACATCACTCGCATCCAAACCGATCACGTGTCCCGAGCAAAGAGATTTTTTCTAGCCGTACCAACTCTCGACACTGAAAAAACTTTACCAAAACAAAAATTACGTTACGCCGTCGTCACTTTGGATAACTGACTAAATACGAAAATCGGGTAAAGAAAAAAACTGGCGAGTAAATTTTACACTATAGCGCGAAGATAATTTTGGAAAAATGATTGGATCAGATTCGACGACAGTTTGCAATATTTACGGGTCGACGAATTCACAATAAAACACAGCAGAAAGCGCGAGGAAAAGTTACGACGAGGCGTTTGTCGCACGCGAGAAGTTGCACTGGATGCGACGAAGCTGACTCTGCTGAGCCGAAAAAGCAGAAGGCCTGTCTGTCTGCTGCGCTGGTCTCTTGGCTCGGATTGTGTGGAGCGCGCGGCGAAATATGTAAGCGTGGCGCGTGGCGCGTGCGCGTGTCAGCCTCTCGAGAGTCGCAAGTGCCGCACAAAAGTCACGCGAGTGAATACAGGTGAGCGCAATGACACGTTTATTATTATCCGAAGCACACGCGTCCGTTTGATCTTCTTCACTGGGTAGAAACTTAGGAGGGAGGCGGGAATGGATAGGGAAGGGGGGAGGGGGAGAGGAGAAAATGATAAGGAAGAAAGTGGGAGAGTGATAAAAGAGGGAGTGGGGGAGAAAAAGACGGAAAATGCTGGAGACTCACCGAGACTCGGTGACTGAGTGACTGACTGACTGACTGACTAACTAACTCGGATGCACGGCACGACGCTGAAGGCGACTGGCAGACGGCAGCCGGCCGGTCTGTTTCGTTGCACGCGAGAGAAAGAGAGAGAGGGAGTTAGTGGGTAACGAAAAGTGGGAGAAGGAGAAAAGGGTGAGAGTAAATGGTGGGGAGACGGAGGAAGAAACTAGAGAGGTGGGGCTGTGTATGCTGGTAGAAAAGGAGGGAAAACGGTGCACGGTATAGCGTGGATACAGCCCGATATGCAACGCTCCGTTTCCACTTACGCTTTCCTCGCAGTCTCTCCCGCTCGCCTCGGAGCTCACGCTATCGATACTCCATATTTTCTTGCTCGAGAAAGAAAAACAGAAGCGTGCGTTACGTGTATAACGATGGATATAGATTTAAGATGTTGGAGTATGGCATCAGGATTCATGCTGATGCGGTAAATCTCAAGCAAAATGGTATGCACGGTATCAGAAACGTTCGTGGAACCAATTTGCCGCGTCTCAGGAACGTTTTTGACGTTACGCGCGTTATATCGGACTAGAACCTTCGTTTTAAGTGTTAGCGTGACGAAACGTAACGCAAATGTTCCAACTTTTTTTGCAAACAGTCATAAATCGGTAGAAATGTGCAGCGCGACGAATCACCGTTGGAAACGGGTATCCGTATTACTGAATGTTCCGTAGGAAGGACCGTGGATTGGTGGGGGAGGGGGAGGGGTAGAGGGGATTGGGATTAGCATTGGGGAGCGATACAAGGTTAAAGAGGAAAAGAGAGAAAGGAGATACTTGCAGCTGACGCGCTTAGGAGTCAAGTTCTAGTCCACGGTCGAAATGGGATAGCATATATGTATCCCCCCCCCCTTCCTCTTGTGTCTCCCTCTCTATCTCTCTCGATCTTCCTGCTCATCTTGTGCAATCACAATCCATACCTGCCTTCCTCGACCATAGGAAGAGGAGAATGAGTATCCTAGAGAGAGAGAGAGAGAGTGTAATCTCCCTCGCACAACTCCCCCCAACGAGATATTCAACGTGCATCCTCAGGCTTGTATATGGTGATTTTATCAGGTGCGACGGACCTGCATGATGCAAAAATGATTCACGAATCTCTCGATGATTCAAGCCTGTTTATTAGTATCCACTTCCTACGTAAAAAATGCCAGCATTAATTTTCTAAGCTCCGCTGCTTAAGCATACGGATCAAGCATACCATGAATAAAACTTTCGATATACGTTTGTACCATGGTCTTGCCTCTCCGTGTCTCATTTACGGACAATTTTGCTAGAAACAACTGTACACTCTTTTTCTATCTTTATTGTACACATATATAATATATATACATATACCATATAAAGTTTGCATTTAAAAACAGCTTTGGATGAATTTACAGTTTTTGCTGGATTTTTTCGCAATAATATAGCATAGAAGCGTGGAATGTGGATTCTCGTAACAGTACTCAAGAGTATCCACGTTTAAAAGAGAAACCTTGGGCTAGAGTCATTTGTTTCCGCATATAATCAATGCACAGCTGAAAGGATCCAGCTTGAGAGGTAAAATAGTAGAAAAAGAGTTTGCACTGGTGGCTCTCCTAGTAAAGAATTTCAGCAGCAGCAGCAGCGGTGGAAGGAACGGGTCGATGTGGTGTGGTGCACATTGGTAGAATTCGGAGAGCCTGCGGCGCACCTGTTTTAGGGTCTAGGAGAGTGGCATAGCCTTGCTCTTTTTTCTGGACCGTTGTTCTTCGACCAGCTTGATTTTGAGGAAGTCCTCAAGTTTTTGTGTTGCGCCGACTGGACAACGGGCAATGTTTTGCCCATATGCCAGCGAGCCGGGTTTACATGGCTTGCAGCAACAAACCCACACACTCTCCCTCTTCGCCGAATAACAGAGTGTGCGAAAACATTCGACACGAGTCTTTATTCCGGTGTTCTGCCTCGTAGTGCCGTGTGCGCGTGCGCGTGCGAGCACACACACACACACACACACACTCGCTTCCAAGTGGTTGTCAAGGTTAGCCACCTACTCGGGACTCCAAGCCCGTGCAAGCTGATGCATTTAAGTCGAGTTGCCTGCTACAACGCCCATGTGGAAGTGTGTCGGTGTACACCAGCAGGAAACCTAATGTTATTCCCATGGATTATACACTAAAATAATCCCTTTGACCAGAGACAACTTCAAATTCTCGCCACCATTCCGCACAGTTTTCAGAATTCACCTCCCAGTTTTATTCGTTATACCTTAACTAAAAAATAAAAAGAATATATATATATATATATATATAAGAAAATTGCACAGCGTTAAATTTGACAAATATTCGTGCTTGGCAAAGCTCGTTTAACAGAGGTAAAAAAATGTTGTTGCAAGGTCAATGTCACTAGTGGAAAGATTACTGCAGCCCGACCTTTGCCAAACAAGGCTCGTTACTATCGAATCTCTAACTATAAGACAGCATACTTCCTGAGCTAGTTTTTGTGGGAGTGCCAACACAGAGGGAGGGAAGGCCAACTGGATTCGACGAGATTTCCTTTAAATCAACGTTAAAAGGCTTTCTCTTTCTCTTGCACTCTGTTCACGCCAAAATTCGACACCTTTTCGCGTCGAACCAAATAAATCCTCCAAACGATCATATTTACGAGCTGCTTTCGTTAATATCTGAGCATCGTAAATATATATAGGTGTAGGTATAGATTTAGCGTTCGTTAATCCATCAATATCATTGAGCAGTAGGTCATCTTTAATAATAGGTTTATATACCATCTATCATGCACGTATACAAGCTTTGCATACTGCTGTATAATTAATATCATAGCTGGTAGTAGGAAAATTATTCAAAGCACTTAAATTCCATTTCTACATAGGAGGCGTCACGGTTTTGTAATTCACAAAAATTCCCTCTACAATTTTGCCATTATTGGAGATGTTGCGTCATTTTTACTAGCAGATTTATACTCCGCTATCACAAATATAATTTACAAGTTGTACAGAATGAATGCAGCTGATGGCATTCAAATTTCTCTTGCCAGAATGAATAAATTTACTACGCGAGTCTTAAAATACGGAAGAGATGGTAAAAAGTCGCTGTATGTATGCGAAGAAGTTTGAATGAATGTATAAGGAAACGGAGAGAGAGAGAGAAGCACCGATGCAGCTGTTACGTCTGGACTGGGCTGTACAATGCAAAATTTGGGTCCTAACTCCGAAGCAAAATCCAATCAGAGCTGCTATTGTTCCGTTGTGAAAGCAGCCAATTTCCATCGAGTAATGAGAGACATAGAAAACCCTACTGTTTCTTAGAATACACAAAGCTACAAGAAAGGGACCAAGGGCTTATTTTTGCATCGTCAAAAAAGTAACAATTATTCTTTTCTCAATTTTAAGAGAAGGAATTTTTACAAGCATGGAAACGTCCCTTTTTTTCCCACGCAGCTTTCAATGTCAATGCAGCGTTGGGATTTTGCTTTCCAGCGAGTTCCTGAAAATTGCGCAACGTGCGTCGATTGCGCTGTGCAAATAATGTTTATTTGTCAAAAGTGGCAAAGATGATGAATGAAACGTAGGTGGAAGAGAATGAGAGAATGCGTTTATGGTTAGGAGAATCCCCAAGGACAATCTGTGTAGAAACAGAGAGTATGGCTATATATCAATGCCGTACTCTTATTTACATCTTAAAAACGTCTTAAAGTGTCTTAATTGATTTACAATAAAGAATTGATTCATGAGAATGAAATTGAAAATTTTATTTCGAGCAAAAAGTTTACTCCCACGCCATGAAAACCTTTCTTTTACGATATATCAATTACAGTTTAATTAAAATTTACTTCAAAGAGCTATAGCGTATTTACCCCAGCCCTAATAAGCTACTTTCTTAAAGAAGCGCTAGAATATTTGAGAATGGCCGATATCAGCGAGAAACCTATTTCGTCCGACGTACTTTATTCTCCGTGGTGCTTTCCGTAGAAAAAGCCAAGAAAACCTTGGCCTGGTTGAAAGAATATCAGTGTTAAATAGCCATACGACAGGAAAGTAATGAAATAGCAAAATTACTTTCCGGCAAATAAAAATAATTTCCAAATGCAATCAACGGTTTTATTGCCAGCGATTAGGATTGGAAGGTGTGCTGCTCTCGTGACTCTTCGCCAGCTTTTATCACTTTTGCCAAAGAAAAGTAGTTTATCAGAGGCCACGACGCTCGATCCAGGGCTCTTCAGAATTTACGGTGCATCGTTGCACGATGCCAAATGGCAAGGTGTTTGCTCTTCGCTTCGTATCACAATCCATGGTGAAGTAACGGATTATTAAGTAGTTATTTTCTTGATAAACATATCTGAGAAGGTATCAAGAGAGTCGGGCTACTCACGTGACAAAGGAATATAAAACTATGGCATCTAAGCTGGAAGTAAGGAAGGAGGCAGTCGATAAGAAGCATATCGTGCGCAACTCACCTGAAACATAAAACGAAAATACCATTAATGCATAAGGTTTCGTGCAAAATCCAGTAATTACATGGATGGATTGTTTGCCTTAAAAGGCCTGTAAAATCTTTGCTGCTATTCAGCTTCGAAATTTTCCCGGGGAAATTCGCGCTTGACCCAATTCCACCAGCAAGTAGCTGTTATCTGAGCATATACCACTAGCAGCTAGCACCACTGGCTCCCAGGAGGAGGGGAGGACCTTCGAAGCACGAATTGCATTTGGTGCTGAAATTGCACGAGAAACCTTGACATTCCCACAAGATCTATAAACGAAAGCTTGTCGCGTCAAACTTATCCGCAGGCAAAGTCTACACTCACATATATATATATATAATAGTTGAAAAAAAAGCTCGCAATACTTTGCCTGTAATTTCCGTTGGTTTAAACAAAACAATAGGCTAGATTTGTACGCGTACACAATTTATCTGCTATACTTATATGTATACATACACACGTATATTTAAAGATTTATCTAGATGAGGGTCCCGCATGCCGCTCGATCGCGAATCAGGCAAGTTTCGGCGTTTTTTGTTTATGGAAATAGAGTCGGAGGACGCGAGTCTAGCCCCTATTTTGTTACTTTGGACGCAGAATTTGGAAATGGGTTAGAGAAAATTTCACGTTTGCGTGGTATAATATGGGCCATTAAATTAGGTGAGCCAGGTGAAATGGTTGGAATGTGGTGGAAGAGAGCTAGCTCGCGGGCTTGGTGAATGCATGGTCACGGGAAGGGCACTGCTGCTGCTTTAGCTACATGTGTGTGTGTGTGTAGTTGTAGCGTTCATCAGGGTGCAGCTGAGCTTCCGCGAGACGGGGAGACTCGGAAATGCACCTGGCTTCTCCGCAAGGGGAGAATAGACGAGAGAGACGAGAGCGAGCGAAATACGCAAAAGAAATAAGTGGGTTAGTAGGTGAACCGTGCTAAACAGCAGCAGCGCACAGGAGTGTCCCGACATTGACCCATATGTCTGCCACGTGTATTCAGCTCTGCTCCTCTTCCCCCTCCCTTCTCTCTCTCTCTCTCTCTCTCTCTCTTTCTCTTCACAGCATCCCCCACCCCATTCACCTATGCAACTATTTATCTTCCAGCGATACGAACGTGTGCGTCCTTCGGAGATTGCACGGCCACGATCGAACTTGGAAATTCGTACTATTTGCCCTCCGCTATTGCGTCTTCGACTCTCGTGGCCCAACCCCGACATCCTCATCGGCGCCAAACGGTCCCGTACGAACCACGATCGATCCCCCCTCCTCTCATCCACGACAATAGATTCGCCTCCTTTCAGCCTTTCAGCCTTTCAGCCGCATCTCCCTGCACTTTTCACACTTCCAACTCGAGCGAACGGCAAAAAGCACAGCCAAAGCTCAACAGTCTCCTCTGTAGATACCAATTTTCACGCAAGATTATTTTTCAACCATTTTTTTTTTATGCAATACATCGAATTTTGTTTCGAGAAGAATTTTTTTCTGTTTTCGTCATTTTTAGGGTTCTTGTTAAAGCGAGAAGAAATGTATATATATATATATATATATATATATATAAAACAGGTGAAACAAATAATTTCGTAGAGAGAGGATACTATTTGAAATGTAACTTTGCAATAGTACAATGGTTAATTTTTGTTACGTGATTATAGACAATCGCTTCTTTTTTACAACAAAAAAAAAACGTTGAATCTCTTTGCAGCAAAAATTATTTGCATTTATTATAATTTTTACAGTTCCCATTTGAGCGAGAGCAAATTAGAGCCGTTAAGTGCCGAGAGTGCAGCTAAAACGAACAAGCTCATAGATAGCTGATAGAATTTCAAATGACTCGTCAGCATGCATCCAACGACTGATCATGGTGGATTATAATCCGGTACGTTGGTAGCGTGATCCTTCTCACATTACTACATATATGTATATATATATATATATATAGGGTATACGTCAGTTAAAACGCCCCAGAACAGAGTCGTAAAAAGACGCATATTTCTGTCCCTATATACTATTGAAATTATTAAAATTGTCGTTAGGACTTTTCCGAATAGAAATAATAATACGTTTCTCTCTCTCGCTCTCTATATATAAAAGGTCTTATGTAAAATTTTAATACTTCTTGTAGTTATATAGATATATATTTATCTTGTACTTCCGCTCTGGAACGTTTCGACCGTCGGACCCTGTACATGTATATGCAATACGCGTAAAAAAGGGAGGAAGCAGCTTGTAGAACGCGAGATTCGTGCATGGAACGCATTAAAATTGGTGAAAATATAAGCGAGAAAAATGTAACAACGGCTGCTCCTCCTCCTATTAGCGGGATGACCTTGAGGAGGACAACGATAAGAGATTGTTTCGTAATGCGATCCGCGTGCGTAGACGCATAACGCATAGTCGAGTGCGTGTCGCGCGCGGGGCGTTGCAACCTTGCGGAAATATAAATAGAAACGGGAGGAAAGAGAAAGATGGGAGAAAAAAAGAGGCGAGAGAAACGAACGCGCGAGCGAGCACTAGCGAGTAGCGAATAGCGAGTCAGTCATACTCGGCGTGTTTTTCTCACGGATCCGCAGCCTTTCCACGACGACTACGACATCCTCCGAGCGAGCAACGCGCCGCGCCGTTCTGCTCCAAAGCTGCCTCTTTTCCTTTTATTATATTTCTGGCCAAAAAAACTCGTCCTCTCAATCGATCGAGCCCTAATAACAATTTAAACCCGGCTACACAACTTCATTCTAACCGGTATATATTTAACTTTAAAGTATACAAATCCTACCTTTCTCACTAATTTCAACACACTCTCAACTTTCAGACACTCAAACTCTGCTTCAATTTCAGTACAGTCGCAGACATTTTTTCAATTTAAAACTAACAAAATTATTTTGTTTATAATTCAATGATTTATGACGAAATATAATCAAAAACAGTGGGGGAGGACATGAAATATTTCATAGGTCTATATATAGTCTTACAATAGTAGTCTTTTATATTTTATATACATACATGTATATATATATATATATATATATATAGAGAGAGAGAGAGAGAGAGAGTTTTTAGGTTAGATATTCTGACGCAAGCTTTTGATAACGCGGTAAAAGTATAATATTTTTAGTGGCGACAGTTGAGTATCGTCGCACGCAAACAATACTCCTGTTTGGGAGAATGAATGAAGCCACGAATGAAGAGAGAATTATCAGTTTGAAGCGTGCGACCGACAGAGAGATAAGTACGACAGGACGGTGTGGAAACAGTGCAGCGACTTCCTATACGGTCGCCAAGTTTGCCATATCCGCGCGTAATAGCAGGGTTTGTCATGAGGAGGCCGATTGTGCATAGCTAGTACATTGTCACTGGTGCTTGTCACGAGAGAGAAGCGGAGAGATACAAAATTTCCGCTAAAAACAATTTGATTGTCAATCTAAGCACCCCAGTCGTTGATATCCATGCTTCGAGTGTTAACACAGTCTCTTATCGCATAATACAAGTTTTATCACATACCAGCTAAATTCAATATTTTTAACGATGACACATCTGTGAACACTATCTTTGGATGTTGCGCTGGTCAAGCATGCGCTTCTCAAAAAAAATTTACACGCTGGTTACTCGTACTTCAACCACTGATGCAATTTCTATTATTGATTTATTAGCAGACTCCTTTTCCTTTCTTAAATCTTAATAACCTCTGTGAGAGAATATTATTTGAGGAGATAGATAAGCGAATTTCCGTAGCTTATATTATGCTGGTTAAAGCAGTTGGACACCTACGCTTTGAAGGATAAACTGTAGAAAATCATCGGAATAATAGGAATATCCTTGAACGTATGGCATTAAAAACCGCTGGTTCGCGCTAGTGAACCTTTTAATTGCTACCAGCACACACGGCCGTAACTCTTATATATGTATGCTATCATGCACGCTGAATTCTTACCACAGCACTTATCAGCGCTAGTTTAATTAACCAGGGTAAGCACTGCGACGATCTCGTTCAAGGCAAGCAAAGAACTTGCAAATTAATTCATTCTTTTCAAATGATGAATCATGTATTAAACATTACTTTGCTTATACTATTTTCGGTTTTTGTATCACGAACTATACAAATTCAAGTTGGTTTAGGGCACCTTCCTTCGACATATTACAAGCATATTCGTTTGTTGACATTCCACTCTTCTTGACTCCATCGCCGTCCACACTCCACAGTCTATGGACGAAAGCGACTTGAACTTGAAAAAAACTCACTCATCGCTGTGGTTGCTCTTACGGAAAAATTCTGAACTAAGTTGTATCATCTGAGAGGTCAAGCTTTCTCCAAAATGTTTCGTATTAAATGTTTAAATAAACCGTATATGAGATTAATACGATGCTTAAAAACTTTAGTTTATTTATTAGTCTTCGCTTCACATTAGTCAATGCTAAAGTAGGTAATAAAAAGAAAAAGCACTTTAATAATCGAAAGTTTATGCCATAATTGCATCTCGATTACAGTGAATCGGATCTTGGATAATGCCAACGACAAACTCGGGGTTGACATATACATATTGAGTATTTTTTTTAATTAGATATAATATTTGATGAACTGATTCTTAAAATGAAAGTTTTTTACTGTAGCAAATGTGTGATAGATGGATAAATGGTACAAGTTTGGTACCTAGAATTTATTAGATTTGTTTACTAATAAGGAGGAAAGAGAGAGATTATGAAGAACAGATAGAGCAGTTTCTTCGCCGGTGTTTCATTTATAAACAGACAGCGAATCATGAATTATCGGTAAAGTGCAAGTCGAAGAGAGTACAGATTCGAGCCTTGTCCTTGAGCTTATATGATAGTATATGTAAGAGGAAAGCTTTCAAATAAACAATATATAATTCAAAGGAAATATTTTCTAACAAATCGTATATAGAAGAGTTTTACGAAACTGAATCTTATATCGCATTTAACTCAGACCGTGTCCAAACTAAATAATTCGCAGCAACGGCTTAGATATGGCTAATGTGAGTAAAGTTCTACCAAAACTTTTGATTTAAATTTCGAAGCTAAAAACACTTTTTCAATATTCTCCGAGAATAAAACTTGTCAAGATGCGTGAAAGATATTTAGTGGAGATATTCGACAAATTGCAAACTGGAAACGAAACTAATCTTTAAGATAGTTTATAACTACCAAACAATGCGTTAAATTATTTTTGCTTGCTTGCAATAGTCGTGTAGGATAGGCTTACTGAATTCCCGACAGGTGTCGCCACGTTACGATACTCGATTCCACTTGCTTGGACCAACCATAGTACAAAGTAATACAAAATACCAGACCTCTAATAACTCTCTCACGTGTTACTGTCAAAATTGTATGCCTTACTTGCAACTTTGTCTCTTCGGATGATAAGGAAACGTGTCGTAAAACTTATGAACAGCGATATAATTCATAATAAAATGTTAAGGATGACTAGGTCAATACAAAAATTCACCACTGTGGTATCGTTTGATATGTCTGCATAGTAAACTTGATGGAATATTAATAGCACGTGAAAATAGCTTCATGCAGTAGCAGAGACCTTATAAGATGCTTATATATAGCTTTTCTTTGATATTTTTCCTCTCTATCTGACTCCCCATGTGCGTACGCGCGCGCGCGCTTGTTTGTGTGTGTGCAGATAATACACAGAGACGATGTAGTAGGAGAAAAGGGTACAGTCCAAGCTAAAAGTGGGCTGCGTGACATAGATTACTTTGCGAATAGTAGTCATTACAATATAAACACTTGTTAGGATAATTCTGGATGAAGAGGAGCCTAACGACAATCGACAAAGATCATTAGGAGAGGATGCTTTAGAGGAATCTCACTCGAATGACACAAATGCGGTCACTGAACTAGTTCCGTTTCGACCCTGACACTGCCATTGCCCCCAGGCCGTGATTTGTGTCAAAGATTCAATATTGCCGCTGTTTACTTGTGTGCACGTGTACTCACCCCTCTCACTCGACTCCATATCGTAACGATGCCTGTGACAGTTTTCAAATTACCGAGCACAACACGAGTATTGAGCGAGTACACGTGGAAAGTTACTCGTGGATTTCGGCTCCCCCTTGCTCAAATTCACCACGGTATAAACATGGCCGGCCGCTCTCTTGTCACAATCACTGTGGGGTCGTTGAACCTTTCCAAATTTACACAACAATCCCACTAAGGATTAAAAGTAAACTAGGTTTTTTCTAATGTACGTAAAAAACTGTGGCTAACTATAATTTTGTAGGTGGGACCTAAAAATAGACCCTGAATTCGGCGATTGTTTTGACTAACAGTGTAGTTCTCAACCTACTCACATTCGGCGCCACTCATCACACACATCACCTACATTTTTCTCCCCCTCCCGTTTTTTTCCCCCTATTTACCTCTCCGGCATAAGCTCAAGTTACGGTAAACGGCGGGAATTTGGTACCCCTACCGTAACTGTGTTATACCTGGTTATACCTTATGTAACACGAATGAAGCTTATCAGGGTGGGGGTACCGAATTCCCGCGATCTACCATCATGGACCACAGGACTGGTCAGCTGGTGCATTATTTTACAATTTGTTGACATATGAAGTTTGGAGATTAAATTTAAAATGCCTCTATTTACAAATTTGTAAAAGACGTCGAATAAACATTAAAATATAACCTATTTTCAACCCCTCTGATACAGTCTGAGAATCATATAAGTGAACGGTTTTCATTCTTAATAACAATGGTTGGTTAAATCATACAGATATACTATTTAATCTTTATTAATATTGTAATATATATATATTAATTTATTTTTTGAAATCTGTATGTCTTATTTATTCTTAAAGTATGACTAAAAACGAGAAAAATAACTTAATTAATTTTAATTCATACCTATTTAATCTTATAACAAATAAATTTTTACATGTAGCCATAAAGTTGTAATTATTAGCTTGATTAAAGAATCAGTATATATATATATATTTATACAAACAATACAATTTATACAATAAACCACAGAAGATTCATGAAACAATTACGAAGCGATTAAAAAATACTTTTATAATATTAAAGGTTATGTTTGGAATGAGCAAATTGACAGTGATAGTTTAAGACTTAAATACAGGTAACTTCTAAATCAATCTAATTAATTCATTAAAACATCTTTTTAAATGTTAAAATAATATTCTTAAATATTTTTATACTTTTTCAGGTATTTATTATTGAAAATAAATATGAGAAGAGCCATACTATCAATTATTTCAACTTTTGTTTTATTAAGATGTATTACATACTAAAACCTTGGTGTCAAATCAGTCTTAGACTCATGTCCAGAATCAAAATTAAATATGTTTGTGTCACCATTATCACCTTATTAATACTTGATTTTTTTGGAGCATTCACACATGTATTTGAGGTTAGCTATAAAGATAATTTTGCTTATCCATACGAAGGCCAAGTTCACTTGTTGACTGAAGCATTAAAGCATAAAAGAAAACCAGCTATACCTCCTATTAATGAATACAATTATACTTTTCTATTAAATAATGCAGAAAGATGTTCAGAGAGTGGCATTAATAATTATCGTGTGATATATTTGATAAAATCAGCTCTAGATCATTTTGACAGAAGACTGGCTATAAGAAACTCATGGGGATTTGAAAAAAGATTTTTCGATGTACCATCTAAAACATTCTTTATATTAGGCATATCTGTAAATAATGAAGAGCTAGAAGCTAAGATAAAAGTAGAATCGTCAAAATATAAAGATATCATTCAAGCCAATTTTATTGACTCCTATTACAATAATACAATAAAAACTATGATGGGCTTTAAGTGGTTAGTTAATTATTGTTCTAATTCGAAATTTTTTATGTTTGTTGATGATGATATGTATATTTCAGTAAGGAATGTTTTAAGATTTATAAGAAATCCTGCAAATTATCCTGACTATCTTAGAGAGCCTAAAAAACTTATAATGAGTAAAAGAGAAATCAAGGAATCAGATTTCATTGAAAAAGCTAGCTTAACTAATGATTCTATAAATGTTATTTTTAAAAATAGTGAGATACCAAGTTTCTTGACTAAACAAGATGTTACTGGTATAAAACAATCTGTAAACGTAAAACACAATATGAATGTGTCAAGTATTAGGAATTTTAAGCAATCTGTAATCAAAAGAAACAAGAGACAAATATATGATATGGAACTACCTGAGGATATCAGATTATTCGCCGGTTACGTGTTTGTCTCTTCGCCTCATAGACATAAATCTTCCAAGTGGTATGTTTCATTAGAAGAATATCCATATGACCAATGGCCTCCCTATGTTACTGCAGGGGCATATATTTTATCTAAGGATGCTCTTATAGACTTGTTTTATACCAGCTTTTATACAAAGCATTTTAAATTTGATGATATATACCTAGGACTTTTATCACAAAAAGCAGATATTGAACCATTTCACTGTGAAGAATTTCATTTTTATAAAAAAGATTACACAAAACATAATTATAAATATGTGATATCATCTCATGGATATGGAGATCCAAATGAGCTCTTAAGAGTATGGAATGAGCAAAAAGCTCTTGGAAATGCATAAATCTTTCAACTTGATAGACAATCTCATAGTATTATCTGTACATTAATATAAGTCATATCAAAATATGGTAGAAAATTGTATTGTAGTTTACATTTCTTCTTAAACCTATTCTTTTCTTGAAAATATATATTAGCAAAGTTCAATGCTAATAACACCATAATAGAATTTTATTAGGTCAAATTTATTAATAGAACTTAAGGTTAACACAATCTTAGCTAATATCAATTTATCTCATTTTAATCTACATTACAATACTTAGCTTGGTCTTCCTCTTAAGTAATTGCTAAGCTGAGGTCCGATTATAGTTTGGTTTATTAATTTGGCCAATTGTCAGACTTCATGTATATATTGATATGTGCATGTTTTAGGCATTGTACGTATTGCTAAAAAATAAAGCTATTTTATAAATAATATAGCTTTTAATTGATACTATCTTAGATAAAACATCTAATTTAACAATATTAATAGAGCCATTACGCTTTATTTATAAATTATACAAAAATATATTATACAGTATTAAAGTAGTTCTTGAAAATGCTATTTTTTAATTTTGACAATGGTAGCCTCAATATCTAATCCAAAAAAACAGAAAAAAAACATCTGCAAAGTATTTGCTCCTAAAAAAAGATCCACCAGATGCCCTAAGCCACTCATTCTTTTCCATTTAAATAATATAAGGTTTTGATGGACTTTTGTAAATTAGGTTTAGATTTTTCATATGTATTACCTTAAAGATTTGTTAAACCGTATAAAACTGCCAAGAATAAATACTAGCATTTGTAGAAACTTTGAGCAAATATTCTTTTATATATATACATAAAGATTGATATATTATCAAAATTGATCTTAAAACCAAAGCTTGACCATTCATCCAATTTGATGTATGTAAAGGAAATTCGTTCAAAAATTCTACAAATACTAATACTTATACTTAACAGTTTTACACAGTTTAAAAATTTTTAATGTGATACATATAAAAAATCCAAAGTTAATGTACAGTCTATCAAAGCTCTATGTTATTCAAATGAGATAAAGTAAATGTGGTTTGTAGTACACTTTAGAATTTTGTTTGAGGGCTCAAACTTCGGGGATACCCTATTTATTTATATGGAATAGATTTGGAGGGTGGTATCATAAAAATTATAAAAACATCCTGTTTAAGAACCACCCTAGTATAGAGCAAATACGTGTATATGCCACAAAATAATAACTCACGCTAGCATTAAAAACTTATATTAGATACTTACAATTTCTTAAATAGTATGCCAAAAGTTTCTACGCCAGGTACATGCAATGTACATTTATATATTAATAAATAAATGCTTGAAAAAGTAATTTATACTTTGTCAATTATTGTTGATAAGGTTATTTGTCTATTTTTACTTTGACTAACGTTTGGTCTAAACATGATGCTTCTTTCTTCACCATATTAAGTAATATCTGTGAACTCTCTAAGATCTGTAATAAATGATAGATTTTATAAAAGTATTTACTTATTATTAAAAACTTTTATAAGTGGTTTTATTACAATTAATAATTGACATTTGAAATTGTAGAATTTATATATTACACATAGCTTACTTTCATATATGCTTGCTCTGTTTCTGCAATAGCTCGATCATAATCATTTCGGATTGCTATTCTTTTTGAAAGACTTTCATTTATACGTGCAAGTCTAAGCGACATTTTCTCTATTTCTTTTTGTAAACTATTTTTTTCATCTTCCTGGGAGTCAATTTGGGTTTGTAACTCTGATCGTCTTAATTTCATATCTTCCAAACCTACTTATTAAATATTAATAATATAATTATATAACTCTAATTTATTATGTTAATCAAATAAGAAACATTGATGTTTCAATAACAATAAATAAATTCAAAACAACCAAATAAAGGTTATATCTTACATTTTACTAATTCTTGATTATACGTTTGTAATGTAGCACCATGTTGAGACATTTTTACAATTGTAATATTTAACTGAATATTATATATTCCGGCTTATTCTTCATAACACAGAATTTACCTATAAAGCAAAGAAAAGCGACAGAAAGTAGAAATACAAATTTTGGCGCGAAACCTCTGTCAAATGTAGAAAAAAATGCTTAATCCAATATATATATACATATATAGGCAAAACCTATGCTATAAAGATGGCGGCCAGCCTTCTTTCCCCTCACCCTTGTAGCTTCAACCCCACATTCCGCACGAACTTATGCTCTCTCCATGTAGTTAGTATGCATTCGTATGTATGTACCTCCATTCATGCTATTCACGGAGAAAATACATGTATACATATGTATACATTAGACTTGGAAATATTTAAACTCTTATGAAAACTGAATTTAAATATTAGTAAACGCTATTATAGAACTTAGAGGAAACAATGAAATAGAACATATGATTGTCTTACTTAAATATAAAAAGCAAGAAGACATATAATGCCTAACAAAACGTAATTTTTTGTTTATTTGATGAAAAATAATTAGTGTCGACAGAAAGCAATAATTAACAAATGCGATTTTGCCTACGAGTACGGGTATTGTATGTATATATTGGTTTATCAATTTTTCGTAATAATTTATGTACTATGTATAATGAATGATGCGCGAGAAACAATATGTTGCATTGCTCGCTCTCACCTTCCCACCTTCCTATAGCTTGAAAATTCTCTATGTTTATAAAATAATGTGTGAGTGCACCTTTCGCTGGACTAGAGCTGGAAGACTTCATTCCAGCAGTCGCTGGTAGAGAGCCGAGGAGGGACTTGAGAGGTAGCAGCAGTATAGTAAATGTAATGTCGTGTGAATTGAGGCCTACAAGAATCAGTGTCTTTCTACTTTCATCGGCTAAAACGCAAAATACGATTGTCAAAATTTATCAGTGACTACGGAAGGGTATCGAAGTGTTGCTTTCTCAAATATTTCACCCACGGCTCGAAAGTATATCCTTCACGATGAAAACGTATTATGCGATATTAAAGGAGTGTCAACGAACCGTGAACCAAGATAAATCAGCAGCTTGAATATAAACGTATTAGAAGAATAGCCGTTGTGTAAACTAGTTTTCCCTAAGTGGAATAATTTCACGTGAGTTCATTGTACTATTTTTCCTAATTAACTTTTCCGTGTTGTTAATTGAGATTCCACATCGCACGCCTCTTGCTGAATGTCATTAAAAAATTACACAGGTCCCTTACATATATTATAATAATACTTTTAAAAGTTGCAATTATACTATATGTCATTCGTTTCATGACGTTTTTCTATATGTGTAAATGTTTTAGTAAAAAAATTGCGTATTAAATAGATATTTTAATAATTAAAAATTACGGAGTAGCTCCGAATGTGATTGAAATCGTCGCGCTTGTGCAGATCATGTCTCCGTCCGAACCTATTAGATTTGCCTCTGTATACATATATTTCAAGTTTTATTGTATAAGAATTGGTAAAAGCATAACCCATTATTTAAAATGATATTTTATTCGAAATTCACTATATACTTACATAAGCACTGTATTAAATATTTGAGGGAACTTTCCAATATTTGTTTTAATATTAAAAATTTTCATCATTTTCTAATTTTTTGTTGGGATTTAAAAAATGGCGCAGTCTAAATTGGTACACGTGAAAGGTAAAGCTCCATAAAGATATTGTAATTTTCGCATAACCTATATACGGTAAACCTGTTGATGATTACAAGACTGCCTGTGACCTTGTTAAATGACATCATCTCTCGAAACTACAATTCGTTTAGCAACCCACGCAAACTGCACCACCACCTACAGTCAATGAAAGTATTTTATAATAATGAATTGATTTGCCAAGTTGTGTAAAAGCGAAGATACTCAATTATATATCTTTGCCTTACACCTACATATATTTAAACACCTTGCCCATTTTTGGAGTATGTAAATATCTAAAATGTTAAGAAACATTTAACAGCTGATTAACAAATGGTTTTGTCCCTCCATATTGCTATTTGTTATATCCTTATAATAATAATTTCATAATGCTACAATCATTCAAAATGGATACTACATATAGTCTTAAAATTGAGAGTATAGACATTTTATCTTTATTTGCAGAATAATTTTTAACGAGACACTACTGTAACGGTCAAGGCCGCACTATCCATGACTAATTGCACGTTAAAAGTGAGCGTATAGGAATTTCTTTTGACTGGTAACTGATCGTGAAATAATTTGAATGTCATTTAAATTAAGATCACGTGTGTTATTGATGATACAAATTTAATTTAACTTTTACTTACAGTAATTAAACAAAATTTATTAGTTAAAATTATACAATAAAGAATATATTTGGTAAAAATGCCTCATCCATCGAGGTACATCGGATATAATGAGAATACTAATATTGATTATCTAACCGATGGTGAAGAAAGTCAACGTGCACCTTCCGACCGTACAATGTCGGAATATATTGTTGCAAATGATTGTGCGACCATGGTAAAAATGATCTAAGTTTTGTTTAATAGTTATATATAAATTTTTCTTGTTGTTTACTAATTAAGGATTTTTTAGAGTAAACCAGTGGTACCTGCAAGAAAGCATAATAACAGAGACAAATATGATCGAGATGAAGAAAAACGATCGAGACATATACATACGAGTCATGGATCGGTACTTTCGGGTGGATCGAGACAAAACTTACACCCACTTAGTAAAAATTTGTACGACAATGGGTCGGATATCTATGTAACGAGCGCTGCTTACAGAACAACGTCAGATATAAGGTTTGTATATTTTTAAGACAGCATTATACTCCTATAAGTATTTGTGTGCGAGGAATACAAATTTAATCCAAGTGAAATTTTAGTCGAGAATCACATCACAGTTTGGCGCCTAGTTCAAGAATGGGTCATCGGGCACCCAGTCATTATAGTGTCGGCTCTGCAAGATCAGGCAATTCAACGGTTAAAACACATATTTCGCGAAAAGGTGGAATTGTCGTTGAGACTATGTCAACTCCCAATCCCTTTTGTCCGAATACGAAAGGAATATGTTGCTTAATGCTTCTACTAAATCTTGGTTTGATACTCGTTTGCTTAGGCTTCGTAATAGTTATACAATTCTTCCAACCACTTTTTGTCTGGTAAGTTTACAATCAAATCACATCTTTTTCCTTTACCTACATCTATTCTGGATATTAATATCTCTCAAAATTGATCATCTATAGAGAAATGTATCAGTGTAAATACCATTTTTACAGGATCTTGGGTATAGTATTTCTGGCGTTTGGATTTCTCACTTTAATCGGAAGCTTGATATATTGTGTACACGTATTTAGAAATTCTAAGCATCCGCATGACATAAACCCTGAAGATTTCTATTGGACTCGTTATTGGCAAGGTCACGTAGGCTCCGCTCCTGAGGTTTATTACAGAGCGGATGATAAGTATCCCGACGATGGATATAGCGACAGAGGCAGCAAATATTCAAATAAATATTACGATCGTCAAAGATACTAACATAAATATACCATATAGACTGAATTCAATACTTATTCTTTTCTTATTCGGCTAGTCTTTAATTTTACTAGCATTATTTTCAAACTAATAATATATTAATAATGAGTGTGATTTATAAATTTGAATAAATGTTATGCTATTTAAAGAAACAAATATTCGTATAGACATAAAAGCCCGTGAAGCAATATCATTTTAATTATACTTATCTATCGAGGCTTTATGTATGTAAAAAAGCGTGTATAAAGTAATTCTGTAATCAACAATTGTTTCAATAATATATTTATACCTGAAAAATATAATCATACTTATTTTAACTTAATTTAATACTAATTATCTATTATTAACTTAATTAGACACAGAAATAAACATGCAACCTTACTAAAGACTTCAGTTTAATTGTAATTTTATTTCAAAGATCCTACATCGCAAAGTCTACTGGTTTGGCGTTAATTGTAATATCAAATAATTGCGGATTTACAAAAGTTCCATTTTTATCCACAATAAAAAATAAACTGTAACCTTTGACTTTTATTGGTAGCTGACTTTTTATATTCACTCGTGATACTGAGGTTGATATCTATAAATAATTTTTTTTTATGCTGCACTTATTAATTTGGAAAATATTTAAAAATCTTTGTACTTTTGTGCATAAAGTTCAATTATACGTATTGCTTTCCAGGTTTAAAATAGTAATTTTGGGCAAGCAATAGGTACAGAACTTTACGCACTTATATAAAAGAAATTTTGTATGCAATTTGGGTGTTAAGTAACTTTTTCTCACTCGTAAGAATAGCCACACTTGCCTTTTGCTTGTGTGTCAATTCTTCCTATTCATACAAAAATGTACTACTCTGCACCCTTGTTGCATGTGTACGTATGTGTGAATAACTATTTCAATATGTACCTGTGTTAATGGAACTGTCACAGTTCTTTTACTATTTATAAAATGCTCAGTAACAATAGTTAAGCTCTTTCCTCCTTTATTCAAAATAATAAGTTTCACCGATCTTGATCTAACTAGGTAGAGTATTATATAAATTGAAGGACCTGAAAAAAAGGTAAATTGTTGTTTCTGATGTACAATATCTATAAACATAATCATCTAACATACCTTTGTAATAATTGTTATTTAAAACTTAACCCTAGATAGACCACTATGTTGACACTTGTAATTTTTTAAAAATCTATTACTTTACAAAGTGCACTGTATGTATTTAGATATTATATACAAAAAGTTTTAAGCCTTCATAAAATTAGCCTACAGAAACCAACAATTAAATTGTTTTAATTATTTGTTTCAGAGTTAATTAAAATTGATGTTTTATTTAATTAATTGCACAATCATTTATGAGAAAATAACATTTCATTTTCTTACTAAATATGACTAACTTAAATTGCATTTATAATGTAAAATTAAAATATATTAGATTTGTAATTGTAAATAATATTTATATCAATATTGGGAAAAGGTATCAATCATTAAATACAGTCAGGAGTCAGTTAAAATATTTAATAAATTACTTTAAACAATGAAATCTATTATGTCTAAAGACATATTTTTCCAATTAATTATATATAGAATATTACTTTGATCAGTATTGCAAAATATTTTTTTTCCTTGACTGATAACTTTAAATTGACATGATTGCACTAAGATATTTTTTTCTAGATAACAGAATCATTATTAATATTTTTTTATTTAGAAGTGTCACTTATTAGTGTAATGCAAACTTATTGATCTTATCACTTAAGCCTTAAACTCCACTTGTAAGAAGTCTTTTATTATTGAGAGAACTGGTTAGTCTATAAATTTCTTCTTCACTTTTTTTTCTCATAACCCTTTTCAACTTCATTTTAGGTGTTATTTGTATTCATTAACTTTTTACTTACCATTTGCCATATCTGATAAACATATATCTAGCTATGAAGCATGCAGTGTTATTCTAATAACAGCATATAAGAAATTTTTTCTTATTTAAATGCAGCACCATTGCCTATAGCAAAATTATCATATGATTAATTTAAGTGTTAAGCGTCATAAGTGAGATTAGCTGAGAAAAATTGACACTTAATAAACAATTAAAGTAACTAAACTGTAAAAGCTATTAAAAATTAAAGCTTTAAGATTTTATTATTTATAATAATATAGAGCAAATGCAAAATGCCATAATCAAATAATACAGTCCTACATTTTATAATTAGTGAAACCCCCTGCAGATTCAGTAAGTTTTAGATTATAAAGTAATACAGGTGTCTACCTAGGGTTAATTATTATAGAAATAATTTACTATGCCAAAATATTATAAGAATTCTAAACTTATTAAAATATTTACCCATTAATAGATTTAATAAGAGAAGTGCCAAATCGAAGGAATTTGTTTTCAAACCTTCTTTTATATCAGCATTAAATTTGTTAAACCATTCCTTAAAGGTTGAATTATTTAACATAGCTTTAAAAGTAACATGTGCAGCATATAACCATATAAAACATTGTGCAATTGCATAGTAGCTTGCATATCGGTATATTCTTGATCTGTCATATTTGTATAACACAACATTGTTTCTTAATGATTTAATTTTATCTTGTAGATCTACAAGATTGTCAGTACTAGGATTATTTTGCGAGCAGCACCGCTTCTTTATTCCGATTAAATTGTTTTCTCTTAATTTAACCAAGCTGTAGTATTTACGAAAAATATTATTAACATTAAAGAGCTACAAGCTTAAAATAAAAATAATATGACTAACTATTATTATTAAAAGAATCAATCAACAATACCTATTATTTGCACTTGCAAGTCCATAAAAATATCTAGATGATGAAGATGAACGAGAATATTTATAAATTTTTTGTAATAAATTATTTCTTATACATTTAGTACAAGTAATGGTTAACATGTTTTTAGTATTAAGTTAAAGGTTCATGGAAAATATTTATTTTTTTAACCTAAAAGTGCATCTAGTGTAATCACCAGACTGTAGTAACCATGTAGTAACTGGTAGCAACTGTATACATACATACATAATGTATGTATAAGGCGCGTTCACGGAGCACGCTTAGGTCGCTTAGCATTGCCAACGCTACTGCGCATAGAAAAATGATTGAAATGTGTGTGCGCAGAGAGTAGCGCTGATAGCGTCTCCGTGAACGCGCCCATAGTATACATACTATAAGCTGCGCGTAAAGGTTTTAAAAATTACATAAGAAATTGTCAAATTAACATAAACACAACTTTATAATATAGAACTCCAATTTAATCTTTTCCGAAGAATTATCAGGACTTAAGATTTGTTAAATAAATGACAAATTATTATAATAAAGAAGAATATATATTTTTTGAAAATTTCCATTCCCGTCTTTTCCTTCCACCGGTTGTTTCCAGTCCAGTTCTACTTTCAGCAATTGGCTGTCGCAACTCCACAATACTCACAATTGGTTACTTATCACTAGTCAAACCAGGTGTGCTCTAGTGTCTTATGTATGTATACAAAAATGGTAAAACCTCTAGTCTAGTATGTATGTAATACACAGGAGCGGCAAATTCCCATTGGCAGTTTCTCAGATTTTTACGCGTTATGTTGTATACATGAGTGAGGTTTGCTTGCTTTGACAACTGAAATTCAAAATTCAAACAAATTCGTTTGCGTGCATTCATTGCATTATTTGCATTCGTTAAGTATGAGCGTTGAGTGAGTATTAATTGTGTTATTTAATGCAACCATTGCAACAAATAAAATGAAACGTCAAGGATCTACGGATCGTAGATCGTCTACGAATCCAGTACGCATATCTATGTTTGACCGAGAAGATAGAGTTGAAACTAGAAGAACAACAATAGTAAAACCTAAAGGCTCACTGTCCAATCCAGAAGCTACGCATATTCCCCGACCGCGAGTTAGAAGTACTTCCAATATCGATCAGTCAAATAACAATCGAAAATCAAATTTGTTACAATCAGGTGAAAGCTTTTAAAATTAATCTCAAGACCTTAACAAATACATTTAATCCATTTTTAGTACAATAGCTGACCAAAAATGTTTGTTTGAAGGCAAGACACCATTGCGGCAGATACCAAGAACACCAGTTACACCAAGAGGGAGTTACAGATCTAATGTTGGAATTAATACAATATCCAATTCTGTCAGGTTTAATAGTGAATTACCTGCCCGTTCTCCATCTGCTGAGAGAGCCAACAATTTAAGAATTAAAGGTTCCCGCAAAGACATCAGACCGTTAACAGATAAAGCATACCAGGCTGATACGCTTCGCATGATAGATGAATATTTTTACACAATTCAACAGTCAGGAATGTTAAATAGTAATCACAGTTTAAAACCAATTACCCTAAAGATGTTTGTGGAAGTCTCTGACCTCTTATTAAAGCTACTTGGTATAAAACAAACAATTACTATTGCAAATTATATAGAGGAGCTGCCAAAAATAGCAGTGAAGCTTTCTTATTCTGGCGTTATGGCTAAATCATGGCTAAAAACTGCCAATGCAATGCACTCATGGCCAAATGTTTTGGGATGGATAGGTTGGCTAGTTGAACTTAATCAAATTAAAGAGGTAGCTGATGAAAAATTTAAATTAGAAAATCTACCATTTATCGAAGAAGATGAAGAGCAAGTAAAATTGAAGAAACATATATTATTTTCTATGTTTCAATTTTATAAAGCATGGAATGACGAAAAACCTGATGCAGATATATTGGTTGAACAATTTTTAGAAGAAATTGATAAAGAGTACAGTGTAGATGACAAAGAAGTAGAAATAGCACAAATAGATTTGCAGGAAAGTAAGGAATCCTTTCAAGTGATTCGTAACAAATATGATAATATTTGCAAAAAATCAAAACAAATGGATGATATCCAAAAGTTACTGGAGAATGACAAATTGAAGCTATTAAAAAATATAGAGGAAAAAAAAGAATATATAGAATATTTGAAAAGTGGTACTCAGCAAATAAATATGGAGTGTAAATCTTTAACCGAGCAGATACATCAATTAAAACTTGAACATGAAGAATTAAAAACAATTTTAAAAAATCAGCCAATGTCTCCCACAGAAAGAGATGAAATATTAGCTCAGTGTGATTCAATACATAATTATGATAAAGAGTTCTATAAACATCTTGAAGAAATGAATAAAGAGGTTTATTCACTAGATATTAAATTATCCTCTGTTAATAATAATTTAAGTAAAGCAATTTTAGCATATAATAAGGACATATTTATGTATCTCAGCGAAGCTAACATAAATGTAGATCAACTTAAAATGCCAGAAAAGGAGTTTGCAAATCCTGACACTATGGATATTTTACATTCCAAAGCAAACCTAATGACTCAGTATAAAAATGAGTTTTTAAAACAGTTATGTGAAATTGAGCAGCTAATTGAAAGAGGATCAGATGATATTGAAGATCTTAATGAAAGGATAAAATTTTTCCATGAGAGGGATGAAGATAAAGCTGCAAAACTTGCAAAGGAGAAAGATTTAGCACACACAATAAAAACACAAGCGAAAGAAGAAGAATCGAAAATTCGAGACCAGATTAAGAATTTGGAAAATGAAATTAAAAAAATAGAAGAAGCAATGCCTAATGTACAAAGCGTAGTTCGTGAATTGAACGAAACAAAAGAAAAGCTAAATGCAGTTAATAGGAAAAAAGCAACTTATGAACAAAATGTGTCAAAATTTTTAAGTAAATTTTATCAAATTATTGGAAGTCATAGAAAAGCTGTAGTGCAATCATTGCTTCAGAAACAAGGAAAAAAAATACATAACTAGAATAAACAGGATTGTCAACATATATTATTAAATATAGAGTACAACCTAGTTGTATCTTATTAAGTACAGAAATGTTTATCAATAATGTATTAAATAAAAAGCTGAATCTTAATTAAATCATAAGTAAAGATAATGCTTAACATAAAATAAATGATAATGGTTGCGTTTATGCTCGTGTTCCACTATTGACTGTGAGTACTGAGAATTTATTGTTTGTATGTGATAAATAGGTTTTCAATACTGGCAGTCAATAACACAACATGGCCGTATAGACACCGTGCACACTAACACAATGACAGTGAGATAAGAATGTATATTGGTGTATATGCATACTATCAGCGCAAACTATCGGTCAATTTTCGCAGTTTTTGAGTGTAATTTATTTATACGTATACAGTTATACATTGACACTTCGCTATCATTGTGTTGGTGTGCACGGTCTCTATACTAAATGTACTAAATTATAAATAAGGGTCAGTCCAGCAATGTGAAGTTGATGGCTAAAACCTTAAATTTTGCGTTTTCAACTTTACAGATCGTTTGCCAGTCGTTTGATGGTGTTTGATAGTTTCGACAGTAGTAGAAAATGTTTAACAGTTTTCAGTTTCTTTATAAAGTAGTAATCAAATTTGTGTGGACTTGGCGACAAATTTTTGTTTCTTGTTAAAAACTCATTTTGGAAAATACGAATTGATAAAGAATCGTTTGACAATTGTAAATATAGTAATTACAGTACTTGATAGTAATTATTTTTATCAAAAAGAATTTCTATATCTATCAATAAAGCTCCGTTTACATGCGAAAAATTCACTTGGGGTTGTTTATTTTACATAGCAATTATATTTATTCTGTTACTATTTGGTAGAGAATCGTTTAACGATTGTAAATATAGCAATTGCAACGTTTGACAGTAATTATTTTCAAAAGAAAAAAAATTATAGAATTCTCTTAACATAAAGGTTAGATTACATGAGGAAGCACCAAATGGCTGCGTTTAGGCGCCTTAGGAGTCAGGACCACTCAGAACTCAGCAGGAGTCAGGCGGCCTCAGCAGAAGTCTGCAGCTCTCGCCTCTCAACGATTCATGTCTAGTAACTTTTGTTTTGTCAAATACTTTGTTCTGTGATCTGTTGTATGTGTACATACTATGTATGTATGTTGTGTTGTACCAGCCCCTTACGTCTGTTTGTTGCCTATATACACTTTTTACACTTATGTTGTGTATTTTTTACGACTCAAACTTTATGAAGGATGAACTGATGAGACAAAAATATGAAAAAGTGTATGCACTAGACAAGTAGGCAACGAAAATAAACCTCATATCATATAATGAGTAAATTATGTAGCTCTTCTAAAATGCAATCAACTAGAAATGCGAAAAATTCTCTGGAGAAAATAAAGTCTCCTCTAGTAACCAGTACCCAGGTATTAAAATATTGCATTTGTTTATTTTTTGTTGTAAATAATCATAAAGAATTATATTGACATTGTTTCAACTTTCAGTCACCTGCTGAAAATAATCCAAATAATGTATTATTATGCAACAACGATCAAAATACTCTGTTCGAGATTACTATAAAACAAAAAAAACACAAATGTTCACCTACAAATGCTGTAATAGATAAGTCTGATGCAGCAAGACAGATATCAAGTACAAACAAGAATGGCCAAATTGTTTCCAAGAATCCTCGTGCAGATTGGACACAAATTTGGAGAGAGCAAAATCGTGTAGTCCTGAAACAACAAATACAGTCTTCAAATTTAGAAACTCAAATGAATAAGTATGTTAAAAATAATGATATGAGAAATATTAAAAAACATTCAGAACCTAACAAACATAAACAAGTTATGGTAAGTTGTTCAAATAATTTTTTTCTACTTTTTAATTTGATCATAACTTAATGTATGTTTAACAGACATCTAAAAGGTGTTCATGTAACAAGGCTTCAAAAACTTGTAATGAAAATGGTCAGATTTCAAAACCAAGTACATCAGTTTGCTCGCCTACTTCAACAGGATTGATCAATTGCGAGTCTATGGAAGTAACAGATAAAGCTGTACAATGTGAAGGGATTTTTGACTGGTATCTTGACAAATATGATGTGATTAACCCTGTTCGTAAATTCGGATTTTTGATAAGACAAGTAGAAGATTATATTCAGGATGAGAACGGACGCAAAATTCTTACTGAAATGGAGCAAACTTTGCTTAAATTACCATCTGACACCCAAAAAATTACTTCTATTGTATGTCTCAATTTAAGGGGAGTTTACCATCAAGAGACATGAAAAATGCTGGAAATAGGGAAATTTTTGATTATATAAAATAAATATTTTAGAGATTTTTCTTCAGAATATTTCATTCTTTTCATTTTGGAGAATAAATTCCAATTTTATAAAAATAAATATTCAAAATGATGGCACCAGCTCCTGTGAAAGAAAAACATGCACTAGCCATGCAAAGTGGTTTATAGCTTTGCCAGTTCATTTGAAAGTAAAAAACGGTGAAATATTAAACTAAATTAAATTTAGGGAGCCTTATCGATGTTTGATCTTTGGAAAAGGGTAAGGCTCCACAAATTTAGTCTAAATCAATAATATTCTACCATTTTTTTTTCAGATGAACTGGTAAAGTCGTAGAGCACCCCGCGCAGACCAGTGTATAACTTTATTTAACAAATGTGAGTGCCGCCATTTTGGATTTTTTTTTTAATAAATCTGGGGAATTTATTCTTCGATATTAAAAGGATATAATACATTGAAAGAAATTCTATAAATTATTTATTTTGTATAAAAAAAATCCCGTAACTCATTCATTTTTCATACCTGTCGATGATAATCTTCCCTTAATAAAGCTTCAATTTTTAAACTATGATACATATATTTAAAGTATTATTTTATAGGATTTAGAATCTAAAGCTCTTGAAGCAAAGATGGAAGCATGCACTGCCCAATCAGAAGATTATAGCAAAAAGGTCATTTCGACAGTTGAAGCTTTAAAAAAAGATAAAGAATCTTTAACTGGGTAAATTTTTTGTCTCTACTCGTTACAATAAACAAAGAATAGAAATATCCATTTTCATGAATAATTATTATAAACGTCGTATTCTTTTCTTAGAAAACTACGAGAACAATTGATATTGTTGGAAGAAACGCAAACACAAAAAGACAACCTTCAAGAAAAAGTAAATTGTCTTGAAGAAAAAGTGAATAGTCTTCAAGTGGACCTAAATAAAGCACACAATATAATTCAAGAAAATGAGAGAATAATAGACCGTTTAAAAGAAGATAAAACCGAAACAGATTTACACTTAAAATATGAAAAGAAGAAATTATCTTCATTGTTAAAAATTATTAAATCTGAGAAGACTGAATTTCGAAAATTATTTACGTTAGTTAAAAGATTTTAGTGCTGATAAATTGCATTTATCAGATGCTCAATTCCATAATTAATGCTTTTTTTGTTTGTTGATTATAGAAAGTTACCTAAACCAACATTAAGGGAACCAATCGATATCCACGATGCATTTCAATTGGAGACCGATTTGGACTCTAATATTTCGGTACCTCCTACTGGATTAAAATGTTCATCACCTAATCAATCATGCTCAGAACGTTCACCATTTCCTACGTGTTCCTTAAAAAGTATGTCAACTGTTTTATCAGACTCTAATATCAATGAGTTGAAAACTTTACCCACGGTGTCGCTTAATCCGGAAATAGTTTTATCATTCTCAGATAATGAACACATAGAACCAAGTAATGGCAAAAATTTGGAAACAGCAATAAATGGGGATCCATCTAATTTAGAATTTTTAAGTTTAGACGCTTATGAGCCATCTCAAACAGCTCACTTACCGTCTTATAAGGATCAAAAATCTAAAGATTACGATCAATCAGGTACTAATAGAAATTATTTATTCAATATGTTTTTGATAAATGTTTTTTTACAGCCTTTGTATAAATCTTGCATTCATATTGTATTTGAATATAATTATTTAATATTTAATTTAAAATTAGGATTTTTTATCAGTTGCAACAGAAGAAGTAGCAGTACTGACTAACAATAAAATTAGTGATACCGAAATAATATTGAAACCGAAGCATTTGAGTGAAGAGATTGACAGAAAAGAGGAATATCGGAAAAATGCACCAAGAAGATTGAGTCATTTAAAATATGAAGATAAAGATGACCAAAAACACGGAGCCTCAAAGGAAGTAAAAGCTGTTTCCTCTAATGACAAAATTTTTGATATTAAGAAAACATTGGAACGTATGCTTCAAAACCATAGAGAGGAATGTAAAGCTCCTATTAACGTACCAGGTCCGTTCCGAGGGTATCCTTTCAAAAACTGTAACGATAGTTATTTAGCGAGCTTTAGTATTACGTCTGAATTTAATGTTTAATATAAGTCGTTTACAGTTGAAGTAATACAGGAAAAAAATCGCTTTTTTAAAAGATAAGTTATTTTTATACGAACATTTTCACTATAGCATAAACTTCTTACTGTAAATCTACAAATTTTTAACCTGTAACTATCGTACAAATCAATGTTTTACGCTTGTCAATATTAATATAAGTTATGTGTGATTAAAGTTTGTACTATTTAAAGCAAATAATGTGTATCATTTCTGTGAAGTAATTAAGAACTGTAACAACAACATTTATAGACTGATATAGTATTACTTTAAATCTATACAGTTTACGCGTTTGTTATACCTTTGTAATATACATTAATAAAAGTCCAAGTCTGATTTTTCAAGCTATTTATTTTTTAATTCTCTTTTCCTGACGATAGAACATTTAAGTTATATTTTAAAAAATTGCACTAATCATTATTTTGTTTTCCTCTAAATGAAGGAGGAATGGTTATAGCCCTATATAAAAGCAATTTTTATCAGTCTTTCTTTAAAAAGACATAAAAGGATGCAAGGTGACAAATATAAATTTGACATAGAAAACCAGATATATACATATATATATATTTTCATCACATATGTATATATACAAGTAAAGTGTAATACTCTTATTATATTTTGTAAGTCTTAGTAGGATTAAAAGGGAACAGTTTAGTACACGTGAAACATTCATCAATTTTTCGTGAAAACCTTTTTGAAATATACATGTGTTTCCCAGTTGGCGTGTACGTATTTGTTTTCTCGTTTTAGGGAAATTAAAATTTTATGAATCTCTAATAGACTTTTGTATTGACATTTCTTAAATAAGAATTATATAACTCTCATCATTTAAAATCTATATTATAAGAGCAATATAGAGCGCTACAATAGAATTAATTTGTGTGTGTGTGTGTGTGTGTATGGGTGTGTACCTGAACAATTTAATTTTGATTAAATGGTACGTTTTTGATATTAAGCTGTTAGATAAACTTGAGAAGAAAATTCTGGCTTTTAACAATCAAACCAGTTAAAAAGAAACATACAAATTATAATTAATTAACGACTATGCGAGATACGAACTTAGTTGAAACATTCGTTCGGTGCCTTTAATTGTATAACTTAACAAGTATATAGGTACTATAGTATACTATGTACTAGAAGGACTACTTTAGGATGCGTAAAAAATGGTCTGTGGTCTTGTTTACGATAGGTATCATACTACTGGAGCGATAGAACATGATTGAGATAAACATTCTTCCTAACAAGGGAACTTTCCTCGATTAATCTTTTTACATACAAATATGCATTTATTTACTAATTAAACTTGATTCTAAGAATCCGACGATCACAATGTTAGCCAGTAAATTTTGATTAGCTTTTTGCATTTTGAATGCCAACGCGATTTATTATTTCATACTTCCGCAGGTATAAAATTTACGAACGTATACATTTCTATGCCTATGCGATGCTTTCTCACTTATATCAAAAACAAGATACGCATTATGTACAATTTAAAAATAATCTAGTTTCCTTGTGATATTCTTCGAAGAAAATTCCTTTTCGTAATTTTGCAATTTTCAAGATGTGCTTCATTAATTAATAATCATTACACATGTAATACGTATACTTTCAAGTACGTAGATAATTCTTTGTTCCGTATGAGTTTTATTTCTAAGCCTCAAAGTCAAATCTTTACAATACATTATCAGTGATTCAAAGACAAAAATCAATTTACAATTACGATGAAAATTAATTTATTTTCCTAAGAAGAATCATCATGTAGATACAAGCTGTATTCCAGATCGTTATTAATATTTTCGTTTCAAAAAGCAATGACAATTGCAAATTGTCGCGATAAGATCCATTGAACAAATGTTTGAATATACGAATTAATTCTTCTTCCTTTACATTGTAAAAAATAATATACGATCTTCTGTGTTGAAGAAATGCAACAATCAATGGAAGAAAAAACTGAAATCGGTAGCTTGTTATAATAAGTATAGTAGAATATAAATTTACTTGAAAGTAATAAAAAGGAAAATTATGACGTTTGACATTAATTTATACTACTTAGAGGGTTTTCGAAAGACGTCACATGTGGTCACGTTGCTCCAAGAGTACCAATATCAAAGGGCATTTTAGAGATAAAAATATTTGACAAAGGGTTCGGCAAATTGGAAACCTCTGTGCTATATTATATGTACCTATCATTAGTATACATATTTACATTTTTCGCCTTATAAGAAATTAATTGATCAGCATTTGCAACTTGCCTCGCGTCGCCCAAATGCCGTAAGCGGATTTTTAGTTTGATGGGAAAATTGATGATTTAGCTTGACGAGAAACATCATTTCGCACAATTTTTATTCGTAGACAAAAGGATGACGTGTTAGTATTTATACTTTTTATTGGATACGCGATAGCACTGTGTAACACAGAGCGAATATAGACTCTTCTGTCGAATTATCAGTCTACCTATTATATTCTATTACAGTATATATATATATATATATATATATACATGTATGTATATATGTATACACACACATATTTATATATATACCATAGTTATTCATCACTTACATAGTAAAGACAGAGAAAAACTCATCGGTTCATCCTTTTTTAACGCATTGCACAAAACTCTATTAGTATACTATATTGTTTGGACTATCATGTTGTTGCTTGAATTCTGTTGCCGCGTTCAAGCCTTGTGAATTTCGTAGGGTTTTCATCGTCCGAGCGCAATGCTCTAAAAGTTTATTGCATCTTCTGTCTCCCTTGTCCTATATTTCTTCTTAATTTATCACCCCGGTAAATAATGATCGTTCGCCGAAATGAAGGAAGGACATACATATATATATTGTACATATACACATATACATACGCATGTACCGAAGGAGCTTGAGAAAACGAATTGTGCTCGCACGTAAAACGACGAGGCTTTTCACGTTAAGCGTTTTCATCGTAAGACAAAGCATCGTCGTTTTGCACTATTTCAACTAATATTATTTATATATATATATATATATATATATATATATATATACATATAATAAATCATAGTATTTGTATACTATATATATATATATATATATATATACAGTAGAATTATTTATTTATTTTCGTGTTACACGATATATGTATACTATTACAATAGACGAGCATCGAGTAGAAATGGCAAAACCTGTTAAATTCACTAAAATGAATATCTAATCGATCCCGTAATAATATACATATATATACTCTAAGAAATATAATGTATATGTAGTTTCAGCAACTATTATACGTAGGTAGGTTTGTGCGTGAGCAAGGCTCACAATCGGATATAATATCGGAAGTGATAGTGGATCGTTGTAAAAATAAAAATTTAACATCTGTCATTATGAGGTTGCATATGGAAGGACGTGTTGTATTATTGTTTATTGTACGTTATATTCTGCTTTGTTCGGTGTAAAAATATAAATTATTTCAATTACAGACTTTGTATGAACGGGCGTGCCATTGTTGGTGACTCTCTTCGGCCGTGACTCTTCTGCCGATTTTAACATATCTCCTCATTAATGAAACGTCTCGACGTATTTGTACTAGTAATAGTGTATATATATACACATACCGTACTCGGAAGAGAGAGAGGAAAGCTCATTGGTACCATTTTACCTCTTTATTACACTGGAACGTCTCGGTTAGACTCGGCCAATCGGGGCCCTCGTGGCCGAGTTGCCGCTGTTTCTTTTAATCGGTAGAGATCCCCGTGCTGGATCCCCAATCCATTTCGCAATAGACTATGTCATTATATATATAGTATATCATTATAAACAATCATTTATTTACTCAAAACCTATGATTTGAGCGTGTTCAAACTTGTGTGAGGCTGTGTCAGATATTAAACAATGGGCAGTTGTATACAATATGTCTCTATTCGGTGAGCTATGATACTATTATTCAGCAGTAACAACATTGATAAACTTTAACACAAGTATGTTAACCCGTGGCAGCAACTCGGTCGCGAGAAACACGCTCGTTCGTCCAACAATGGCTCAGGCTATGGAGTCAATAATTGCTTTCAAGTGTCAATGATAACAATCTGCATGTATAACAAATCTGTTTAGAACGGTTTCACTTGTGGTATTACTTGCTGCAGAGCACTCTGTAATAAATGAGATTATCGTTGAGCTGCTAGCGAATAACAGGGGCTAAAGGACTTATTCTTTCTATAATTAAACACTATACACTTCCTGTCCTGTCGCTGCTGCGCGCGCTTCTCCATAGCTTCGTTTCTTCTTCTTCTTCGCGGAGTGTCTTCGAGTTCCAACTCCTAAAGCTATTTTCCTTCGACAGTTGGACCAAGAGATCTGTCTCTTTCTCTCTCGGATCCGTCTTTCTCCTTGGAACCTCACGCGTACACGCTGCGCTTACTTCTTTACACACACACATATATATCGTTAACATTACAAACCCGTGGTCCTATTGTATGCGCTAATCATTCCCATTCTTCGGCTTATCGTGTACGTATGTCTGTGTGTGTGGGGGAGGGGAGGGGGTGACGCAATTTAACGTGTAATATTGTATAATTTATAATAGCCAATCGAACTGTATCGTTAGCATCAAAGTATCTCGTGTCCAGAAAGAGACGAATCTCGTCGATAATAATTCCCAACGAAATTTTCAAGACCCCCTCTTCGTTTTTCTTTTACATCACTAAATACACCGTACGGTTGAGAAATTTTAGTGTTTCACGTATAGTATAGTATATATATACAAAATGGAATAAAATCGCTTGGTTAAGGATAATTTCCAACGAAACGTTCCAAGAGCCCTTCTTTTTTTTTATACCTCTACCCTAATATACCGTACGGTTTACCGCACTCGGTTAAAACTGCAACTACCAATACTTTGACGCTGTACACGCGTATAGCATACACTATATAATTTTTTGCTCGTAGAGTTATTCGTTAGTGAGAGACGCGTTATATCACTTGAAAATGCTTGAAAAACGCTGAGATTTCATTGGAGGACGAGCGACGGTCGAATTTGGCAGCCTCGACGCTGCTTGGCAACAAATGAAACACGAAGCTTACCAAATCCGGCTGTACTGTCCTTTTAATAGGGCCTAACTGTAAATATATATTTATATTGATCTATTATGCTATAATGTAATACGTAAAGTAAGAAAAGTAGATAGTTTAGTTTTAGATTATCAGAATGGATGGCAAGACGTAAATCGGCTGAAAAATCGTTACTGTAGTCACAAGAGATTAATTAAGAGAGAGAGAGAGAGAGAGTGTGTGAGAGAGAGGAAGAGAGACGCTTAAAATTCTTGCAATCCATCCTTAACTTTTAATCAGTCGATGTGCATAATAAGCGCATGCTTATTTGCGCTAATCTTACAATTAGTATACTATTATTAACATTTTGATCTGAAGTAACGCGTTTCGCGTAATGCGCGCAATATCTCAACGAGAAAAAACATCTTATCGAAGAAATGAATGCAAATTCTATATTAGATATACAATTTATGGATTTTATGTTACGACGCGTAAAAAAGTTGGACAAACCCTGACTTTCAGTATAGCGACCAAAGTGCCAATTGGTAAACGCTTTAACCACGATTATATTATATACCGTTCTGCGAATATAGTGGCAAATGGAATTTTTGGAAAATCAATCGTGGAGACTCTCGTTGAATCTGTAAGTTGGCTCAAGGCGTTTCCGGCTGGCTGAAGAATTTCTTTTGGGATTGTCACTTTTTCGCATTATATCTTATCGAATAAACGTCGGAGCGACTTTGAAATAGTCATTAAAATGTAGATATTATTCATATTTTCTTCTCTCTCCCCCATCCTTTTTTCTTACATTCCATTTTTCTCTATAAGTCACACTGAATTACGTATTCTTCGGTAGAGCGTGGAAGATGCTTCTAAACAGCATAGAGCATCTCGTACGTGGGACAACGAGTCTATGTACATGTAGATTACTGACACTTAACTGAATCATTCGATCGATCAGTAAAATTTTAATAATAAATTTCTTTTTTTTTCGTTTCATCACGACAGAGACGGATTATTTAGCTTGTAAAAGAAATTTGGACCTAGGAGGAAGGTATATCTTGTCATTACCCGTTTCGATATTATTTTTCAAGCCTAAAGTATTTTGCGACTAGCGAGATTCTTCTAGTCATGGCACGAACTACGTATTAAGAGACCAATCATCACAGTAGCTTTTATGTATACGTTTTCTCCAATACATCATGCGTGAGTGAATCTTTGCTCTATATTCCTAAAACTATTCGCGCAATACGCATAGCGTCAGGAACGTTTCTAAAACGTTCCAACCTGTCCGCGGATTCAATTTGACACGTTGGAACGTTTCCGAAACGTTTTTGACACGTGTATAATGCACGGGCATGCAGTATACGGAATCTTATAAATTGCCAATCACACACCTTCGGACGAAAGAGTAAAAGGAAAAAATCATTTCTCTCAATTATCGTATACTGTTATACGATATTCGCTTTGCGCGTACTATAATATAACACGTTCATGATAATGCACTCGTGTTTAATAGCCAATGGTACATTGGACAATATCACAAAAAATTACGTATCAATTGTTTTCTTGCGAGATATTTGACGTATTAAGAAAATTCGTTGATATCCGTACATCGTTAGAAAATTCGTATAGAATATAGAATAAAAAAAAAAAACAAAGATTTCCGTTAAGTTTTCGAGGGAGGGGCTGATAGCGAGGTTAGGTTAGGAGGATTAGCGGAATTCCTATAAGCGCGTACGAATTGAAATTTCATCCAATCGGGTGTAGCGAGAAAGAGAGAAAGTATCAATATACTCATTTTATTTCTCTCTCTCTCTCTCTCTCTCTCTCTCTTTCTCTCCACTCCTTTATCTACGTACTGTGCCTCTTCCCAAGTTTGTTTCCACTCCCTGATGGGAGTCGCCCTGCTTCCCTACCCCTCCCCACACCTTGATAGTCCCACTCCACAGAGAGATAGCATGGAGCGCAAAAACGGTCAGACTCCGATTCGAAGGTCGGGCAGGCGTTTCATTGGCGTAGCAGGTAGCTACTTCGATCCCTGGCAAAAAAGGCAGAAAAAAAATCAACGGCGAAGCAAGAGGGAGAGGGGAGGGAAAACGTCCGTGCGCTCAAACGGCTAGAGAGAGGCTCGTGGAGGAACAATACCACGTCTGTTCGCTGCAAAAACAACAAAGCACTTCGTTTCGCGAGTCCGATTCGTTTATGCGTCACAGTAAAATTGCCAATCACTTTGCCGACTGACCTTTAGATTAGGGCCCTTTCGAAGAAAAAAATAGCCGCTCCTGTCTGGCGGAAAGCGAGCGAGAACGACCTCTATAATATTACAGGTAAACTCGCACTCGATTCAGCGAGCCAGCAGCAGCCTTCTCGTCTAACGGAATTTGCATCTTCTAAGATAATCCCGTCAACGACTGCTTTCGCGGAACACTCCAAGAGTGAAGTATGAAATTCCGCACAGAGCATTTTACGGCGTGATACTCGCAATTAACGCGTGATTCGCTAATAGATTTGCTGGACTAATTTAAGGATATTGCGCAGCTACGGCTTGACTCTCGATCCAGCTGCTTTACCCGTGTTTCGACCGCAGAGAGCAAGAGCATCATTGGAGTCTAGTGTAAACACCGCGATGACCTGTTGCGTGACGCGAAGGTTACGCGAAGGACTTTCTCAGTCTCTTAATCGCGCTTCTTTCTTCGCGTCTCGCTCTCGAATTAATATTATTCCGTATCGCGCTTTCCTTTCTGCCCGGATTCAATTCCAGAGGTTGATTTATCGCTCAAGGTCAGTACACTCGAGGCGAGTTTTGGAGCGAAAAAAGTTGTCAGCATTCTCTTGGCGAAATATCCATGGCAAAAACGCATGGGACAACTGTGCCAAGTAAACAAGCTGGTTATTCGTAATCTAGTGTTACGACAGTTTATTCTTGGCTATATTGCTTTGCTTTTGTATGACACTGTTATTGAAAAGATATATGAGGAATTATGCTTGAATGAGGGGCATGGGACGAGAAAGAAAGAGGGTACCAAATTGTAGCAGGTTAATAAAAAAAAAAAAAAAAAAAAAATGGAGTGGAAGAGGTTAATGACGAAAGAAGAAGAAGAAGAAGAAGAAGAACAGACATCGGGTGGAGAGAAGCTTAGACGAAATTACGAGTTGTGAGCCGTGTGGTGGTTGTTTGGATTTCTCCGTTATGTGTTGCATAAGCGACGTGTCTGGACCAGTGCAAGGAAAAGAAAGAGGTTAGAAAGAACGAAAGAAAGGGAGAGGCAAAGAGAGCAAAGAGAGAAAGAATGAAAGGGGTGAGAGACAAGAAAGAAAAACGAAGTTCGAACAGGAAGTGGTCTGCGTAAAAAGAAAAGCCTCCGGTAGCTGGTCCACGGCGAGTAAGCCAGCAAGCATGTGAGTGGGGTGGTGTGGTATGGTGTGGCGTGGCGTGGCGTTGGAGTGGAGTGGAGTGGAGTAGTAGGCCAAGTGGAAGGAACTTATTCGAGTTGCTCTTTTCTTTCAAACGAGTGAGGATACCTTTTATTTCATTGGGGGGAAGTAACTGTCAACCGATATTTCGCGGAAGAAAAATAAAGTATACGAAAGGATGTTTCATGCGTTACTATGTAATTTTATAGACCGACGGATTATGCCTCTTTCCTATATTTTTTTTCTCGCTCTCTCTCTCTCTCCCTATTTTTCACTCTTAAACAGTTCATTCGCGCGACTCTCCCTCCCCTCTCTCCTTCTTTCTCTTCTCCTTTCTAACTTTACCAATCCCGCCCCCCTCTTCTCACTCGGGTACCAGACGATTCCACCACACGAACTACGCTCTGTTCTCAACTTCCTCGATTTGTCGCTACTTGGCTCCATAGTCGTGAATCCATTAAAGCTCGAGGCTGCAGCAACTTTACCGAAATATCATCTTCATCCGGAACGCCCTAGCGAAGCAATGGCGCAGAAACCGTGACACTCTGCTCAGACATCCTCGTTTCCCGCGAAAAAGCATGCATCGCACCTTTTATTTACCGTTTCCACCGTGTTAACCTGACTGGAAAAATCAAAATTCACTGCGCTTCGCGCACACTCTTGCAAAAGTTTTTATTTTCCTCGTTGGAAATTCTCAAATTTTATTTAACAAAAAAGAATGTTTGGCATGAATATCGTTTAAGGCTATAAAGCAATGGAACAATTCGAGGAATTTTTCAGGAGAATTTTGGTCATGAGGTTTTGACGGTAACGTCGAAGAGGAATTTTGCTCACGAAACGGTTATACGAAAGGGAGTGCGATGTGAGCGCGGACTAACAATAAGACGCACACCAATACCAGCAGCAGCAAGCAGCAGTGGCAGTAAGGCCAGCGGCGGGGACGGGGGCGCTGCGAGCATGGGGATGGGGCATGCGTTCTCGCTTGGTTCTCTCGCTGTGTGTGCCGCCTGTGCCTGGGCCACTCTTGCTAACCAACAGCAAGTGTAAGTATAAGAGTCGTCGCGACGGTCGTCGTGCCAAGTTCATGAACCTTGAACCCTCCTCTCCTCGTCGACTAGTTTCGCGAGGCCCTCCTCACTAGCGATCCTTCAATTTTTGATCGAGACTACAATACTCTTTACTTAATCCAACTTTCCTCCTTTCCCATAACCGCCATAACGAATCGCGTGGTCGCTACATCCTACCAAAACACTCGAACAGCTTTTTCCAGCTGGAAATAACTCCAAAAAACATTTTCGCGTAAAAAAAATGCCTAGTCTTATCATCAAATATAGCGATCCCTAAATTCTTCCTGGGCAAGAGTAACATCAACAAATTCGTCCTTCCACGATCAAACGGGACGAAGAGAGAACTCTCCGTGTCTAGAAGCGCTAACAGTTCTCTCTTAATGATTTCAACGCTCCTATGATAAAAGTAGACGAGACCTGACCTATCCTAATCGAATTCCACTCGTATTTAGCCTTAGTGACGCGACGCGTCTATCTTCTTCGTTTCCTCCACCTCCTCCTCTGTCTCATCAAAATACGCGTTCTTGCCAGTCAAGGTCAAGTCCATCGTTCGACGCCTTACGGAATCGTGACAGTGAGAAGACGAGGATTTTATGAGAATCTCATAAAAACAACATCGCCCACCTGACCTACAGGCCCCCCTGGTCCCCGTTCTCGGTCCCGCAGTGGTTTCGACGGGGGAGGAGCGGATGTGCGTTGCTCTCTGCATTAAACACTGGTCCCGGGTAGAGAGTGAAAGAGTAGAAGCGGGAGGGGGGGGGGGGGGGGTAGATAGAATATCGGGGGTTCGCAGAGAGCAGCAGTTTCGAGGCAGAAGGAGTGCGCGAGATTGAGAAACGCTGGCCGAAGAACGAAACGAAATGAAACGAAACGAAACGGGTCGGGAGATGGGAGTCGGGACGGTCGGGACTACTCGGGACGGGCCGGACCGGCTCAAGGCCGCAGGCACGCTAGTAGTCCCACTCCCCCGCCAGTCGGGGAGTCCGAGTCAAGGGCGTTATCCCCACCACAGTGGCGCAGCATCTCCTGGCGAGCGAGTCGCGAGTTATGAGAGAGCCGGCGAGTCGGGGAGAATCTTGCCGGTCTCTTTCCCCTTCGCTCTTTTCGCTCGGTTCCCCCCTCCTCGACTCTCTCCCCCCTCCTGCCAACCATCTCTCGCGCTCTTCTCCCTTTCTTTCTCGCGGTCCATCTATTTATCCCGCACATACACAGACACGCGTACACACGCGCGCGCTCGCATTCTCCTCTCTTCAAGAATCCCCCCTCCCCCCGCTCATTCCCTTGACAGAATGAATTTTTGTGACGTTGCAACGACTCAACTTTGCCAACTTCTCATCGTCATTGCATACGGATATCTTTTATTTCTCGCTGTTTCTTATCATTGGCATGGTCGCGATTTGACGAATGCTCTTGTGCATGCGCTCGTCTTCTCCCGTGTATACGTTCTGGCATCGGTAAAACTTGCGCTTAAAAGTTGAGACTATTCGTCCGTTTATTAATAGCTGATTCTGCCTTTTATAGAACGGTGGCGTGCGCTTGTCGGGCCGCCTCGTTTCAACCATATATTCTCGTTACTTTCGATACTCCAGTAGTAAAATTATGTTTTATTTTTTCAGGTTGACGCGCCGTGAAAAATGCAGACAATTTTTGAATAACGCAACAACAACGAACAAGTCTTCTTCCATCCAAGATATCAATTTTCGCGTCTTAGTGTGATTATTCTATACAGATGTCTATTATTACGAGGACCGTTAAGCCTGTCAAAGTATATATAGGGATTCCAAATTTTACGTATACACATACCGATGAGGCACCGAAGCGAGACTTTTGGTCAAAGTAAACAAAACAAAATTTGATTAGTCAGCAACTATTTACACGGAAAGTTGGATTGATCAATTGGTATACTCTAAGTACGATATCCATCTTGCGCCGTCCAATGACTGATCGTTATATTTGTCTACGAGAGGGTTGACCAAGATACGTTTTGGACAGGACTTAATTTCTGATCGAGTCAACAATAGAAGCTAAGAGTCTGGAAGAGGGTAATATAGATGTCCGTGGATTTTTCCACCTGACCTCCGTTCGAGTGGTTCGATGCAGTTGGAATAGGGGCTAATATGATGAAATAATTATAAGTGCAGAAGGGAACGAAACTCGATAGGTTGGCGATATAGTCGCGCGAGTCGTTCGCTTCTCAAGTCCCAGCAGCATTCTTGGTCTCCGGCGAGGCGCAACGGGTTTTTGGGCATGCGTGATGATCCATCATTCTTCTCGTCGTTCCAATGCAACGTTCGCGTCGCGTTCCTTCTTGGATCTTGACGCTCTTATATATATATATATATATATTCGTTCCCTCTCACATTTTGCAAGAGGACGCGTACAGTCGTTCCTTTGACCAAAAATTTCACCCAATTCTCTTTCCTCGATCTTCCCATTAAATCCGATAAACTTCAAAAGTTGCGTCTTCCAAGTTTTTAGCACGTTTTGGTACCTTTCGTTCGTCGCTGTAATATCATCACAAATTATAGCTTGATTGTGTTGTTATTCGGTGCGATTTTAGCGCTGTGGCGTTAATCGACTGCAGCGCATACTGAACGCTTCATTTCGATCCATACCAAATCCAAGCACAACTCTGTTCGACCAATGTGTCTCTATACTTGAGCGTGTGTCGAGTGTCATACCCGAAAGAAGCTTTTACCTTATCGATAAGATAATTTTATTTTAAGAATTTATCATTCGCATTTCGTCTTCGTTCCACGCCAAATGTCGCGTTAATTTAGCTACTAGCGATTCATTTGTTCCAATCTTAAATCATTTTTCAGTTTATCCAAAAAACCTAACTCTATATAGAGTGTCGAAGGATTCCGTTGCTTGGTTTGGCAATTATAACGAATATCGCTCTGTTCGATATTATTGAGCTGGCTGCAGTTCTCGATCAAACGACGAATCTGGCGTTTTAACGCTCGAGTTTGTTGGATCGGTGGATGTGTGTATAGTATACCATCCAAACGCATGTTAAATATATTATATTCGAGCGAATTTTAATCGGTCAGACGTGGTCGAGGAGAAGAAAAAAGAAGGCCGTATCGATGCTTGATGCATTGCAAGCAATATTTGGCAATTTTTTTTTACCGCTCCCATTCTTGCATCATTCTGCGAGCAGCGGAGAGTCGCGCGAGTTGCGAGCCAAGGACACAATATTCAGAAACCGAAAGTGCGATCACGCGAAAATCTAACGTCCCGCCGAACCGGTCTAACCGGATTCGGCAGGCGTGCGGGCTGGTTCAAGATGGTACCAGCGATTGGTCGAGAAGCGTAAACTCGTTTCTCGTCATTTTTGGCAATAACTACATTAACGCCCGCTTCTCTCCGCCCCGATTCCTTATCATCTCGATTTCTGCAAGGTGTCAAAGGTCGTAAGAAAGATCCCGGCCTCTCCGGACCACCGCTGACACCGATCGAAATTTCATTTATCTCCAGAAACACACTCTGACCTTGAGATAGTTTCTTACGGCCTGGGGCCTCTCGCCCGAGGCGATCGAGCCGCACTCTCAAAAACACATGTTTCTTCGCATATTTTTAATAATATAGACAAATTATACAAACGGGACACGACGAAATTCCATTTGACGCGAAGAAACATCGACGAGTGTAGGATGGATGAAGTATCATTGGATGCTTCGGCTTTCTTTCTCCAATCATAATAATTTTAATAGGCTGCCAATTAATCGTAATTGATTTTTGCCAGCGAGATTGAAATATTTGCACGTAGAGCGACGTCGTGCATCGTTAGATGCGAGCGGCGGAAAACGATTTGCTTAGACAAATCGAATGACGAGTGTGCTCTGTACATATAATATATATATGTACATGTACACTGTGACCAGTTAATTATTGCCATAACCACACAGAGCTGTATAGATAATTTAAATATAATTCTAAGGAAAAAACGTCTGTACCATTTTTAAACCTAGTCATTAAATTTAAGAAGTTATTAAGAATTAAAAAGATCTTATTTCGACGCTTCCTATTGGTCGATTGATTGTTGCAGCGATTCCGGATCAATAGGGTATTACTAAAATAATTTCTACGAACAAAAATCTTTGAATTGGGCGGCTCGTTTAATCCTCGATAACTCATTCGCATTAAGGACTAGATTACAAGAACTTTCTTCTCAGAACTATCTACGTTATCCGATATTTTCTGTCCGGCTAATAACTGAGCGACCACACAGTGTATACTGTATATATATATATATATATATATATATATAGCACATTAAAGACTTTGAGCAATCATCCGTTGCTCGGCACCGCAGAGTAAAGCAATCGCAGGACTTTTCACTGGCAACCGCTCGTTTAGTCGCGTTGCTTCTTGCCCGAACTTTCGATTTCGCCTTCTTTGCGTTAAGAGAACATTGGCCAGTCTGCGAGTCGCGAGATATGTGCGGATCGTAGCTCTCTGCTGGCAAAGTTGGAAAGTCAAGTGCAAGCGAGTCAGGCTGGTGCAGACGACAGAGACTCTCAAACCTCTGGGCAAAAGCCCTCTGGACTCTGGAGGCCCGGGCCTTCTTCTTATACCACGACCACGCTACCCTCGTCTTTTACCCAAGCATGCGCACGAATCTAGATCCTTCTGAAAAAGTGCTTTATAAAATGATTTTTTGCTCTCTCTCTCTCTCTCACTGGGTGTCCCATCAGTGTCAGATTAGCCACAAAACTTTCCTTCCAATCCCGTCTACGTCTTACGAATGTTCCAGATTCCTCGATGGGACAAAGACAGAACATATCTTTGGATTCATCGATGGACCGGAATACGGGAGGGACACGTTTAACGTAACGGGCCACGTTTTTGGTACGACTCTCGCGAGGGAGAGTAGTCTGGGTTTTTGGCCAAGTGAAAAAACGACCGTTGACCGAGAGCGTGAGAGCGGAGAACCCCTGAAACGCGCTGGACTAAAGCAAGCAAATGGCTCCTGTGCCCGCATGCTGGGCAAGATTTTAATATATGCCTCTATACTATAGGATGGCTGGTGCTAGTGTTGGTGCAGTGCAGCCTCTCGATTCTCGTGGTATACGTGCGAGGCACCGACTAAGCGTCTTCTTAACAGCCGCGCAAATAATCGAAATCAAGGTTACGCTCGCTCACCACCCTGACGACTAACCGATCGTTCTTTCACCATTATCTTCTATTCGCTTGGCTTTTCTTCGATCTTTAAAAACTACTTTGCCACAGTGATTTTCTCATCATGCTATATCTTTCTTGTATACGTTTTGGGGATTTTTTTTACATTCGTTGCTAATTCACCCCCCCCCCCTCCTCCCCCCTTACAAGTTGATCTTGTATGACGTAGATAATATAGAGATCCTCTTGATATCCATAAAACATTATCCACTTTGAGCGTGCGTCTCGCGCCTTTCCTTTTCATTCTTACACCGAATCCGTTTGAAGAATCTCGAGAAAACGTATTCACGCGTTTCATGGTGGAGGCGAACTAACCGAAGCAACGCGTTTGAATAATAATTAAGCAGCGAAAAACGCGCGATGAAGAGAGTTTTAGCCGTGTATGTGAAGTGGTTCTGGGCTAATAGGAAACGAAAAGAAAGGTGAGAAGCGACGGAATCCAATTGCTGTAAAAAGAAAGATGGAGAATAGAAACACAATAAAATGAAAAAATTAAATGTAGAGTGTGAGCAGAAAGTGATTGTGTCCAGTGAAACCTTCTGGTGTGAAGAAAAAAGCGTTATATCGAATGTTATGGAGAGGCTCGGGAAATTTTCTCTTTCCCGTTGTTTTTCTCGAAGCGATGCAAAAGGTTTCATTGGACAAAGTCAGTCGGAAAGCTGACGGGAAAAAAATAAAAACATAGAAAAAATTTCGTCCAAGACATGCAACTCTGGTTTTATTGTATGTTTTATTGTATAAAAAAAGTGAAAATGAAAAACAGAACACGCTCGGGACACAGACGCGGGCTTGTTTCATGGCGAACACCCACGCGCGTGTGGATAATATACTATATAAAGCATAATATATTATTAAAGATTGCGGAGGATATTGTTGGGAGGGTGGGGATGAGAGGAGGGGTGGCGGCGGGGAGGGGACGGGGATTTGGGGAAAAGAGTCGGAGAGCAAAGGGGATGATGGTGGAATTTTCGGGCTGGTGGGTGCGGGTAGTGATAGGGAAATTGGTATAAGGAGGATATATAACGAGAAATATAAATATATATTTATGTGTGTCCTGTGTTGATATCTTTGGGAGCAGTCAGTTCGGCCAGAATGGTGCCCGCGCCGCCGCCGAGTCACTCGTCAGTCACAAAATAATATGAGACGAATCGAACACTCTTCCCACTCCCTAAATTACTATTAGGAACCTGGTTCCGCCATAACACTTTGCATCTAATCGAACAGCAGCGAAGAAGACTGGGTCAAGGCTCGACAGTGATTAATAATAATAGAAACAAATAACGTAACAAAAATAACTTGCACCGATTAACGATGTCGAAAAATAGTATCGATCGCAATCGTTGTGACAATTACGACCCAATTCGTAATTATTAATATAATAATAATATTCGTGTAATAATATAATCATAATCGTAATAATAGTACAAGTACAAAAATACAAATAATACAATAATATTTGGAAAAAGAATAAAGAAGAGTAATAATACTACAGAATAGAAATAATGGAGATTAAAAAAGCTTTCTTTTATTCGAATAATCGTAAAACTGTTGAGTGGGCAGTCACTTCCATTTTTGAATAATAGAAAAATAAATTTCTTAAAATAAATCACAAAAAGTTAAAAGTCACATCGTGTATAATCGAGGGACGTACTTTTTATCAGTCTTGGCACAGCACCTTCGCAGCTTTCGCGTATATGTATAGTATATACTATGTATATAATATACTTGTAAATAATGGTATATGCATCACCGCGCGTTGCTCACAGCATCGCGCGGCGATCTCCGCGTTTGTTCCTTCTTTACAATTACGATCGTGCATATGATTCACATATTTATTTCTGTATATTATATATATAAATATATATTTTTACGTTTGCGTAAGAAAAACACTACCGTGCATTAAACACTCGACAATAGTACAAAAAAATTATCTATCTTGCAAATAGGAATTTGGGATATTCCCGAAAAAAAAGTATTTTTTCATTCATTAGCTGACATTGTCGCAATTTAACGAGTTAAAATAATGGAAAAGGGGAGACGATAAAAGAAGCTTAAGCCGCGCGCTATAGGCGTATTGTTGAATAATGAAATTAAAAGCTTTATATCGAGGAAAAACTGAATTGCTCAATGCACAGTTGCGCAATCTTAAATGCACCTATATGCACGTCTGTATGTTGAATTGCACCAGCATCAGCGTCCGAAACGAAAGATTTAAAACTAAATTTTGAAACAGATATCTCGTATGAAAGGTAATAAAGAGAGAGAGAGAGAAAAAAAAACAGCGTTCAAGAGACCTTTTTACCGAGGCTTTGTTCCTCATACTCGAATAGATAATAAGAGGATGAAAAATATAAGTCGTCTCTCTCTCTCTCTCTCTCTCTCTTTCACATTCATTCACGCTCTCACTCCTCGAAGGGCAAAACAATAATATAAAAAAAGGGGAGAGATTGCGAAAAATGGTCGGATGCGCCATCCCGTCGCTAGGACCTTGGCCTGTAGGAGGCCACAGACCCCGAGAGTCTTATTACAAGGGAGAAAAACAATATATAATAATTTACAATATCGTTATGTAATTTATATATATATATATAATATATATTATATATAAAGCTTAACCTAATCTATGTTGAGCATTGAGTGTGTGAGCGGGATGGCGCAGCCTGCACAACTCGCGTTCGCACGGAAGCACGCAGAACCACCAACTAAAAACGATAATTAGGATAGAAAAAAAGTGGCAAACTCTGCCCTCCTAACGTATACAGAGATACACGGCTGTTCGTCACACGAGACATATTATACACCGAGCGCTCGCGCGAAAAACCATTTTCTTGCAAGTTTCAACGAGGTAAACGAAAGAAAAGCCAACATTTTCGTGTGTGTATATATATACCCACAATAAACACTCGTGTAACAGATATGTATATATAGTTGGCATATGCGTGCGTGATTGCTCGAAGGTAGTGGCGGTCACTCGAGAGAACGAGCGAGTTCGGAGTGGTTGAAAGATACGGATGTATAAAAGAGAGAAAGAAGATAAATGAAAAAAAGGATGATTATTGCAAAATTATAAAGGAAAAACGTTTCGCTGCACCGTTGGATTCGTTCCAGCGAATTGAGATTCGTGCTATTAAGGTCTAGTTCGATATAGAGCTTTCCAAACTGGTGCGCTATATACATATAGCGCTCGATTCTCGCCTTTGCTCGAATATACAAAAAATATGGTGGAATATCATGCATTTTCAACTGTGGCTTGTTCGTTATATTCTTCGTGTATCGTGTTACTGTAAAATAGTATATAGTAACAGTGTTGCAGAGTGTAACGGTGGTAGTAGTAGCGTGCACAAAGTTTGGAAAGCCCGAAACTAGCCGAAACGCGCAAGCTAAATCCCTCCAATTATTCGACTCTGATTGGCCCGACTTGGCTATTGTTTATGGCTAGTAATCACAGTATCACAGTTTTGCTCCGTTCCAAGTAACGCTCCCAAGGAGTGTTCTTGTCGATCGAAATGGCACCGCGCGAGATTCTGACGTCGGTCAACCACGCTGGAACCAGTTTCCCTGCAGTTTCCAACGAGCTCTGACACAAACACGTATACACCTCTATCCAGAATTTAAAATAACAAAAATAAAAGAAAACGAATGCCACCGTCGTTCGTGCCAGATCAGCTGATCAACCTTTTTTCGCTTTCTTATCTTTCTTCTTTTTTGCTAGATATAAAATATTTCTATACACTGAACGCATAGCCGTATATTTAAAGAAGATTGTAAACAGCAAAAACCAATCCGTCATCGCTTTTTCCCTCCTCGCCCCTCTCTCTCTCTCTCTCCCCCTCCCCCCCCCCCCCCTATTTCTCATAACAATTTTCCGTTTTCGTCATACACGAGTGTTGCAGTGTACATATCACACGAGGAATTTTGTGACTGCGAGATTACAGCGTAATAAGCATAAGCACTAATAATCGATTATCGATAGTAGTGTGTAAAAATGTTTACAAAGTCGGATATAAAAAAGGGGCAGGGACATTCGTACAACCAACAAGAGTACGGGAAGAATAAAAAAAGGGTGGCGAAAACTGTAAACTGAAATTAACCACTGCACCGTATGCAAAATTCTTCTCAAAAACTTAATAATAATTAATAGTGTAATTGTAATAATATTAATATAATATAATATAATAATAATAATAATATATGATAATATAATTATGTCGAGTACGGCGTAATAATAATAATAATATTAATAATAATAATAATAATAATAGAAAACAAGGTTCTTTTCGTATCTACACTTTGTGTACAACATGAAACTTCGTGATTCGCCGAGGATGATTATTTTTTTCCCTCCTTATCCCTCGTTTTCCTTCTCGCACTACGCACACCAACATTTACCAAACTGAGTTCGCTTTTGCATCGGAACCTTCGCGAACCGTCACCATACTCTCGCATACCATTTTTTCCTTTTGTTCCATCGAGAGAAAAATACGTATGATGCATTTCTCCCATTTTTAACGTTAAGGTCATCAGTCGCTTTAAAGTACACCGGCCGCGCATGGATGAAATATTCGACAGAAGTATCATCGATTTGATTTCATTAGCAAGAATTTGTAGTAAGAATCGAGAGCATACGCGTATCCTGGATCTGGTTTCGGAGAAGATGAAAAGCTTTCGTTTATAATTAAGTACCACAGGGATGCGTATTTCCGACGAAAGGAGCCATTGATTTAGCATGGAAAATATCAATGAAGATAAACGATTGAATAGCAGTAATAAATGCAATAAGTATATATATAGGAATACACGTGTGCACGCACACGTACGAATTGCTTTCGTTTATGCTAGTTTGATTGGAGCTTGGACGAATCGACTTCTGGCAGAGAAATAATTCGCTCGAGGAATGCTTTTAGAATAGAAAGTGAGTGTGAATTAATAAAGCTTGAGGATAATAAGCAGAATTGACGAAAGAGAAACACGTTAGCAACGCTGCTTCGTTGCATCTTTCAAGGAGATAATCCGATTATTTCCTGAAATAACAAAATCAACAATTAAGTGTATATATATTTATATAATATATAGAATCTTTGAGTGAACGTTAAAAAACGATGTGTTGAACAAATAAGAAACCGAGTATCGTTAAGTATAATAAATCGTGTTGATAGTAAAGTACGAATTAAAATCAACAGTCTTGAGTCAGAAGTTTAATTAAGGAGAATCTGCTCGTAACGATGTGACATTACGTCTACTTGCCTTCGTATAACGTCTGATAAAATGTATAACATGATAAGTTATTGCACATTTGCTCGACTGTCTGTCTAGTAGTGACTGACGATGTACGGATATAATAACACGCTGACGTAGTGTCTGTGAATAATAATAAAATAGCTATTGTACCTGGGCGTTTTCTTTTTTCTTTTTTTTAGTATTCCATGAAACAAATGAGGTCTAGTGAAAGATGATGATGAGGGGATAGATGTAGTAGCAGCGGTATCGTAAAAAAGTATGGAAATTGTAAAAAAAGAAGAAAAAGAAGGCGTTTACGTAAGTTGAAGGTATATTAGTACGCGTAGTAAAAATAGTAGTAATGATAAGGATAATAATACTCGTAATATTAAAAGAGAGGGGTGTTTGGGTTTTACACCTAGCCGATTGTTCTTCACCCTCTGGACTCTATAATCGACCTTCGTTCGAGAGAATCAAGCGAGAAAAGTATGGAAAAGCAAAGAGAAGAAACGGAAAGTGCAGGAAAAAGAAAAGAAAATAACAACTCGTTAAGAATCACTACGATTACATCGTCGTCGTCGTCGTCGTCGTCGTCGTCGTCGTCGTCGTCATCGTCGTCGCTTCCCTTTCATTAGCGATTTGACGTTCTTGCACTTTTTTTTCTTTTATATAATAGTTATAAGTAGATTCTAATAATTTAATGAGTCGTTTAACGTGACGTCGAGCGACGACACGGCATGCACTTTTTAGTACTGTATCAGAGTATCGATAATTGCAGTTCTCAATATTAATATAATAATTATACCATCCTAAAATACGGTCAAATCACTGCCACGAGCAGCAATTCCGAGGCACTACGAACAGGCCACAGAGAATATGGCCGCACACAATTATCATCTTCAGATCTCTGTGTCTAAACGATAAAAGACTAACCTGTAGAGCGTCTAATATACGTAGTCGTAATTAAACTTATATGCATCTCGTCATCTAAGTATAGATAATTAATGTGTATAATGTACAATAATTAGAGAGATCACACGTCTTAATATAGAAATTTAAAAGACTATCCTCTATAGAGTACGTTGAGATTTTCATTTAAGTATTGCCACAAAGTATTTCCCTCTATTTCCCTTTTCTTCAACGAACGCGTTTCTCAAGATAATTATGTGTATACTATATTTTACATATACATATATATATATATATATGTATACATATACTTTGTTTATGTATGTATATACACATATAATCCAATGAGCGGACGACCGGGGTCCTTAAAAGTCTTTTCTTCCATCTTGAGCTACACTATCGACTACCCTACTTACGCTAGTCTACGGTGTCTCAGCCTTCTTCCACGTTCCCTCCTCTTTTTCAATTTGCTTACCTAGTTATCAGCACCAATCTGATTTAAAACCGATTGAAAATATCATCGTAATAGTTAGAATAATAACCTGTTGTATAAATATACATTCAAATATTACTATGGTATACAAGAGTCGTATCACTCTTCGAGCGACACCTTTCTTCTTTTTCTCTCTCTCTCTCTCTCTTAAACACACACGCGCACGCACACACATACACCCCTTATCTCACTGGTCACGTACTCAATCGAAATTTGACCTATCCTTTCCAAACTCGTTGGTTAATCGGACGAATTTGGAAAAGTTGGGAAACGACTGAATTATTCGGCTATTTTGCAATTCCCTGCCGCACAAGCATACAGCCTCACCCCAGGCCCTCTTTATCTCTAACACCACTTATCTTTCATTTCACTCCATTTGCTTGGCATCCCTTTCGGTCGCTCCCACATGATCTTTCCTCCCAGTACTACAAACTCTTACTTACCACCTTCTCACTCGTACGTCATTCACGCGCCACTTCATTCATACCCAGCAGCTTCATGCAAGCTTCTTCCTCCTCCTCCTCCACCTTCACCTCCTCCACTTTATCCTCCGCGTCTCCTCTTTCTTGCCTCATTTCTCTCCCATCAAACTCCTCTTACATCCCCCCCCCCCCTCCACCCACCTCCTCCTCCTCCTGATGATCATCACCTTTCGAGTAAACGACTTTACATATTTACAAGCTCGCTCTTCTCGTGGTAGTCGCACGTGCACGACGGTAACCTCCAGTCTCGAGGCGATCCTCTTCCTCGCGAATTATTTTTCTTCTCGCTTTTAAACATAGGCGAGTTAAATATCTTATCACAATTGTTTCAATCCGGTCGAAATCGAACATTCCGAAAAGCCCTCTTTCGGAAGGTGCTCGTTTCGAAAGAAAATACGTGTAAGACCAACGTAATCGAAGACACTCGATACTCGACGGTCAGCAACGCGTCTCTCCACGATTTTCACACTGTCTTTCCAAGACTATTGCAAAATATATATATTATACTCAACGTGACCATTCATCGGAAGACTCGGTGGAGTCTCGCGCCAGCTAGCAAAATTTGTATTTTTTAAAGTGGAACGCATTAAGTTATTAATTTTTTAATTCCGTATATATCGATCGTTAGAACTGGGCTCGAGCGCTCGGCTACCATGACCCTTTGTCCATGTTTCGCAGAACTAGAAAATTTTTGAAAATGGAACCAACATGGTCACGTTAACTATACTATAAAATATGATATGGAACGAGAGAGCTGCTTTCGACGAGCTCGAGTGAAATGAAATACGAGGAACGGAAGAAGTAACATGTAGAAGAAGAAGAAGAAGAAGAAAAAAAGGGTGGGGATCCGGGATGTAGGAAAGACGGTTGAAGGACCGTCGAGATCGAGACGCGCTAGGTTTCCTAACGGATACGTATATGCATAGGTCGAGGGACGAAAGAAAGAAAGATGTCACGGGTAGTGTTGCTGAATCGGTTGGGAGGATCGGTGAGACGCGTTGATGACAGCGGCGGCAGCAGCAGCAGCAGCAGCAGCGGCGGCGGCAGCGGCTGTGACATTGGAGGTTTGGCCCAGCTGAGGAGGAGCCGAGGAGCCGAAGCATCGCTGAAACCTCAGCGGGATTCCTGCTGGCTAGTAGGCTGCAGGATGGACGGTTAGTCACTGCGGCGGCAGACCGGTCGGCGGCTTAAACTCGGCGGCTACGGACACCCCGTTAGGTTGTCCAGGAAACTGCGCCGTCGAGACGGGCGGCTGATGATTGAACGCTGGTGCGTAACACTGGGGGAAGTAGAGCTCCGGCTTGACCACCGTTGGCGTCAGACCTCTTGGTACCGGAACCGGACCGAGTCCCGGAGGAGCCCCACCGGGTGGTTTGGTGTCGCTGCTCGAATTCCTGCGGACCTTGGCTGCGTGAGGGTTCATGTGGTTGTCGATGTGCTTCTTCACTTCCGGTTCGGTCGCGAAACGCCGCCTGCAATTCGGCATCGGGCAACAAAACGGTCTATCGCCTTGATGAGTCCTCGTGTGCTGGTCCAGAATGGCCTTTTGCCGGAAGTCCTTGCCGCACTGTTGACACTTGTACGGCTTCTCGCCCGTGTGGATGCGAAGATGCTGATTGAGGATGGTGCGCTGACGGAAGTTACGGCCGCAGTACACGCAACCGTAGGGTTTCTCGTTGGTGTGGATGCGGAGATGTTGGGTGAGATGGGACTGCTGACGGAATCGTTTTCCACACTCCGGACAGGGATACGGCCGGGACTCGATGTGTATGCAGCCGTGCTGCAGGAGGGTGGATTTTTGCTTGAACTCTTTCTGGCAGATGGGACACCGGACGTAGAGGGGCATACCGGCGGAACGACCGTGCTGTATCACATCCGGTAGGCAACTCTTGCTACCACTTTGCTGCTTGATGTACTGCAACGCGCCGAAGCTACCGGCTCCTCCGGTACCGAAG